>NC_134356.1:609174695-609474695 GCF_048569485.1 Anomaloglossus baeobatrachus | reverse complement strand
GTGTTTAGCTCACTGTCGCCACCCTAGCCCAATTCGGGTGGCTTGTCAATCTTCCCAAATCCACTCTGACTCCGACCTAGAGTCTCATGTACCTAGGGATGCAGTTCGAGACTTTGCCGGCACTTGTGAAGTTGCCCTTAATCAAACAGCAGTCTCTCCGGCTAGCGGTGCGCTCTCTCCTGAGGCCCCGCCGTTATTCCCTCAGGCGCCTGATGCAGGTGCTGGGTCAAATTGTGGCCTCCATGGAGGCGGTTCCCTTTGCCCAGTTCCATCTGCGTCCTCTGCAGCTGGACATTCTCCGCTGTTGGGACAAGCGGCCTTCCTCCTTACAGAGGTTAGTGGCTCTGTTGCCACGGACCAGGAGCTCTCTTCAGTGGTGGCTTCGACCCCTTTCCCTGTCCCAAGGGCGCTCCTTCCTGACTCCGTCCTGGGTGATTCTCACCACGGATGCCAGCCTATCCGGCTGGGGAGCGGTACATCTCCACCACAGAGCACAGGGCACTTGGACTCCGTCCGAGTCAGCCCTTTCAATCAATGTGCTGGAAACCAGAGCTGTGCTTCTAGCTCTCCTAGCCTTTCACCACCTGTTGGCGGGCAGGCACATTCGAGTCCAGTCAGACAACGCGACAGCGGTTGCCTACATCAATCATCAAGGCGGGACACGCAGCCGCCTGGCAATGTTGGAGGTCCAACGCATTCTTCAATGGGCGGAGGACTCCAAGTTCACCATATCCGCAGTCCACATCCCTGGCGTAGAAAACTGGGAGGCAGATTATCTCAGCCGTCAATCCGTGGACAGTGGCGAGTGGTCCCTGCACCCGGCAGTGTTTCAGTCAATCTGCCGAAAGTGGGGCACTCCGGACGTGGACCTAATGGCATCCCGTCACAACAACAAGGTTCCGGTTTACGTGGCTCGCTCCCACGATCCTCAGGCCTTCGCCGCGGATGCTCTGGTTCAAGACTGGTCCCAGTTTCGTCTGTCCTACGTGTTTCCCCCTCTAGCTCTCTTACCCAGAGTCCTGCGCAAGATCAGAATGGAGGGCCGTCGAGTCATCCTCATTGCACCGGACTGGCCCAGGCGAGCTTGGTATCCGGACCTGCTCCAACTGTCCGTGGAGATGCCGTGGCATCTTCCGGACCGTCCAGACCTGCTCTCGCAAGGTCTGTTTTTCCGCCCGAATTCTGCGGCACTCAAATTGACGGTGTGGCTCTTGAGTCCTGGATTTTGACGGCTTCTGGTATTCCTCCTGAAATCATCTCCACTATGACTCGGGCCCGTAAGTCTTCCTCCGTCAAGATCTATCACAGGACTTGGAAAATTTTCCTGTCCTGGTGTCGCTCTTCCGGCCATTCTCCTTGGCCATTCTCGTTGCCGACCATCCTGTCCTTTCTACAGTCCGGTCTGCAGCTAGGACTGTCCCTCAACTCTCTCAAGGGACAAGTCTCAGCTCTGTCAGTTCTCTTCCAGCAGCGTCTCGCCCGGCTGGCTCAGGTCCGCACCTTCATGCAAGGTGCGTCTCACATTATTCCGCCTTATCGGCGGCCCTTGGATCCCTGGGACCTTAACTTGGTCCTCACGGTATTGCAGAAACCCCCTTTCGAGCCCCTTAGGGAGGTTTCTTTGTATCGTCTTTCTCAAAAGGTGGCCTTTCTAGTTGCCATAACTTCTCTCAGGAGAGTCTCTGATTTGGCTGCGCTTTCCTCGGAGTCACCTTTTTTGGTTTTTCACCAAGACAAGGTAGTTCTCCGTCCAACCCCGGACTTTCTTCCTAAGGTGGTCTCTCCCTTCCACCTTAACCAGGATATTTCCTTGCCTTCCTTCTGTCCGGCCCCTGTTCATCGCTTTGAGAAAGCGCTGCATACTCTAGATCTGGTGCGTGCTCTCCGGATTTATGTGTCTCGCACCGCTGCGCTTAGGCGGTGCACCTCTCTTTTTGTGCTAACCACAGGGCGGCGCAAGGGTCTCTCTGCTTCTAAGCCGACCTTGGCCCGTTGGATTAGATCGACCATTTCGGACGCCTACCAGAGTACTCAGGTGCCTTCCCCGCCGGGGATCAAAGCACACTCGACCAAAGCTGTCGGTGCCTCTTGGGCTTTTAGGCACCAGGCTACGGCTCAACAAGTCTGTCAGGCTGCCACTTGGACTAGCCTGCATACCTTTTCGAAGCACTACCAAGTGCATGCTCATGCTTCGGCAGATGCGAGCTTGGGCAGACGCATCCTTCAGGCGGCTGTCGCCCACTTGTGAAGTTAGGCTCCGGTTACTTCTTAGTTTTTTCTGTTTATTCCCACCCAGGGACAGCTTTGGAACGTCCCATGGTCTGGGTCTCCCAAAGGAACGATAAAGAAAAAGAGAATTTTGTTACTTACCGTAAATTCTTTTTCTTATAGTTCCGTATTGGGAGACCCAGCACCCTCCCTGTTGCCTGTTGGCAATTTTCTTGTTCCGTGTGTTATCACCGGCTGTTGTCATGGACAGAGTCTCCGGTTGTTCCGGTTCTTACTCGGTTCTACTTGTGGGTGGCTATTCTCCTTCAGCTTTTGCACTAAACTGGCTAGGACTGGCTACCAGGGGGTGTATAAGCTCAGATGGAGGAGCTACACTTTTTAGTGTAGTACTTTGTGTGTCCTCCGGAGGCAGAAGCTAAACACCCATGGTCTGGGTCTCCCAATACGGAACTATAAGAAAAAGAATTTACGGTAAGTAACAAAATTCTCTTTTCTTTGTCGCTCCATTGGGAGACCCAGACGCTTCTGCCTCTGGAGGCCACACAAAGTATTACACTTAAAAAAGTGTAACCCCTCCCCTCTGCCTATACACCCTCCCGTGGATCACGGGCTCCTCAGTTTTATGCTTTGTGTGGAAGGAGGCACACATCCACTCATGCATTCTCATATTAGTTATGTCGGTTGGAAGAAAAGAGGGCCCCCACGGGGCCCCCGGCATGTTCCCTTCTCACCCCACTACGTCGGTGGTGTTGTTAAGGTTGAGGTACCCATTGCGGGTACAAAGGCCGGAGCCTCATGCCGTCTCCTTCACCATCCCTTAGCGGCTCTGGGAGAAGTGGGATCCTGAGCGGTCATCCATTTACTGGGACCGTGCTCCCTCCGCAGCCCCTGTGGGAATTTGCCGGACCGGAGTCTATTCAACCTCAGGGACCGGGCCCTGCAACTCTAAGGTACTGTGTCCCCATTGGGGACTGTGCAGGGAGCGCACCTTCTTCCCGGACGCTGCGGCAGCTGCTGAATTGAGAAGGCCGGCGGACTTCCGCGCCGATTGTGCCTGCTTGTCGGGCGCGGTCTCAAATTTAGTCCCCGGCTTCATCGCGGCCTAGTCGCAAAAATCCCGCCCCCGGGCCTGCCTGTCAGGGGTAAGGGCGGGACTGCCGACCTGACGTCGGATGTGAGGGCCGGAGCATCCTGCATGTTTCCTCCCCCCTCACTGATCACTGTGGGGACCCCAGATTCCCGCACTTTCCTGGCGCCGCCCACGGCTCCACTCCTCCCCTGAGAGCTCCGGCAGCCATTTTTTGGCATTCTGCCGGTGGAGGATTCTCAGTGAAGAGCTCTGCAGCTCCGGGGGACCTAAGGCAGGGAATCTGGAGGACACACACTCCGCTTGTTAGCGGTCGGTAAGCCACACCGGTCACCCGGTGCTGGTCCCCCTAGGGTGCCGGAATAGATACGTTTTTATATATATATTTCTGTTCGGTCGGGCTGTATACCCTTTTTTGCCCATATACCCTCAGTGATCATTCTCCTAGGAAACAACAGCATGTCGTCCACAAGGAGCAAAGCTGTTAAGGCACGGGGTTTTTTGCGGCCTGTACCTCTTGTGGGGCTATGTTACCTGCGGGTTCCACCTACCCTCACTGTGAGCAATGATCGACCCCTGTTTCGCTTGCTCAGCCGGAGCCTCGGTCACTAGTGGGCCCCTCGGCTCATGTAGACCCCCCTGCTCCCCCTGTCCAGGCGGCAGGGACAGAGTTCGCCTCTTTTGCTGAGAAACTCTCTGAGTCACTTTCACAATCCATGGCTCAGTCTATGGACAAATGGTCTGCCAAGCTGCTAGAAGCTTTGCAGTCCAGACCGGTCCTTACACAGGCCCCGGCCCCTGTTGGATCGTCGCCTCCAGGCCCCCCTCGGTCCGCGCCGCAGCGCGCTCCCAGGTTGGGCCCTAGGTCTCACGTGGAGGACTCCTGCCCGGACCACAGTCCTAGACAGGCTAAGCGGGCTCGCTGGGAATCTTCCCCGACTTCTTCACGCTGCTCGGGTTCCCAGCTTGAGGACTCTCTGGAGGACAAGGCGGACGTCGCAGCTCAGGGCTCTGACCCTGACGTCGCCCTTAACCTTGATACACCTGAAGGGGACGCCTTAGTGAATGATCTTATCTCGTCCATCAACCAGGTGTTGGATCTCTCTCCCCCGCCTCCTACTGTAGAGGAGTCGGCGTCTCAGCAGGAGAAACACCAGTTTCGGTTCCCCAAACGTACACGTAGTGCGTTTTTCGATCATTCTAACTTCAGAGATGCTGTCCAGAAGCCCAGAGCGGTTCCGGACAAGCGCTTTACTAAGCGCCTCACTGACACGCGTTACCCCTTCCCCTCTGAAGTCGTTAAGGGTTGGGCTCAATGTCCCAAGGTGGATCCTCCAGTCTCTAGATTGGCGGCTAGATCTGTGGTATCGGTTGCAGATGGCTCATTGCTAAAGGATGCCACTGACAGGCAGATAGAGCTCCTGGTGAAGTCCATCTATGAGGCCACGGGCGCGTCTTTTGCCCCGGCCTTTGCAGCCGTGTGGGCACTCCAAGCTATCTCAGCTTGTCTGGCTGAGATTAATGCTGTCACACGTAATTCTGCTCTGCAAGTTGCGTCTTTGACTTCTCAAGCGTCAGCTTTTTCTTCCTACGTCATGAACGCAGTCCTAGACTCTGCTAGCCGTACAGCTGTGGCATCCGCTAACTCTGTGGCAGTCCGCAGGGCCATGTGGCTGCGCGAATGGAAGGCAGACTCGGCCTCCAAGAGGTTCTTAACCGGTTTGCCGTTTTCTGGCGACCGCTTGTTTGGCGAACGATTGGATGAGATTATTAAGGAATCCAAGGGAAAGGACTCCTCCTTACCCCAGTCCAAACCTAAGAGACCTCAGCAACGGAAAATACAATCGAGGTTTCGGTCCTTTCGTCCCTCTGCCAAGCCCCAATCCTCTTCGTCCAGCAGGCCGGAGAAAGGCCAGAGGAACTCCTATGCGTGGCGGTCCAAGTCACGCCCCCAAAAGGCCGCAGGAGGCACTGCCTCCAAGGCGGCCTCCTCATGACTCTCGGCATCCCCTAGCCGCATCCTCGGTCGGTGGCAGGCTCTCCCGCTTTGGAGACGCCTGGTGGCCACATGTTCAAGACCGATGGGTGAGAGACATTCTGTCTCACGGTTACAGGATAGAGTTCAGCTCTCGTCCTGCGGCTCGTTTCTTCAGAACCTCTCCGCCCCCCCGCTCAGGCCGACGCACTTTTTCAGGCAGTGGACGCTCTGAAGACAGAAGGAGTTGTGATCCCCGTTCCCCTTCAGGAACGTGGTCGCGGCTTTTACTCCAACTTGTTCGTGGTGCCAAAAAAGGACGGATCATTCCGTCCCGTTCTGGACCTCAAACTACTCAACAGACATGTGAGAACCAGACGGTTTCGGATGGAATCTCTCCGCTCGGTCATCGCCTCGATGTCTCAAGGAGACTTTTTAGCATCGATCGACATCAAGGATGCTTATCTCCACGTGCCGATCACACCCGAACATCAACGCTTCTTGCGTTTCGCCATCGGGGACGAACACCTTCAGTTCGTGGCATTGCCTTTTGGCCTGGCGACAGCCCCACGGGTTTTCACCAAAGTCATGGCATCCGTTGTGGCGGTCCTACACTCTCTCAGGGCCACTCGGTGATTCCCTACTTAGACGATCTCCTAGTCAGGGCCCCTTCTCGGGTGGCGTGTCAACACAGCCTTACCGTCGCTCTGAAGACTCTCCAGCAGTTCGGGTGGATCATCAACTTCCCGAAATCCAAGTTGACACCGACCCAATCACTGACTTACCTCGGGATGGAGTTTCATACACAGTCAGCGTTAGTCAAGCTAACGCGGGACAAACAGCTTTCTCTGCAGGCAGGGGTGCAATCACTTCTTCGGGGTCAGTCACACCCCTTAAGGCGCCTCATGCACTTCCTGGGGAAGATGGTGGCAGCGATGGAGGCAGTGCCGTTCGCGCAATTCCATCTGCGGCCACTCCAATGGGACATTCTCCGCAAATGGGACAGGAGGTCGGCTTCCCTCGACAGGAACGTCTCTCTTTCCCTTGCAACCAAAACGTCTCTTCAGTGGTGGCTCCTTCCCAATTCTCTATCGCAGGGAAAATCCTTCCTAACCCCAACCTGGGCTGTGGTCACCACGGATGCGAGCCTGTCAGGGTGGGGAGCGGTTTTTCTCCACCACAGGGCTCAGAGAACCTGGACTCCGATAGAGTCTTTCCTTCAGATCAATGTTCTGGAGATAAGGGCAGTGTATCTAGCCCTATTGGCTTTCCATCGGTGGCTGGAGGGCAGGCAGATCCGTATCCAGTCGGACAACGCCACTGCCGTCGCATACATCAACCACCAAGGCGGCACTCGCAGTCGTCAAGCCTTCCAGGATGTCCGGCGGATTCTGCAGTGGGTGGAAGCCACAGCCTCCACCATCTCCGCAGTTCACATCCCGGGCGTAGAAAACTGGGAAGCAGATTTTCTCAGTCGTCAGGGCATGGATGCGGGGGAATGGTCTCTGCACCCAGAAGTGTTTCGAGAGATCTGTCGCCGCTGGGGAATGCCGGACGTCGATTTCATGGCGTCACGGCACAACAACAAAGTCCCGGCATTCATGGCACGGTCTCAGGATCACAGAGCTCTGGCAGCGGACGCGTTAGTTCAGGATTGGTCGCAGTTTCGACTGCCTTATGTGTTTCCTCCTCTGGCGATGCTGCCCAGAGTGTTACGCAAGATCAGGTCCGACTGCCGTCGCGCCATTCTCGTCGCTCCAGACTGGCCGAGGCGGTCGTGGTACCCGGATCTGTGGCATCTCACGGTGGGTCAACCGTGGGCGCTTCCAGACCGCCCAGACTTGCTGTCACAAGGCCCGTTTTTCCATCTGAATTCTGTGGCCCTCAACCTGACTGTGTGGCCATTGAGTCCTGGCTCCTAGCGTCTTCAGGGTTATCTCAGGATGTCATTGCCACCATGAGACAGGCCAGGAAGCCTTTGTCCGCCAAGATCTATTACAGGTCTTGGCAAATCTTCTTATCCTGGTGCTCTGATAACGGTTTTCCTCCATGGCCGTTTGCCTTACCCACTTTTCTTTCATTCCTACAATCTGGAATTGGCAAGGGTTTGTCACTCGGCTCTCTCAAGGGCCAAGTATCGGCGCTCTCCGTATTTTTTCAAAAGCGCCTAGCCAGGCTTCCGCAGGTCTGCACGTTCCTGCAGGGAGTTTGCCACATAGTCCCACCTTACAAGCGTCCGCTGGAACCCTGGGATCTTAACAGGGTGCTAACGGCGCTTCAGAAACCACCTTTCGAGCCGCTGCGGGATGTCTCTTTATCAGGTCTTTCGCAGAAGGTGGCCTTTCTAGTGGCAGTTATATCACTCCGGAGAGTGTCTGAGCTTGCAGCGCTGTCATGCAAAGCCCCCTTCCTGGTGTTTCACCAGGATAAGGTGGTTCTGCGTCCGGTCCCGGATTTTCTCCCTAAGGTGGTATCCCCTTTTCATCTCAATCAGGATATCTCCTTGCCTTCATTTTGCCCTAATCCAATTCACCAATGTGAAAAGGATTTGCACTCTTTGGATCTGGTGAGAGCACTCCGACTCTACGTGTCTCGCACGGCGCCCCTGCGTCGTTCAGATGCGCTCTTTGTCCTTGTCGCTGGCCAGCGTAAGGGTTCGCAGGCTTCCAAGTCAACCTTGGCTTGGTGGATCAAGGAACCGATTCTTGAAGCCTACCGTTCTTCTGGGCTTCCGCTTCTTTCAGGGCTGAAAGCCCATTCTACCAGAGCCGTGGGTGCGTCCTGGGCATTGCGGCACCGGGCTACGGCTCAGCAGGTGTGTCAGGCAGCTACGTGGTCTAGTCTGCACACTTTCACGAAGCACTATCAAGTGCATACCTGTTACATCTCGTGGCTCTCCTGAGGCAAGGACTGAGGCAGTCTCCCATTCCTTGCCTGCCACGAGCACTCCTGCTCAGCAGCGCCGAAGGTCTGCCAGACTGCGCAGTGTGCAGGAGATACCTTCTCAGAGAGGCAGCAGAAGGGTGACACCTAGTGGTTCTCCTGTTACAAGGAGTGAAGCGGTCTCCCATTCCTGGCCTGCCGCAGACTCTCCTGCTCAGCGGCCCCGAAGGTCTGCGAGGCTGCGCAGTGTGCAGAGGTTTACTGCTCAGGGAAGCAGTGAGATTCCCGTTATCTCTGCACATTGTGAGACCGAGGATCCCGCCTCTATTTCTCAGAGGCAGGAGGGTGAGCATGTGCAATGCGTGGTGGGTCCTGATTCGCTCACTGACGTCACACGGCTTGATGACAAGGCTGGTGACGTGGTGAATCCTGACTGGCCAGGCTGGGACGTCGTGGACCCTGATTGGGTCAAGTCCGTCATCTCCGCCTCGCGCCCGCCCTCGGGTGGAGCTGCACCTTCCCCTGCCATCATGGCGGCGCGCGACCGTCCTTCTATGTTTGGATGTCTGGCAGCGTGCTGCCACGCCACTGCTCAGGCATTACTGTCTCTTGTGGGCTTGGCCCTTGCTGCTCCGGCAGTACCTCGTTTGCAGGCCGTGTTCCTGCCTTGCTGCTCCGGCAGTACCCCCGTCAACAGGCCGTGTTCCTGTCCCAGGTGAGCTCCTCAAGTCTCCATTGGACTCACCTGGTTATTGAAAGCACACGTGCGTGGGCACCTCTGTGCTACCCTCGTGCCATATTCTCGTGACTTCCACTGGCACACGTGCGTGGGCACCTCTGTGCTTCCCCGTGCAACAAGTACACCGAGCCGTGAGATCTGTGCCATACAACCCTCAGGGGTTAGGGCAGATCGGTGTACATAGATCGTCTGTGACATTCCAGACGATCGCTAGCAGCAACCCGCTCACTCTTCACCCACCATAGCGGCGGTCCCTTACACCGCACAGTGGACCTTGACCGGCGGAAGCAGTCCATTTCCCATCTTGGCACGCTTCCCCGGGTCCCCCTCGTAACACATACCTATGCTTCGGCAGACGCCAGTCTAGGTAGGCGAGTCCTTCAGGCGGCGGTTGCCCACCTGTAAGAGGGGGCCGTTTCGGCTCTTTTTATTGAGGTATTCTTTTACCCACCCAGGGACTGCTCTTGGACGTCCCAATTGTCTGGGTCTCCAAATGGAGCGACAAAGAAGAAGGGAATTTTGTTTACTTACCGTAAATTCCTTTTCTTCTAGCTCCTATTGGGAGACCCAGCACCCGCCCCTGTTCCCTTCGGGCTGTTGTTCTTTTGTGTACACATGTTGTTCATGTTGAATTGTTCTTTTGGTTCATGGTTTTCAGTTCTCCGAACATCCTTCGGATTGAATTTACCCTAGACCAATTTATAAGTTTTCTTCTTCCTGCTTTTGCACCAAAACTGAGGAGCCCGTGATCCACGGGAGGGTGTATAGGCAGAGGGGAGGGGTTACACTTTTTAAAGTGTAATACTTTGTGTGGCCTCCAGAGGCAGAAGCTATACACCCAATTGTCTGGGTCTCCCAATAGGAGCTAGAAGAAAAGGAATTTACGGTAAGTAAACAAAATTCCCTTCTTTTCTTCCGCAGGTGAGCTGATTCGTATGCTCAAGATTGGGAAAACCATCCATAAATATGTGCACTTATTCCCAAAGCTGGACCTGTCGGTGCACTTACAGCCAATCACTCGGTCTACATTAAAAGTGGAGCTGACCATAACCCCATAACAAAATTCTCTTTTTTGTTTACTATTTTCCCTTTGGCATTCCCTGTTTTATACAGGTTTATGCATCTGGACGGTAATTAACCCTTACCCATTTTTCTTTTACGGACTGCCACTGGTGCACCTGTTTTAACACCTTTCCTCCCCTTCCCCTGGTTTTCACTACCTGGGTACACCCTCTCAGCCACTGATTAGCGAACAGAGCTTTGTCTGTATCTTATTCAGTCGTGGAGGGGCCTTATGCTGGTATTTACCTGCTGGGGTTTGTTTTTGGGCCCATATCTGACATACACTAGCTTTATTATTATCTTTAATATTCCTATGGGCCCCGTCTTTTTAGTGGCGGCTTGGATTGTTTTATCTTCACTTGTGTTCTACATCAATGTTTTGCACTCATCCGCGACCTTGTGACTCCATCCTTCCTGCCTCACTTGATTATGCAAATTTTGGCACTATCTTGAGATTCAACATATTTATAATATTGTTGTCAATAAAATTATAATATTTTTTGCATTCAACTATTGTGCCATTCTCTCTTCCTGTCCCTGTAACTAGTAGCATAGATAAAGATCTTTAGAAAACGTATGTCTAAAGATCCTTTATGATATGCTAATGAGCGTGGCGACTAGTCACAAGCGTTCCTGTGTTCATTCAGTCCTCTTGGCATGTTAGCATGCCCACCGGGCTTAAGGTTAGTGCGCATGATCAGAATGCCGGGCACTTCTGGTGATGTACACTGTGAAGCCGGGTGTGCGCATGACTGGAAGTGCCGAGACTTCTGATCATGCGCACTGAGTGTCTGACTCAGTGACAACGGACACAGGTACGCGCGTCACAGCATATGACGTTGCATTGAGTAGCATGTTAGCATGCCCCTATGGGCGTGCTACCATGCTTACAGGGCAGAATGAGTGCAGGAACTAACACCCTTGGGACTAGTCCCTCGCTCATTAGCATATAAAGGATTTTTAGAAATACTTTTTCTAAATATCTCTTTATCTATGTTAGTATATACAGGGACAGTTAGGCAGGGATTAGCAATATGCACCCAGAACTGCTCGTGGTTGTGGCTGCATATTTCACCTGACATATTTACTTTAATGATTGCATTAATGCAGAATCTTTATCAATGGACAATGTGTTATTAATGCTATCACTTTTCTTTGTATGGCTCGTATTATGTAACAGTAAGGACTGTAGCCATTATTGTGTTTTGTTTTTTATGATACATTTTGATGTTCACCCTCTTGTATGTAGACTGCAGGAGATGATCGTGAATGTGAGAATCAGCTGGTCCTGCTGCTCGGATTCAACACCTTCGATTTCATTAAAGTTCTGAGACAGCATCGTATGATGAGTGAGTATTGCAGCGGCCCCCTTAGCTTAGGATGTTTATACCCTCTAATTGCTTCATATCTGTCCCTGTCAGTATTGAGCTGTTTATTTGTAGTTGATACAATAAACATTGGAATCTTTTTTCCCCTTCAGTTCTGTATTGTACTCTGTTGGCCAGTGCTCAGAGTGAAGCCGAAAAAGAGCGAATTATGAACAAAATGGAGTCCGACTCTGAATTATCCAAATATTTGTACCAGCTACAGGAGACCGAAAAGGAAGACTTGATCCGGGTAAGTGATAACGACCAATTTAAGAAGGGAATTTTGTTACTTACCGTAAATTCCTTTTCTTCTAGCTCTTATTGGGAGACCCAGACGATTGGGGGTATAGCTACTGCCCTCTGGAGGCCACACAAAGCACTACATTAAAAGTGCAAGGCCCCTCCCCCTCTGGCTATACCCCCCCCGTGGTATCACGGGTTCTCCAGTTTTAGTGCCAAAGCAAGAAGGAGGAAGCCAATAACTGGTTTAAACAAATTAACTCCGAATAACATCGGAGAACTGAAAAACCGTTCAACATGAACAACATGTGTACCCGCAAACAACAAAAAAACATCCCGAAGGACAACAGGGCGGGTGCTGGGTCTCCCAATAAGAGCTAGAAGAAAAGGAATTTACGGTAAGTAACAAAATTCCCTTCTTCTTCAGCGCTCTATTGGGAGACCCAGACGATTGGGACGTCCAAAAGCTGTCCCTGGGTGGGTAAAGAAATACCTCATGTTAGGGCTGCAAAACAGCCCTCCCCTACGGGGGTGTCACTGCCGCCTGCAGGACTCTTCTACCTAAGCTGGCATCCGCCGAAGCATAGGTATGCACCTGATAATGCTTGGTGAAAGTGTGCAGACTGGACCAGGTAGCTGCCTGGCACACCTGTTGAGCCGAAGCCTGGTGACGTAATGCCCAGGACGCACCCACGGCTCTGGTTGAGTGGGCTTTTAGCCCTGAAGGAACCGGAAGCCCCGCAGAACGGTAGGCCTCTAGAATTGGTTCTTTGATCCATCGAGCCAGGGTGGCTTTAGAAGCCTGCAACCCCTTGCGCGGACCAGCGACAAGGACAAAAAGTGCATCGGCACGGCGCATGGGCGCCGTGCGGGAAATGTAGATTCTGAGTGCTCTCACCAGATCTAGCAAACGTAAGTCCTTTTCATACCGGTGAACCGGATGAGGACAAAAAGAAGGCAAGGATATATCCTGATTAAGATGAAAAGAGGATACGACCGTAGGGAGAAACTCCGGAATAGGGCGCAGCACTACCTTGTCCTGGTGGAACACCAGGAAGGGAGCCTTGGATGACAGAGCTGCCAGCTCAGACACTCGCCGAAGCGATGTGATCGCAACAAGAAACGCCACTTTCTGTGACAGCCGAGAAAAGGAAACTTCCTTCAGAGGCTCGAAGGGCGGCTTCTGGAGAGCAACTAGTACCCTGTTCAGATCCCATGGATCTAACGGCCGCTTGTACGGGGGCACAATATGACAGACCCCCTGCAGGAACGTGCGCACCTTAGAAAGACGTGCTAGACGCTTCTGAAAAAACACGGATAGTGCCGAAACTTGCCCTTTAAGGGAGCTGAGCGACAAGCCCTTTTCTAACCCCGATTGCAGGAAGGAAAGAAACTTGGGCAATGCAAATGGCCAGGGAGACACTCCCTGAGCAGAGCACCAGGATAAGAAAATCTTCCACGTTCTGTGGTAGATCTTAGCCGAATTCGACTTTCTAGCTTGTCTCATTGTGGCAACGACTCCTTGAGATAATCCTGCAGATGCTAGGATCCAGGACTCAATGGCCACACAGTCAGGTTCAGGGCCGCAGAATTCTGATGGAAAAACGGCCCTTGGGACAGTAAGTCTGGTCGGTCTGGCAGTGACCACGGTCGACCGATCGTGAGATGCCACAGATCCGGATACCACGACCTCCTCGGCCAGTCTGGAGCGACGAGTATGATGCGGCTGCACTCGGATCTGATCTTGCGTAACACTCTGGGCAAGAGCGCCAGAGGCGGAAACACGTATGGGAGCTGAAACTGCGACCAATCTTGAACCAAGGCGTCTGCCGCCAGAGCTCTTTGATCGCGCGACCTCGCCATGAATGCCGGGACCTTGTTGTTGTGCCGGGATGCCATTAGGTCGACGTCCGGCACTCCCCAGCGGCGACAGATTTCCTGAAACACGTCCGGGTGAAGGGACCATTCCCCTGCGTCCATGCCCTGGCGACTGAGGAAGTCTGCTTCCCAGTTTTCTACGCCTGGGATGTGAACCGCGGATATGGTGGATGCTCTGTCCTCCACCCACATTAGAATGCGCCGGACTTCTTGGAAGGCTTGCCGACTGCGCGTCCCTCCTTGGTGGTTGATGTATGCCACCGCTGTGGAGTTGTCCGATTGGATTCGGATCTGCTTTCCTTCCAGCCACTGTTGGAAGGCCAGTAGAGCAAGATACACTGCTCTGATCTCCAGAACATTGATCTGAAGGGTGGACTCCTGCGGAGTCCACGTCCCCTGAGCCCTGTGGTGGAGAAATACTGCTCCCCACCCTGACAGACTCGCATCTGTCGTGACTACTGCCCAGGATGGGGGCAGGAAGGATCTTCCCTGAGACAATGAGGTGGGAAGGAGCCACCATTGTAGGGAGTCCTTGGCCGTCTGGGAAAGCGAGACTTTCCTGTCCAGGGACGTTGACTTCCCGTCCCATTGGCGGAGAATGTCCCATTGAAGTGGGCGCAGATGAAACTGCGCAAAGGGAACTGCTTCCATGGCTGCCACCATCTTCCCTAGGAAATGCATGAGGCGCCGCAAGGGATGCAACTGGCCCTGCAGAAGAGATTGCACCCCTGTCTGTAGTGACCGCTGCTTGTTCAGCGGAAGCTTCACTATCGCTGCTAGAGTATGAAACTCCATGCCAAGATACGTTAGTGATTGAGTCGGTGATAGGATCGACTTTGGAAAGTTGATGATCCATCCGAAAGACTGTAGGGTCTCCAGCGTAGCATTCAGGCTGCGCTGACATGCCTCTTGAGAGGGAGCTTTGACCAATAAATCGTCTAGGTAAGGGATCACCGAGTGTCCCTGAGAGTGCAAGACTGCTACCACCGCCGCCATGACCTTGGTGAAGACCCGTGGGGCTGTCGCCAGACCAAATGGCAGAGCTACGAACTGAAAATGGTCGTCTCCTATCACAAAACGTAGAAAACGTTGATGTTCTGTAGCAATTGGCACGTGGAGATAAGCATCTTTGATGTCTATTGAGGCAAGGAAGTCTCCTCTGGACATTGAGGCAATGACAGAACGCAGGGTTTCCATCCGGAACTTCCTGGCGTGCACATGTTTGTTGAGCCGTTTTAGGTCCAGAACAGGACGGAACGAGCCGTCCTTTTTTGGAACCACAAAGAGATTGGAGTAAAACCCTTGCCCTTGTTCCTGAGGAGGGACTGGGATCACCACTCCTTCCGCTCTTAGGGAGTCCACCGCCTGCAGCAGAGCATCTGCTCTGTCTGGATGTGGGGAGGTTCTGAAGAACCGAGCTGGAGGACGAGAATTGAACTCGATTCTGTACCCGCGAGACAAAATGTCCGTCACCCACCGGTCTTTGACCTGTGACATCCAAATGCCGGAAAAGCGGGAGAGCCTGCCCCCGACCGGCGATGCGGAGGGAGGGGGCTGGAAGTCATGAGGTAGCCGCTTTGGAAGTGGTACCTCCATTTGCTTTCTTGGGGCGCGTGTGAGCCCGCCACGAATCTGAGTTTCTTTGCGTCCTCTGAGTCCCTTTGGACGAGGTAAACGGTGTCTTGCCCGAACCTCGAAAGGACTGAAACCTCTGCTGCCACTTTTTCTGCTGAGGTTTGGTTGTTCTGGGTTGTGGTAAAGAGGAGTCTTTACCCTTGGACTGCTTAATGATATCAGCCAATGGCTCGCCAAACAGTCTATCTCTAGATAAAGGCAAACTGGTTAAACATTTTTTGGAACCAGCATCTGCTTTCCAGTCCTTTAACCACAAGGCTCTGCGCAAAACTACCGAATTGGCGGACGCCATTGAGGTGCGACTGGTAGATTCTAGGACCGCATTGATAGCGTAAGACGCAAACGCCGACATCTGCGTGGTAAGGTGCGCCACTTGCGGCACTGCTGGATGTATGATAGCATCCACTTTTGCTAAGCCAGCTGAAATAGCCTGGAGTGCCCATACGGCTGCGAATGCCGGAGCAAACGACGCGCCGATAGCTTCATAGACAGATTTTAACCAAAGGTCCATCTGTCTGTCATTGGCATCTTTAAGTGAAGCGCCATCCTCCACTGCAACTATGGACCTAGCTGCGAGTTTGGAAATCGGGGGGTCTACCTTTGGACACTGTGTCCAGCGCTTGACCACCTCAGGGGGGAAAGGGAAACGCGTATCTTTAGATCGTTTAGAGAAACGCCTTTCTGGGTGAGCGTCGTGCTTCTGGATTGATTCTCTGAAGTCAGCGTGATCCAACAAAGCACTCAATTTACGCTTGGGATAAAGGAAACGAAACTTCTCCTGCTCCGCAGCCGCCTCTTCTGCTGAAGGGGCTGGGGGAGAAATATCCAACAGCCTATTGATGGCTGAGATAAGGTCGTTTACCATGGCATCCCCATCAGGGGTATCCAGGTTGAGAGGGGTTCCAGGAATGGATTCCTGATCACTCTCATCATACACCTCACAGGGAGACTGATTGCGCTGAGACCCTGAGCAGTGTGATGACGTCGAGGGTCTTTCCCAGCGAGCTCGCTTAGGGTGGCTGGGGCTATCATCTGAGTCATAATCCTCGGCCTGTGAAGCCGGGGACCCCCCTGTGGGCTGGATTAATTCCAAGTGAGGGGGACCTGAGGACAGAGGCCTCGCCGTGCCCAAAGACTGAGCCCCATGCATAGATTGCAAGGTTTCAAGGATTTTTGCCATAGACACAGACATATTATCAGCAAAAACTGCAAAGTCTGTCCCTGTCACCGGGGCAGAACTTACAAGCGACTCAGCCTGGGTCACTACCTCTCCTGACTCCGGCTGGCGAAGCAGCACCGGGTCGGAGCATTGCACACAAATGGGGGTCATCGGAGCCTGCTGGTAGATTAGCCCCACATGCAGCACACGCAGTATACACAGCCCTAGCCTTGGCAGCCTTGCGTTTTGAGGATGGCATGTTGTTGCTTCCACAGAGGGATCTGGGAGATGCAGCCAGAAGCGACCTCACAGTGCAAGAAATACAATATCTCTATATCCTACACAGTACACCGATACACCGTGAGGCACTAGAGGGACCAGCACAGAAAAATCGCTTACCGCCCGCTTAAAAAGCGGGTGTGTGGTCGCCAGATAGCCCCTAGTCCAGGTCTCCCAGAGCCTTGCGTCCTTCCTCCAGCCAGACTGCATGTAATGGCTGCCGGCGTCCTGAGAGAGAAGGGGGGCGGGCCCTGGGCGTTCCTGGCTAAGAGCGGGAAGCCTGCTTCCCTCTGTGCCTAGTGTGAGGGCTGGAGCATGTAAATCAGGCTCCAGCCCTCGTCGCTGCTAGCGAACAGCGTCTCTCCCCTACCCTGATTGACAGGGTGGGGGCGGGAACGAATCGGAGCTGCCGGCGTCCTAGGCCCAAAAAGCCGGGGACTCAATTTATAACCGCCGCCGCCGTAAAAGCGCGGACGGCGGATCCCCGGCGCACCACAAGTCACAGCAGCGCCGCCCGGTCCAGAGGGGGTCGGCGCTGCGTTCCCATACACAAAAAATCCCCCAGTAATCTGTAGGGACACTAACTCCAACGTTGCGGTCCCCGGCGCACTACAACACCCAGCCAGCCCGGAGTGTGTCTGTGCCTGCCGGGGACACAGAGTACCTGTATGATGCAGGGCCTGTCCCTGATCGTACTCCTGCTCCGTCTCCATCAGGTTCTAATGGGTCTGTGGATGGAGCCCGGCGTCAGAGCTGAGAGGCCGGCAGGATCCCACTTCCACAGAGCCCTACCAGGGGATGTGGAAGGAAAACAGCATGTCAGGCTCCAGCCCTGTACCAGCAATAGGTACCTCAACCTTACAACACCATCCAGGGGTGAGAAGGGAGCATGCTGGGGACACTATATGTGTCCTCTTTTCTTCCATCCGAAATAGTCAGCAGCTACTGCTGACTAAAATCTGTGGAGCTATGCATGGAATGTCTGACCTCCTTCGCACACAAAGCTAAAACTGGAGAACCCGTGATACCACGGGGGGGGGTATAGCCAGAGGGGGAGGGGCCTTGCACTTTTAATGTAGTGCTTTGTGTGGCCTCCAGAGGGCAGTAGCTATACCCCCAATCGTCTGGGTCTCCCAATAGAGCGCTGAAGAAATAAGGTTTTTGCTAGTTTCTTTCAGAAAAATACAAATTGAAAGCTTTTTCCCATCTACATAAATAGGTATTGATGGTTAATGTTTGAAAATACAAGCAGCCTACTGAAATTAAAGTTTTTATCCGTCCTCGAGATATTAACATTAACAATTTTTGTTTGTGAATTGTTATTTTTGTATTTTGGAGCCCGACCACTTCTGCTAAGGTGGCAGAACTTGTTCAGTGCTTACAAGCTCTTTTATGTTGAGCTTGTAAGCACTGTTTTGATGCTGGCCTGGAACGCTGATGTGCACTGTTGCCGCCTAATCCCGGCCAGTTTCAGCACCATACTTAGAAGATGCAAAGCAGCGGAGGTCGGGGTCCTAGGCAGCGAGCTGTAAACAAAGCAAAGTCTGATTAGCTCAAGAACTGCTAAAAAGCTTAATGGCAAAATTGCCCTATCCAATAATATCAATCTATAAAGATATGAATAACACTTTAAGAAAGGTGTAGATTGTGCAGTAGTAACTATACTTAAGGGATTCTCTACTGTAATGACATTGATGATCTGTCCTGAGGATCGATCACTGGGCCCGTATTAGTTCTGGTGGCAGTCATATGTAAACAGTGTACGGATCTGAATTTTGGTGACACTGGCAAGTTCTGCAGCCCCGCACCTCTGCAATTGAATGTATATGGAGGTTGTGGTCTGTCCTTCAGCAAAGAGCAATAGATTATTGGATATAGGGGTTATACTAACTCGGGGCCCCTTTAGTGAAAGGATGGCAGACCACAGCCCTTTGGATGGCTCAGAGGTTTAGAGGACACTTAAGTGTCACATAGGAACATGCAAAACAGCTGTTTCTTTATCGTTCCTTTGGGAGACCCAGACCATGGGTGTTTAGCTTCTGCCTCCGGAGGACACACAAAGTACTACACTAAAAAGTGTAGCTCCTCCCTCTGAGCTTATACACCCCCTGGTAGCCAGTCCTAGCCAGTTTATTGCTTTGTGTCAGGAGGCATACATCCACACATGCATTCTCATCTGATTTGTTTGACTTTTGGAAAGCGTTTGAAGAAAAGCGCGTCCATGTCTGGACTCCCGGCATGTCCCTTGTCACCCCACTGTGTCGGCGGTGTTGTTAAGGTTGATTTACAAGGCTGCAGCCTTACATGCCGCGCTCCTTCACCATCCCTTCTGGGCTCTGGCTTGAAGTGGGAGCCAGCACGGTCTCCATGCCTGGCAGGATTCCGGTCTCCATCCACAGCCCCTTGAGGATTCTGCTGGACCGGAGCACTCATCCCCAGGGACATGGCCCTGCGTCTCAGCAGCTAAGTACCTGAGACGTTTATGTTGGGGGTCCCGGTTCTTTATTGTAAGGGGAGAGTATGCTGTATGTGATTGTTTTAACTTTTCCGGCGGGTTCTCTAGCTTTTGCCTGAGAACCGCGCCGATGGTGCCTGCTTGTCGGCCTCGCCGCTTAAATTTAGGCCCCGCCTTCGCCGGAGGCCTAGTTTCATTTTCCTGCCCTCGCATGTCACTCATGCAGAGGGACAGGTTCGGCTCCTCCCGGCGGCCGTTCTACACAGGGGAGGGACACTCCCCACTGCTGAGGCGTCCCTCCTTCCCTGCAGGTCTCTATAGCCGTCCAGTTCCCGCTCTTTTATAGGAACGCCCCCTAGTTTCTCAGGCAGAGTTCACTCTGCTCTGGGACATCCTGCATTCTGCATCTCTGCTGAGGTGCTGCGCACTGGGGGACCGGGCTTCGGGATCTGGAGGGCACACAACACCGCGCTCAGCGGTCTGGTAAGCCACAGCCGGTCTCCGGTTGTGGACCTCTGTATATTCTCCCTGGGGTTCATTCTCTGCAAAGCCACCACTCCAGCAGCATGTCTCACACAAGGAGCAAGGCTCCAAAGCTTTATTCGGCCTGCACTGCATGTAAGCTCTTGCTGCCTGAGCCGAGCATTTATCCACACTGTGATGGTTGCTCTAACTTGGCGGTGCCACAGCCTGGAGTCTCACCCCCAGTGGTCTCTCAGGCTGCTGCTGCACCTGTGACTGAACCCCCAGCCTGGGTAGAGTCCTTTTCTAGGTCCATATCCCAGTCATTTGCTGAGTCCATGAGACTTTTGTCCAGGACTTTGATGAATATGCATCAGCCTCCCTCACAGGGCGCCTCTAATACTCTTGACAGAGGACTCCTATCCTCTGACCTCCGTCCATCAGAGCTCACGGAGGATTCATCATCTGATCCCAGACCCCGTCCTTCTAAGATTAGGCGCAGGGTTTCCTCCCCCTCCCCATCCCACGGCTCTGTCTCAAGAGCTGACTCTCAAGATGAGGAGGATGCCCTCACTGGGGGCTCGGAGGCTATGTATCCCATCGATTTTTCTGAAGGTGACTCAGGTCTTAGTGATTTGATTGCTTCTGTTAATTCTGTGCTGGATCTCAATCCGCCAGTGTCAGAGGAGCAACTCTCTTTGGCAGAAAAACATCAGTTTACCTCGCCTAAGAGAGTGAAGAGTGTGTTCTTTAACCACTCCAGTTTTCAGACCGCTGTGACCAAGCCCAGGGCCTGCCCTGACAAACGCTTCCCAAAGCGTGGTTCTGATGACCGGTTTCCATTTCCACCTGAGGTGGTCAAGGAGTGGTCTCACTCCCCAAAGGTAGACCCTCCGGTGTCTAGGCTCTCAGCCCGGACCGTTGTGTCGGTGGCTGACTGCACCTCACTTAAGGATTCCACTGACCGTCAGATTGACCTTCTGGCCAAATCTGTGTATGAAGCTGCGGGGGCCGCGTTTTCCCCGACTTTTGCAGCAGTGTGGGCTCTCAAAGCTATCTCTGCTTCTCTAGAGGAGATGCATTCCCTCACCAAGGAATCTATGCCTGAGATGGTTACCTTAACTGCTCAGGCTTCAGCTTTTTCATCTTATGCCATGTCTGCCATGCTAGAGGCTGCTCACCGCACTGCGGTGGCATCAGCCAATTCTCTTGTTAATTTTGTGGCTTCGAGAGTGGAAGGCAGATGCTTCTTCCAAGAAGTTTCTTGCTGGGCTCCCTTTTGCTGGTTCACAGCTGTTTGGTGAACAGCTGGATGAAATCATTAAAGAAGCTACTGGCGGGAAGAGTACTTCCATGCCACAAACAAAGACCAGGAAACCCGCCCAGGGTAGGAATCAATCGAGGTTTCGTTCCTTTCGTTCCTCCAACTGGTCATCCTCTAAGCCTTCCGCCTCGTCCTCTAAGGCTACTTTCACACCTCCGGCTTTTGCAATGCGGCACAATCCGGCACTTTGCAGGAAAACCGCAACCGGTTTTTTTTGCTGCCGGTTGCGTTTTTCCTGCATAGACTTTAATTAGTGCCGCATGGGCTTGCGTTCGGTCCAGTTTTTGCCGCATGCGGCGGCCGGATGGAACGTTCCCTGCAACGTTTTTTGCTCCGGCAAAAAAAACCGCATCGCGCCGCATCCGGCCGATGCGGCGCTTTTCCCAATGCATCCCTATGGATGCCGGATGCGGCACGATGCGGCAAAAACCGCATCCAGCCGCCGCATGCGGTTTTTGCCACTGCGCATGCTCAGTAGCATGCCGCAAGCGGCAAAAACCGGACCGGCCGCATGTAAAAAACTTATGCAAAGGATGCGGTGTTTTCACCGCATCCGTTGCATAGGCTTCACAGCCGGATTGAGCCGCAGAGCTCAAACCGGATGTGTGAAAGTAGCCTAACTCAGCCAAGGATCAGAAATCCAACTGGCGCCCAAAAGCGCGTCCGCAGAAGACCGCAGGAGGTTCTGCCACTAAGGCAGCTTCCTCATGACTCTCGGCCCGCTCCAGCCACGTCCTTAGTCGGTGGCAGGCTCTCCCACTTTGGCGACGTTTGGTTAATGCAAGTCTCGGATCAGTGGGTGAGAGACATCATATCTCACGGCTACAGGATAGAATTCTCTTCCAGCCCTCCAAACAGATTTTTTCTCTCAACTCCCCCCTGCTCCAAGGCCGCCGCCTTCTCACAGGTCGTGGCATCCTTGCAGGCAAACGGAGTGATTGTCCCAGTTCCCGCTCAGGAACGGTTCAGCGGTTTTTACTCAAATCTCTTCCTAGTTCCAAAAAAGAACGGTACCTTCCGGCCCATCCTGGATCTCAAGCTTCTCAACAAGCATGTCCGGGTGCGGCATTTTCGCATGAAGTCTCTGCGATCAGTCATTGCCTCTATGACCCAAATCAGAGATGCCTATCTACATGTGCCAATCGCAGTGTCACATCAGCGTTGGTTACGTTTTGCGATAGGAGAGGATCATTTCCAATTCGTGGCTCTCCCCTTCGGGTTAGCCACGGCCCCTCGGGTATTCACCAAGGTCACGGCGGCAGTGATTGCGGTCCTGCACCTCCAGGGGTTAGCAGTGCTTCCTTATCTGGACGACCTTCTGGTCAAGGGTACATCCAGCGCAGACTGTCAGCGGAGTGTTTCGCTCACTCTCGCCACCCTAGCCCAATTCGGGTGGCTTGTCAATCTTCCCAAATCCACTCTGACTCCGACCTAGAGTCTCACGTACCTAGGGATGCAGTTCGAGACTTTGCCGGCACTTGTGAAGTTGCCCTTAATCAAACAGCAGTCTCTCCGGCTAGCGGTGCGCTCTCCCCTGAGGCCCCGCCGTTATTCCCTCAGGCGCCTGATGCAGGTGCTGGGTCAAATGGTGGCCTCCATGGAGGCGGTTCCCTTTGCCCAGTTCCATCTGCGTCCTCTGCAGCTGGACATTCTCCGCTGTTGGGACAAGCGGCATTCCTCCTTACAGAGGTTAGTGGCTCTGTCGCCACGGACCAGGAGCTCGCTTCAGTGGTGGCTTCGACCCCTCTCCCTGTCCCAAGGACACTCCTTCCTGACTCCGTGCTTGGTGATTCTCACCACGGATGCCAGCCTATCCGGCTGGGGAGCGGTACATCTCCACCACAGAGCACAGGGCACTTGGTCTCCGTCCGAGTCAGCCCTTTCAATCAATGTGCTGGAAACCAGAGCTTTGCTTCTAGCTCTCCTTGCCTTTCACCACCTGTTGGCGGGCAGGCACATTCAAGTCCAGTCAGACAACGCGACAGCGGTTGCCTACATCAATCACCAAGGCGGGACACGCAGCCGCCTGGCAATGTTGGAGGTCCAACGCATTCTTCAATGGGCGGAGGACTCCAAGTCCACCATATCCGCAGTCCACATCCCTGGCGTAGAAAACTGGGAGGCAGATTATCTCAGCCGTCAATCCGTGGACAGTGGCGAGTGGTCCCTGCACCCTGCAGTGTTTCAGTCAATCTGCCGCAAGTGGGGCACTCCGGACGTGGACCTAATGGCATCCCGTCACAACAAGGTTCCGGTTTACGTGGCTCGCTCCCACGATCCTCAGGCCTTCTCCGCGGACGCTCTGGTTCAAGACTGGTCCCAGTTTCGTCTGTCCTGTCCTCTAGCTCTTTTGCTCAGAGTCCTGCGCAAGATCAGAATGGAGGGCCGTCGAGTCATCCTCATTGCACCGGACTGGCCCAGGCGAGCTTGGTATCCGGACCTGCTCCAACTGTCCGTGGAGATGCCGTGGCATCTTCCGGACCGTCCAGACCTGCTCTCGCAAGGTCCGTTTTTCCGCCCGAATTCTGCGGCACTCAAATTGACGGCGTGGCTCTTAAGTCCTGGATTTTGACGGCTTCTGGTATTCCTCCTGAAGTCATCTCCACTATGACTCGGGCCCGTAAGTCTTCCTCCGTCAAGATCTATCACAGGACTTGGAAAATTTTCCTGTCCTGGTGTCGCTCTTCCGGCCATTCTCCTTGGCCATTCTCGTTGCTGACCCTTCTGTCTTTTTTACAGTCCGGTCTGCAGCTAGGACTGTCCCTCAACTCTCTCAAGGGACAAGTCTCGGCTCTGTCAGTGCTGTTCCAGCGGCGTCTCGCCCGGCTGGCTCAGGTCCGCACCTTCATGCAAGGTGCGTCTCACATCATTCCGCCTTATCGGCGGCCCTTGGATCCCTGGGACCTTAACTTGGTCCTCACGGTATTGCAGAAACCCCCTTTCGAGCCCCTTAGGGAGGTTTCTTTGTATCGTCTTTCTCAAAAGGTGGGCCTTTCTAGTTGCCATAACTTCTCTCAGGAGAGTCTCTGATTTGGCTGCGCTCTCCTCGGAGTCACCTTTTTTGTTTTCTTTGTCGCTCTATTGGGAGACCCAGACAATTGGGTGTATAGCTACTGCCTCCGGAGGCCACACAAAGTATTACACTTAAAAGTGTAAGGCCCCTCCCCTACTGCCTATACACCCCCCGTGGGATCACGGGCTCCTCAGTTTTCATGCTTTGTGCGAAGGAGGCACACATGCACGCATAGCTCCACTGTTTAGTCAGCAGCAGCTGCTGACTTTGTCGGATGGAAGAAAAGAGGGCCCATACTAGGGCCCCCAGCATGCTCCCTTCTCACCCCACTTTTGTCGGCGGTGTTTGTTAAGGTTGAGGTACCCATTGCGGGTACGGAGGCTGGAGCCGACATGCTGCTTTCCTTCCCCATCCCCTTAGGGCTCTGGGTGAAGTGGGATCCTATCGGTCTCCAAGCACAGGAGACCGTGCTCCGTCCACAGCCCCTGGGAATCTGCTGGACATGGAGCTGAGTATCGTCAGGGACAGGGCCCTGCTACATTAAGGTACTCTGGGTCCCCGTACAGATCGCGCACACACACCAGCATTGCTGGGTGTGTTAGTGCGCCGGGGACAGCAGCGCGGCGCGCTGGTGCTTTACTCACTGCAGCTTTGCTGAGTGAGTTTCTGTATTAGGAACTGCCGCGGCTGGCGGTTTTTTACACTGCGGCGCGGCTGGGACGTGTGGTGCGCCGGGGAACTTCCGCGCTGGCCGTGCTTATACGACAGTCGCGCTTATAAATCGAGTCCCCAGCTTTTGCGGCCTAGTTCCGTTTCGTTCCCGCCCCCAGGCCTGCCAGTCAGGGGAAGGGCGGGACGCTGGTCAGAACGTCAGCGCTGAGAGCTGGAGTCTGCTTAGCATACTCCAACCCCCCTCACTAGGCACAGTGGGACGCTAGTTTCCCGCACTTTGTCTGGGGCACGCCCACGGCCCGCCCCTCTTCACAGGACGCCGGCAGCCATTCCTGTTTGCAGTCTGACTGGAGAAGGGACATGAGCTCTGGGAGACCCAGGCACGGGATTCTGGCGGTCACACACCCGCTTTTCAGCGGGCGGTAAGCAGCCCTCGAGGGCTCACCCCACTAGTGCCGCAGTGTTCATTTGTACTTTATGCTTGTATGCTATACATTGCATTGTACGGTCGCTATTCTTGGCTATATACCCTCCTAGATTGCTAGACAACAGCATGTCGTCCGCAAAAAGCAAAGGGGCCAAGACACAGGCTTTCTATGCTACTTGTACCGCATGTAAGGCTGTTCTACCGGCAGGTGCCACTGACCCCCATTGTGTGCAATGTTCGGCCCCTGTAGCACTTGCTCAGTCGGGGCCTCTGCTAGAGGTGGCCCAAGCAGAACCACCTGTGAACACTGTCCAGGTGACAGGGACGGAGTTTGCAGTTTTTGCTGATAAACTGTCGGTGACTATGTCTAAAATCCTTGAGACTTTGCAGTCCAGACCGGTAACTCAGACCATGGGCACTGTTGATTCAAGGCTCCCTGGTTCCCCTCTTTTGGAACACATCCGTGCTCCGGGGGGGTCCCATGCATCCCGGGGTGATGGCTCTGACACGGACGACAGTCCCAGACAGCCTAAGCGAGCTCGCTATGAGCGACCCTCGACTTCATCACACTGGTCAGGGTCCCAGCAGGAAGGCTCTCTGTTTGATGAGACAGAGGTTGCTGATCAGGATTCTGATCCTGAGACCGCTCTCAATCTGGATACACCTGATGGGGATGCAATGGTGAATGATCTCATAGCGTCCATCAATAAAATGTTGGATATTTCTCCCACAGCTCCTCCAGTGGAGGAGTCAGCTTCACAGCAGGAGAAATTCCATTTCAGGTATCCTAAGCGTAAATTGAGTACTTTTCTGGACCACTCTGACTTTAGAGAGTCAGTCCAGAAACACCACGCTTATCCAGATAAGCGTTTCTCCAAACGTCTTAAGGATACACGTTATCCCTTTCCCCCTGACGTGGTCAAAGGCTGGACCCAGTGTCCAAAGGTGGATCCCCCAATCTCCAGGCTTGCGGCTAGATCCATAGTTGCAGTGGAAGATGGGGCTTCACTTAAAGATGCCACTGACAGACAGATGGAGCTCTGGTTGAAATCCATCTATGAAGCTATCGGCACGTCGTTTGCTCCAGCATTCGCAGCCGTATGGGCACTCCAAGCTATTTCAGCTGGTTTGGCGCAGATTGACACTGTCACACGTACATCTGTTCCGCAAGTAGCGTCCTTAACCTCTCAAATGTCTGCATTTGCGTCTTACGCTATTAATGCTGTCCTGGACTCTACAAGCCGTACGGCAGTGGCGTCCGCTAACTCCGTGGTTTTACGCAGAGCATTGTGGTTAAGGGAATGGAAGGCAGATTCTGCTTCCAAGAAGTGCTTAACCAGTTTGCCTTTTTCTGGTGACAGACTGTTTGGTGAGAGATTGGATGAAATCATTAAACAGTCCAAGGGTAAGGATTCATCCTTACCTCAGCCCAGACCAAATAAACCCCAACAGAGGAAGGGACAGTCGAGATTTCGGTCCTTTCGAGGCTCGGGCAGGTCCCAATTCTCCTCGTCCAAAAGGACTCAAAAGGATCAGAGGAGCTCAGATTCTTGGCGGGCCCAGTCACGCCCAAAGAAAGCAGCCGGAGGAACCGCTACCAAAGCGGCTTCCTCATGACTTTCGGCCTCCTCTCTCCGCATCCTCGGTCGGTGGCAGGCTCTCCCGCTTTGGCGACATTTGGCTGCCACATGTCAAGGACCGTTGGGTGAGAGACATTCTGTCTCACGGGTACAGGATAGAGTTCAGTTCTCGTCCTCCAACTCGATTCTTCAGAACTTCTCCGCCTCCCGGCCGAGCCAATGCTCTTCTGCAGGCGGTGTGCTCTTTAAAGGCAGAAGGAGTGGTGATCCCTGTTCCTCTTCAGGAGCAAGGTCACGGTTTTTACTCCAACTTGTTTGTGGTGCCAAAAAAGGACGGATCTTTCCGTCCTGTTCTGGACCTAAAACTGCTCAACAAGCATGTGAAAACCAGGCGGTTCCGGATGGAATCCCTCCGCTTCGTCATCGCCTCAATGTCTCAAGGAGATTTCCTAGCATCAATAGACATCAAAGATGCTTATCTCCACGTGCCGATGGCTCCAGAACACCAGCGTTTTCTACGCTTCGTTATAGGAGACGAACACCTTCAGTTCGTAGCCCTGCCTTTCGGTCTGGCGACAGCCCCAAGGGTCTTCACCAAGGTCATGGCAGCAGTAGTAGCAGTCCTGCACTCTCAGGGTCACTCTGTGATCCCTTACTTGGACGATCTACTTGTCAAGGCACCCTCTCAAGAGGCATGCCAACACAGCCTGAACGTTGCGCTGGAGACTCTCCAGAGTTTCGGGTGGATCATCAACTTTTCAAAGTCAAATCTGACTCCAACCCAATCGATAACATACCTTGGCATGGAGTTTCATACTCTATCAGCGATAGTGATGCTTCCACTGGACAAACAGCGTTCACTACAGACAGGGGTGCAATCTCTCCTTCAGGGCCAGTCGCATCCCTTGAGACGCCTCATGCACTTCCTGGGGAAGATGGTAGCAGCAATGGAGGCAGTCCCTTTCGCGCAGTTTCATCTGCGTCCATTACAATGGGACATTCTCCGCCACTGGGACGGGAAGTCGAAGTCCCTGGACAGGAACGTCTCCCTTTCTCAGGCGGCCAAGGATTCTCTTCAGTGGTGGCTTCTTCCCACCTCATTGTCAATAGGAAAGTCTTTCCTACCCCCATCCTGGGCGGTGGTCACAACAGACGCGAGTCTATCAGGGTGGGGAGCAGTTTTTCTCCACCACAGGGCTCAAGGTACGTGGACTCAGCAAGAGTCCACCCTTCAGATCAATGTTCTGGAAATCAGAGCAGTGTATCTTGCCCTACAAGCCTTCCAGCAGTGGCTAGAAGGCAAGCAGATCCGAATTCAGTCGGACAACTCCACAGCGGTGGCATACATCAACCACCAAGGAGGGACACGCAGTCGGAAAGCCTTCCAGGAAGTCCGGCGGATTCTGACGTGGGTGGAAGACACGGCATCCACCATATCCGCAGTCCACATCCCGGGCGTAGAAAACTGGGAAGCGGACTTCCTCAGTCGCCAGGGTATGGACGCAGGGGAATGGTCTCTTCACCCGGACGTGTTTCAGGAAATTTGTCGCCGCTGGGGGAGGCCGGACGTCGACCTAATGGCGTCCCGGCACAACAACAAGGTCCCGGCCTTCATGGCACGGTCTCACGATCTCAGAGCTCTGGCGGCGGACGCCTTAGTTCAAGATTGGTCGCAGTTCCGGCTGCCTTATGTGTTCCCACCTCTGGCGCTGTTGCCCAGAGTGCTACGCAAGATCAGGTCCGACTGCCGCCGCGCCATCCTCGTCGCTCCAGACTGGCCAAGGAGGTCGTGGTACCCAGATCTGTGGCATCTCACGGTAGGACAACCGTGGGCAATTCCAGATCGGCCAGACTTGCTGTCTCAAGGGCCGTTTTTCCATCAGAATTCTGCGGCCCTGAGCCTGACTGTGTGGCCATTGAGTCCTGGATCCTAGCGTCTTCAGGACTATCTCAAGAGGTCATTGCCACCATGAGACAGGCTAGGAAACTATCCTCTGCCAAGATCTACCACAGGACGTGGAAGATATTCTTAACTTGGTGCTCTGCTCAGGAAGTTTCTCCCTGGCCATTTGCTTTGCCTACCTTTCTTTCCTTCCTGCAATCCGGGTTGGAAAAAGGTCTGTCGCTCGGCTCCCTTAAGGGACAAGTCTCTGCGCTATCTGTATTTTTTCAGAAGCGCCTAGCACGACTTCCTCAGGTACGCACGTTCCTGCAAGGGGTTTGTCATATCGTCCCTCCTTACAAGCGGCCGTTAGAGCCCTGGGATCTGAACAGGGTTCTAATTGCTCTCCAGAAGCCGCCTTTCGAGCCTTTGAGGGATGTTTCCCTGTCTCGCCTTTCACAGAAAGTGGCCTTTCTAGTAGCGGTCACGTCTCTTCGGAGAGTGTCCGAGCTAGCAGCGCTGTCATGCAAATCTCCCTTCCTGGTGTTTCACCAGGACAAGGTGGTTCTGCGCCCGATTCCGGAGTTTCTCCCTAAGGTGGTATCCCCCTTTCATCTCAATCAGGATATCTCCTTACCTTCTTTGTGTCCTCGTCCAGTTCATCAATGTGAAAAGGATTTGCATTTGTTGGATCTGGTGAGAGCACTCAGAATCTACATTTCCCGCACGGCACCTCTGCGCCGCTCGGATGCACTCTTTGTCCTTGTCACCGGCCAGCGTAAAGGGTTGCAGGCTTCCAAATCCACCCTGGCTCGGTGGATCAAGGAACAAATTCTTGAAAGCTACCGTTCTGCGGGGCTTCCGGTTCCCTCAGGGCTGAAGGCCCATTCTACCAGAGCCGTGGGTGCGTCCTGGGCATTACGGCACCAGGCTACGGCTCAGCAAGTGTGCCAGGCGTTTACCTGGTCGAGTCTGCACACTTTTACCAAGCATTATCAGGTGCATACCTATGCTTCGGCGGACGCCAGCCTAGGTAGACAAGTCCTTCAGGCGGTGATTGCTCACCTGTAGGAAAGGGCCGTTTTTTATGGCCCTATCACGAGGTATTATTTTACCCACCCAGGGATTGCTTTTGGACATCCCAATTGTCTGGGTCTCCCAATAGAGCGACAAAGAAGAAGGGAATTTTGTTTACTTACCGTAAATTCCTTTTCTTCTAGCTCTAATTGGGAGACCCAGCACCCGCCCCTGTTTTTTTGTATACACATGTTCATGTTGAATGGTTTCAGTTCTCCGATATTCCTTCGGATTGAATGTGCTTAAACCAGTTTATTGGCTTTCCTCCTTCTTGCTTTTGCACTAAAACTGAGGAGCCCGTGATCCCACAGGGGGTGTATAGGCAGTAGGGGAGGGGCCTTACACTTTTAAGTGTAATACTTTGTGTGGCCTCCGGAGGCAGTAGCTATACACCCAATTGTCTGGGTCTCCCAATTAGAGCTAGAAGAAAAGGAATTTACGGTAAGTAAACAAAATTCCCTTCTTTTCACCAAGACAAGGTAGTTCTCCGTCCGACCCCGGACTTTCTTCCTAAGGTGGTCTCTCCCTTCCACCTTAACCAGGATATTTCCTTGCCTTCCTTCTGTCCGGCCCCTGTTCAGCGCTTTGAGAAAGTGCTGCATACTCTAGATCTGGTGCGTGCTCTCCGGATTTATGTGTCTCGCACCGCTGCACTTAGGCGGTGCACCTCTCTTTTTGTGCTAACCACAGGGCGGCGCAAGGGTCTCTCTGCTTCTAAGCCGACCTTGGCCCGTTGGATTAGATCGACCATTTCGGACGCCTACCAGAGTACTCAGGTGCCTTCCCCGCCGGGGATCAAAGCACACTCGACCAGAGCTGTCGGTGCCTCTTGGGCTTTTAGGCACCAGGCTACGGCTCAACAAGTCTGTCAGGCTGCCACTTGGACTAGCCTGCATACCTTTTCGAAGCACTACCAAGTGCATGCTCATGCTTCGGCAGATGCGAGCTTGGGCAGACGCATCCTTCAGGCGGCTGTCGCCCACTTGTGAAGTTAGGCTCCGCCTACTTCTTAGTTTTTTCTGTTTATTCCCACCCAGGGACAGCTTTGGAACGTCCCATGGTCTGGGTCTCCGAAAGGAACGATAAAGAAAAAGAGAATTTTGTTACTTACCATAAATTCTTTTTCTTATAGTTCCGTATTGGGAGACCCAGCACCCTCCCTGTTGCTTGTTGGCAATTTTCTTGTTCCGTGTGTTATCACCGGCTGTTGTCGTTTACAGAGTCTCCGGTTGTTCCGGTTATTACTCGGTTCTACTTGTGGGTGGCTATTCTCCTTCAGCTTTTGCACTAAACTGGCTAGGACTGGCTACCAGGGGGTGTATAAGCTCAGAGGGAGGAGCTACACTTTTTACTGTAGTACTTTGTGTGTCCTCCGGAGGCAGAAGCTAAACACCCATGGTCTGGGTCTCCCAATACGGAACTATAAGAAAAAGAATTTACGGTAAGTAACAAAATTCTCTTTTTTGTGGATGACTACTCATTGTCGGAAGAATAGAAGGAACAAGACAAAGTGGAAGATCAGCAAGCCAATGGCTTGATACGATCAAGAAAATCGTGGTGAATACCATAAGATCGATCTTAATACATAGTGTTAATCCATCAGGTCACCATTGTTTGAGATCGAGCTGAAGACTGATAAATAAAATAAAGGGGCTAATGTCCGGTTAGACTGCATATCGGTTTCTTCTAGGTGATCGAACTACCATGATGGTTAAATCTTCTGTCAGTCCTGCCGCTTTGGTCTTTTTCTTGGAGATTTTGTTACCTGCTATTCATTCTATGCGTGCTTTGTCTACAGGAGGAGCGTACACGTAGAGAAAGAGTAAGGCAGTCCCGTGTTGACACAGACTTGGAAAGCATGGAGATGGAGCAGGGTGGGGACGTAAGTTCATTGACTTGATGGTAAATTGATACACGGTTACATTTTTTCTTTACAAAATCTAAACTCCCCTTCTCCCACAGTCTTTCACTCCACGTCAAGTTTTGGACCTTGAGGACTTGGTGTTTGCTCAAGGTAGTCACTTCATGGCCAACAAGCGTTGCCAGCTTCCCGATGGCTCTTTCAGGCGGCAAAGAAAAGGATATGAGGAAGTTCATGTACCCGCGCTGAAACCAAAACCCTTTGGATCAGATGAGGTAAGTGAAAGGGGAATGAAAATGCTAATAACTATTTAAAAGAAATATTACATCATAATTTTTTATTTTTTTTTGTCTAGCAACTTTTGCCCGTTGAAAAACTTCCAAAATATGCCCAGGCCGGGTTTGATGGGTTTAAAACGTTAAATAGGATACAGAGCAAACTTTTCAAAGCGGCACTGGACACAGATGAGAATCTACTGCTCTGCGCCCCCACCGTGAGTATTTTATGTATCGAATGTTGGGGATAGTAGTGCTCCAGGTCAGTTGATGGTCTTTCACTCCGCTCCATTTGTGTCTATTAGGGCGCTGGTAAAACAAACGTAGCGCTCATGTGCATGTTGCGGGAGGTCGGAAAGCACATCAACGTAGATGGCACAATCAATGTGGACAACTTCAAAATAATCTACATTGCTCCCATGCGGTCTTTGGTACAAGAAATGGTGGGCAGTTTCAGTAAGGTAAGAAATAAAGCTGTCTCATTTGGTGTCTTGTTTCTTTTTACCCCTCTTTTTGGGGATTGCACCCTGGGTTAGGATTTGTGTCCCTCATCTTTTATTCTTGTCTTTTCAGAGATTATCTACATATGGGATCACTGTGGCCGAGCTGACCGGTGATCATCAGCTGTGTAAAGAAGAGATCAATGCTACTCAGATTATCGTGTGCACCCCGGAGAAGTGGGATATCATCACTCGAAAAGGAGGCGAGAGAACTTACACTCAGCTCGTCCGTCTGATCATCCTGGTCAGTGCCTATTCACTTGACATCTCTCTCTTGCGCATTAATCTGTCTTTCGATCTCAGACGATTGTCTCCTAACATTGCTTTTCTCTTTCAGGATGAAGTCCACCTCCTCCATGATGACAGAGGTCCTGTGTTAGAATCTTTAGTTGCCCGAGCCATAAGGAACATAGAGATGACTCAAGAAGATGTGCGGTTGGTGGGCCTTAGTGCCACACTGCCCAACTATGAGGATGTCGCTACTTTCCTCCGGGTTGATCCTGCCAAAGGACTCTTCTATTTTGACAACAGGTACTTTTCGGCCTTGGTGCTACGTAACTCAGGTTACCCAATATTCTATCATTGAACCCTTTTTTTTTTTTTCACCATTGAAATTGACTTGTGTTTTTATTTTTCTTAATTCATCCTTTCTTATTTAGTTTTCGGCCTGTACCTCTGGAGCAAACTTATGTTGGGATCACAGAAAAGAAGGCTATCAAACGTTTCCAGATCATGAATGAGATTGTTTATGAGAAGATTATGGAGCATGCAGGGAAAAACCAGGTGTGTATGCTGTCTAAAGTCTGTGTCGCACATCCGGTATCATGGTCCAAGGGCGGATCATGATATTCGGACCAGCTGGGTCTTCTGACCCAAATTTAACAGCCTTAGACCTGTTTCACACGTCCGTGAAAAACACACACTCACTGACATGTTGAAGTATGGCCCTCCGTGTCCCACGATTTTGTCACTTATCTGTTCTCCGTGTGCTATCTGTGGTAATACTCCGAGAGCATGAACTTTATACTCACCTGCCCACGCTGCTGCTGTCCATAGTGCTGAAGTCTCCAGCGCTGGGATCACACTTCCAGGTCTGCGATGCAGTGAATGTGCAATGAGTATAATGAGCGGGCCCTGAAGCAGGAGACAGGTGAGAATAGAAAATCATTTTTTCTTTGTCGCTCCATTGGGAGACCCAGACAATTGGGTGTATAGCTTCTGCCTCCGGAGGCCACACAAAGTATTACACTTAAAAGTGTAAACCCCTCCCCTCTGCCTATACACCCCCCCGTGCATCACGGGCTCCTCAGTTTTTATGCTTTGTGTTGAAGGAGGCACACATGCACGCAAGCTCCACAATTTAGTCAGCAGCAGCTGCTGACTATATCGGATGGAAGAAAAGAGGGCCCATAACAGGCCCCCGGCATGCTCCCTTCTCACCCCACTCTGGTCGGCGGTGCTGTTAAGGTTGAGGTACCCATTGCGGGTACAAAGGCTGGAGCCACATGCTGTTTTCCTTCCCCATCCCTTAGGGGCTCTGGGTGAAGTGGGATCCTACCGGTCACCAGGCACTGGGACCGTGCTCCCTCCGCAGCCCCTGGGGGAATCTGCTGGACAGGAGACCGGGTATCGTCAGGGACAGGCCCTGCTCCTCTGAGGTACTCTGTGTCCCCTTGGGGACGGCGCATAGAGCGCCTGTCTAATGGACGCTGCAACAGCTGCTGGTTGTGTTTGTGCGCCGGGACTACCGCGCTGACCGTGCTTGTTTGCCGGCCGCGCTTATAACTTTAGTCCCCGGTTTTTGCGGCCTAGTACCGCATATTCCCGCCCCCGGGCCTGCCAGTCAGGGGTAAGGGCGGGACGCTGCACTGGACGTCAGCGCTGAGGCCTGGAGCATACTTAGTATCCTCCTCCCCCCTCACTGAGCACCGTGGGGCACCAGATTCCCGCACTTTCTAAGGCACGCCCACGGCTCCCTCCTCCTCTCAGAACGCTGGCAGCCATTCCTATCAGCACTTCTGACGCTGGAGAACTTTAGAGACGAGCTCCAACAGCTCTGGGAGGCCCAGGCAGGGAATCTGGTGGTCACACAAACGCTGAGGGCGGTCGGTAAGCCGCACCTGTTACTAGGTGCTTGCCCCCCTGGGTGCCGAAGTGTATATTTATATGCTTATTTCTTTGTCGCTCCATTGGGAGACCCAGACCATTGGGTGTATAGGCTATGCCTCCGGAGGCCGCACAAAGTATTACACTAAAAGTGTAAAGCCCCTCCCCTTCTGCCTATACACCCCCCGTGCTCCCACGGGCTCCTCAGTTTTTTGCTTTGTGCGAAGGAGGCAGACATGCACGCACAGCTCCACAGATTGGTCAGCAGCAGCTGCTGACTATGTCGGATGGAAGAAAAGTGGGCCCATATTGGGCTCCCAGCATGCTCCCTTCTCACCCCACTCTTGTCGGCGGTGTTGTTAAGGTTGAGGTATCCATTGCGGGTACGGAGGCTGGAGCCCACATGCTGTTTTCCTTCCCCATCCCCCTCAGGGCTCTGGGTGAAGTGGGATCCTATCGGTCTCCAGGCACAGGAGACCGTGCTTCATCCACAACTCCTGTGGAGCCTGCTGGATAGGAGCCGGGTACCGTTCAGGGACATGGCCCTGCTACTTGGAGGTACTCTGTATCCCTGTGGGGACCGCGCACAGCAACACTACAGCTTTGCTGGGTGTGCTAGTGCACCGGGGACCGCGGCGCTGACCGGGTTAAAATGTGCCATTACACACTCAGCGTTGCTGAGTGTGTTTTATGTATAGGGACTGCCGCGCTGACCGCCGCTGCCGCGGAAACACTGCGGCGCGGCTGGGACTTGTAGTGCGCCGGGGACTTCCGCGCTGGCCGCGCATATACGGCGGCCGCGCTTATTACTCGAGTCCCCGGCTTTTTGCGGCCTAGTTTCCTTTTCCTCCCGCCCTCAGCCCTGACAGGCAGGGGAAGGGCGGGAAGCTGCACAGAACGAGCAGCACTGAGGGCTGGAGCATGCTTTGCATACTCCACCCCTCTCACTGTGCACAGTGCGGCTCCAGTTCCCGCACTTTCTCGGCCACGCCCACGACTCCCTCCTCTCCTCAGGACGCCGGCAGCCATTCCTGTCAGCTCCTCGGACGCAGCAGAGGGGGACAAAGTCTGGGAGACCCAGGCAGGGACTTGGGTGGCCTCACAACCGCTTGAAGCGGGTGGTAAGCAGCACCTGTGGTGCTAGCCCCATTGTGCAGTACTGTAACTATACTGTATATGTTTATGGTATATACTTTACACTGTATGGTGCACAGTTGATTTCTGGCTATATACCCTATTGTGTTGCTCAGGGAAGATAATAGCATGGCGCCCACAAAAGGCAGGGGTGCCAAAACACAGGCTTATTATGCTGCCTGCGCCGCATGTACGACCCCGCTACCGGCAGGTTCCACTGACCCTCATTGTATACAGTGCTCGGGCCCTGTGACACTTACTCAGCCAGAGCCTCTGCTAAGAGGGGCCCAGGGGGAGCCACCTGCTGACAATGTCCAGGTGACGGGGACAGAGTTTGCAAAACTCTCTGAGACTATGGCTAAGATACTAGAAGCCTTGCAGTACAGGCCGGTATCTCAGCACAGGGACTCTGTTGAATCTTTGTTCCCTGGCTCCCCTCAGTTGGACCAACAATGTCCTCCAGGGGTATCTCATAGATCCCAGGCTGAGGGTTCTGACACAGACCCCAGCCCCAGACCGACTAAGCGAGCTCGCTTAGATTTTCCCTCGACATCATCATATTGTTCAGGGTCTCAGCGAGGGGAATCTCGAGTTGATGAAGCGGAGGTAGCTGATCAGGATTTTGATCCTGAGGGCGCTCTCAATCTTAATACTCCAGACGGGGACGCCATAGTGAACGATCTTATTGCATCCATCAATCAAATGCTGGATATTTCTCCCTCAGTCCCTCCAGCAGAGGAGTCGGCTTCTCAGCAGGAGAAATTCCGGTTCAGGTTCCCCAAGCGTACACAGAGTATGTTTCTGGACCACTCTGATTTCAGAGAGGCAGTCCAGAATCACCATGCTTGTCCAGATAAGCGTTTTTCTAAGCGCCTTAAGGATACACGTTATCCCTTTCCACCTGACGTGGTTAAAGGTTGGACTCAGTGTCCCAAAGTGGATCCTCCAATCTCCAGACTGGCAGCTAGATCCATACTTGCAGTGGAAGATGGGGCTTCACTCAAGGATGCCACTGACAGGCAGATGGAGCTCTGGTTGAAATCCATCTATGAAGCGATCGGCGCTTCTTTTGCCCCAGCATTCGCAGCCATATGGGCGCTACAAGCTATCTCAGCAGGTCAAGCGCAAATTGAAGCAGCCACATGCACGTCCGCGCCACAAGTGGCGTCCATTACCACTCAGACCTCGGCATTTGCGTCTTACGCTATTAATGTTGTCCTGGACTCTGCGAGCCGTACGGCGGTGGCAGCCGCCAATTCGGTGGTACTCCGCAGGGCCTTGTGGCTACGGGAATGGAAGGCAGATTCTGCTTCCAAAAAGCGCTTAACCAGTTTGCCAATTTCTGGCGACAGATTGTTTGGCGAGCGTTTGGATGAAATCATCAAACAATCCAAGGGAAAGGATACATCCTTACCCCAGCCCAAACCGAACATACCCCAACAGAGGAGAGGGCAGTCGAGGTTTCGGTCCTTTCGGGGCGCGGGCAGGTCCCAATTCTCCTCGTCCAAAAGGCCTCAGAAAGAGCAAAGGAACTCTGATGCATGGCGGTCTAAGTCACGTCCTAAAAAGACCACCGGAGGGGCAGCTAACAAAGCGGCTTCCTCATGACTTTCGACCTCCTCATCCCGTATCCTCGGTCGGTGGCAGGCTCTCCCGCTTTTGCGACACCTGGCTGCCACGAATAAAAGACCGCTGGGTGAGAGACATTCTGTCTCACGGTTACAAGATAGAGTTCACCTCTCGTCCCCCGACTCGATTCTTCAGGTCATCCCCGCCTCCCGAGCGAGCAGAGGCTCTTCTGCAGGCGCTGCACACTCTGAAGGCAGAAGGAGTGGTGATCCCTGTTCCTCTTCAGCAACAGGGCCACGGTTTTTACTCCAACTTGTTTGTGGTCCCAAAGAAGGACGGGTCTTTCCGCCCTGTCCTGGACCTGAAACTGCTCAACAAACACGTAAAAACCAGGCGGTTCCGGATGGAATCCCTCCGCTCCGTCATCGCCTCAATGTCCCAAGGAAATTTCCTTGCATCGATCGATATCAAAGATGCTTATCTCCACGTACCGATTGCTCCGGAGCACCAGCGCTTCCTGCGCTTCGCCATAGGAAACGAACACCTGCAGTTCGTGGCACTGCCGTTCGGTCTGGCAACAGCCCCACGGGTTTTTACCAAGGTTATGGCTACTGTAGTAGCGGTCCTACACTCTCAGGGTCACTCGGTGATCCCGTACTTGGACGATCTGCTGATCAAGGCACCCTCTCAAGAGGCATGCCAACGCAGCCTCGAAGCTACCCTGGAGACTCTCCAGAGTTTCGGGTGGATCATCAATTTTCCGAAGTCAAATCTGACACCGGCCCAATCGCTGACATATCTTGGCATGGAGTTTCATACCCTCTCAGCGATAGTGAAGCTTCCGCTGATCAAGCAGCAGTCACTACAGAAAGGGGTACAATCTCTCCTTCAAGGCCAGTCACACCCCTTGAGGCGCCTCTTGCACTTCCTGGGGAAGATGGTGGCAGCAATGGATGCAGTCCCTTTCGCGCAGTTTCACCTGCGTCCTCTTCAATGGGACATCCTACGCAAATGGGACAGGAAGCCGACGTCCCTCGACAGGACTGTCTCCCTCTCTCAAGCGACCAAAGCTTCCCTTCGGTGGTGGCTTCTTCCCACTTCATTATCAAAGGGGAAATCCTTCCTACCCCCATCCTGGGAGGTGGTCACGACGGACGCGAGTCTGTCAGGGTGGGGAGCGGTTTTTCTCCACCACAGGGCTCAGGGTACGTGGACCCAACAAGAGTCATCGCTTCAGATCAATGTTCTGGAAATACGGGCAGTGTACCTTGCCCTGAAAGCGTTCCAGCAGTGGCTGGAAGGCAAGCAGATCCGAATTCAGTCGGACAATTCCACAGCGGTGGCATACATCAACCACCAAGGCGGCACACGCAGTCGGCAAGCCTTCCAGGAAGTCCGGCGGATTTTGCTGTGGGTGGAAGCAACGGCCTCCACCATCTCTGCAGTTCACATCCCAGGCGTGGAAAACTGGGAAGCAGATTATCTCAGTCGCCAGGGCATGGACGCAGGGGAATGGTCCCTTCACCCGGACGTGTTTCAGGAGATCTGTTGCCGCTGGGGCATGCCGGACGTCGACCTCATGGCGTCCCGGCACAACAACAAGGTACCGATGTTCATGGCACGGTCTCAAGATCCCAGAGCTCTGGCGGCAGACGCCTTAGTTCAAGATTGGTCGCAGTTTCAGCTCCCTTATGTGTTTCCTCCGCTGGCACTGTTGCCCAGAGTGTTACGCAAGATCAGGGCCGACTGCCGCCGCGCCATCCTCGTCGCTCCAGACTGGCCGAGGAGGTCGTGGTACCCGGATCTGTGGCATCTCACGGTCGGCCAACCGTGGGCACTACCAGACCGACCAGACTTGCTATCCCAAGGGCCGTTTTTCCATCTGAATTCTGCGGCCCTCAACCTGACTGTGTGGCCATTGAGTCCTGGATCCTAGCGTCTTCAGGGTTATCTCAAGACGTCATTGCCACTATGAGACATGCTAGGAAACCAACGTCCGCCAAGATCTACCACAGGACGTGGAAAATTTTCCTGTCGTGGTGCTCTGCTCAGGGTTTTTCTCCCTGGCCTTTTGCCTTGCCCACTTTTCTGTCCTTCCTTCAATCTGGACTGGGAAAGGGTTTGTCGCTCGGCTCCCTTAAGGGACAAGTCTCAGCGCTCTCTGTGTTTTTCCAGAAGCGCCTTGCCAGGCTTCCACAGGTACGCACGTTCCTGCAGGGGGTTTGTCACATCGTTCCTCCTTACAAGCGGCCTTTAGAACCCTGGGATCTGAACAGGGTGTTGAGGGTTCTTCAGAAACCACCATTCGAGCCAATGAGAGATATTTCTCTCTCACGCCTTTCGCAGAAAGTGGTTTTCCTAGTTGCAGTCACTTCTCTTCGGAGAGTGTCTGAGCTAGCAGCGCTGTCATGCAAAGCCCCTTTCTTTATCGCTCCTAATTGGGAGACCCAGACAATTGGGTGTATAGCTACTGCCTCCGGAGGCCACACAAAGCAGTACACTTAAAAGTGTAAGGCCCCTCCTCTTCTGCCTATACACCCCCCGTGGGATCACGGGCTCCCCAGTTTTCATGCTTTGTGCGAAGGAGTTCAGACATCCACGCATAGCTCCACTGTTTAGTCAGCAGCAGCTGCTGACTATGTCGGATGGAAGAAAAGAGGGCCCATACTAGGGCCCCCAGCATGCTCCCTTCTCACCCTACTTTTGTCGGCGGTGTTTGTTAAGGTTGAGGTACCCATTGCGGGTACGGAGGCTGGAGCCCACATGCTGCTTCCTTCCCCATCCCCCTTAGGGCTCTGGGTGAAGTGGGATTTTACCGGTCTCCAGGCACTGAGACCGTGCTCCATCCACAACCGCTGGGGAATCTGCTGGATATGGAGCTGAGTATCGTCAGGGACATGGCCCTGCTACGTCAAGGTACTCTGTGTCCCCGTACAGACCGCGCGCAGACACACTGCAGCATTGCTGGGTGTGTTAGTGCGCCGGGGACAACAGCGCTGCGCGCTTGTGCCACTACTCACTACAGCTCTGCTGAGTGAGTTAATGTATTGGGAACTGCCGCGCCGGCCGCTGCTGTCAGTTTACACTGCGGCGCGGCTGGGACTTGTGGTGCGCCGGGGACTTCCGCGCTGGCCGTGCATATATGACGGCCGCGCTTATTACTCGAGTCCCCGGCTTTTGCGGCCTAGTTTCGCTTCGTTCCCGCCCCCAGGCCTGCCAGTCAGGGGAAGGGCGGGACGCTGTACAGAACATCAGCGCAGGGGGCTGGAGTCTATTTTACATACTCCAGCCCTCACACTGGACACAGTGGGACGCCAGTTTCCCGCACTTTGTCTGAGGCACGCCCACGGTCCGCCCCTCTTCACAGAACGCCTCAGCCATTCCTGTGTGCAGTCTGAGCTGGAGAGGGGAGACAAGTTCTGGGAGACCCAGACACGGGATTCTGGCGACCACACACCCGCGTTTCCGCGGGCGGTAAGCGGCACCTCTGGTGCTGACCCCACTAGTGCCGAAGTGTTCATTTGTATTTTTATGCTTGCAAGCTATACATTGCACTGTACGGTCGCTGGTGATTCTTGGCTATATACCCTCCTAGATTACTCAGAGGAGACAACAGCATGTCATCTGCAAAAAGCAAGGGTGCCAAGGCACAGGCTTTCTATGCTGCTTGTACCGCATGTGAGGCTACTCTACCTGCAGGTTCCACTGACCCCCATTGTGTGCAGTGCTCAGCCCCTGTGGCACTTGCTCGGCCGGGGCCTCTGCTAGAGGTGACCCAGGGAGAACCACCTGTGAATACTGTCCAGGTGACGGGGACGGAGTTTGCAGTTTTTGCGGATAGATTGTCTGTGACTATGACTAAAATTCTAGAAACTTTGCAGTCTAGACCAGTAACTCAGACCATGGGCACTGTTGAATCATTGCTCCCTGGTCCCCCTCAGTTGGAACAGCTCCGGGCTCCGGGGGTGTCCCATGCATCCCAGGGGGAAGGCTCTGACACGGACGACAGTCCCAGACAGCCTAAGCGGGCTCGCTATGAGCGGCCCTCGACTTCATCACACTGGTCAGGGTCCCAGCAGGAGGACTCTCTGTATGATGAGGCGGAGGTAGCTGATCAGGATTCTGATCCTGAGACTGCTCTCAATCTGGATACTCCTGATGGTGACGCCATAGTGAATGATCTTATAGCGTCCATCAATAGAATGTTGGATATTTCTCCCCCAGCTCCTCCAGTGGAGGAGTCAGCTTCACAGCAGGAGAAATTCCATTTCAGGTATCCCAAGCGTAAATTAAGTACTTTTCTGGACCACTCTGACTTTAGAGAGTCAGTCCAGAAACACCACGCTTATCCAGATAAGCGTTTCTCCAAACGGCTTAAGGATACACGTTATCCCTTTCCCCCTGACGTGGTCAAGGGCTGGACCCAGTGTCCCAAGGTGGATCCTCCAATCTCCAGGCTTGCGGCTAGATCCATAGTTGCAGTGGAAGATGGGGCTGCACTTAAAGATGCCACTGACAGACAGATGGAGCTCTGGTTGAAATCCATCTATGAAGCTATCGGCGCGCCGTTTGCTCCAGCATTCGCAGCCGTATGGGCACTCCAAGCTATTTCAGCTGGTCTTACACAGATTGACACGGTCACACGTACATCTGTTCCGCAGGTGGCATCCTTAACCTCTCAAATGTCTGCATTTGCGTCTTACGCGATTAATGCTGTCCTGGACTCTACGGGCCGTACGGCAGTGGCGTCCGCCAACTCCGTGGTTTTACGCAGAGCCTTGTGGTTAAGGGAATGGAAGGCAGATTCTGCTTCCAAAAAGTGCTTAACCAGTTTGCCATTTTCTGGTGACCGACTGTTTGGTGAGCGTTTGGATGAAATCATTAAACAGTCCAAGGGTAAGGATTCATCCTTACCTCAGCCCAGACAAAACAAACCCCAACAGAGGAGGGGACAGTCGGGGTTTCGGTCCTTTCGAGGCTCGGGCAGGTCCCGATTCTCCTCGTCCAAAAGGACTCAAAAGGATCAGAGGAGCTCAGATTCTTGGCGGGCTCAGTCACGCCCAAAAAAGACAGCCGGAAGACCCGCTACCAAGGCGGCTTCCTCATGACTTTCGGCCTCCTCTCTCCGCATCCTCGGTCGGTGGCAGGCTCTCCCGCTTTGGCGACATTTGGCTGCCACAGGTCAAAGACCGTTGGGTGAGAGACATTCTGTCTCACGGGTACAGGATAGAGTTCAGTTCTCGTCCTCTAACTCGATTCTTCAGAACTTCTCCACCTCCCGACCGAGCCGATGCTCTTCTGCAAGCGGTGTGCACTCTAAAGGCAGAAGGAGTGGTGACCCCTGTTCCTCTTCAGGAGCAAGGTCACGGTTTTTACTCCAATTTGTTTGTGGTGCCAAAAAAGGACGGGTCTTTCCGTCCCGTTCTGGATCTAAAACTGCTCAACAAGCACGTGAAAACCAGGCGGTTCCGGATGGAATCCCTCCGCTCCGTCATCGCCTCAATGTCTCAAGGAGATTTCCTAGCATCAATAGACATCAAGGATGCTTATCTCCACTTGCCGATTGCTCCAGAGCATCAGCGTTTTCTACGCTTCGTTATAGGAGACGAACACCTTCAGTTCGTAGCTCTGCCTTTCGGGCTGGCGACAGCCCCACGGGTCTTCACCAAGGTCATGGCAGCAGTAGTAGCAGTCCTGCACTCTCAAGGTCACTCTGTGATCCCGTATTTGGACGATCTACTGGTCAAGGCACCCTCTCAAGAGGCATGCCAACACAGCCTGAACGTTGTGCTGGAGACTCTCCAGAGTTTCGGGTGGATCATCAACTTTTCAAAGTCAAATCTGACCCCGACCCAATCGCTAACATATCTTGGCATGGAGTTTCATACTCTCTCAGCGATAGTGAAGCTTCCGCTGGACAAACAGCGTTCACTACAGACAGGGGTGCAATCTCTCCTTCAAGGCCAGTCACACCCCTTGAGACGCCTCATGCACTTCCTAGGGAAGATGGTAGCAACAATGGAGGCAGTCCCTTTCGCGCAGTTTCATCTGCGTCCACTACAATGGGACATTCTCCGCCAATGGGACGGGAAGTCGACGTCCCTCGACAGGAACGTCTCTTTCTCAGGCGGCCAAGGAATCTCTTCGGTGGTGGCTTCTTCCCACCTCATTGTCAAAAGGAAGGTCCTTTCTACCTCCATCCTGGGCAGTGGTTACGACAGACGCGAGTCTTTCAGGGTGGGGAGCAGTTTTTCTCCACCACAGGGCTCAAGGTACGTGGACTCAGCAAGAGTCCACCCTTCAGATCAATGTTCTGGAAATCAGAGCAGTGCATCTTGCCCTACTAGCCTTCCAGCAGTGGCTGGAAGGCAAGCAAATCCGAATTCAGTCGGACAACTCCACAGCGGTGGCATACATCAACCACCAAGGAGGAACACGCAGTCTGCAAGCCTTCCAGGAAGTCCAGCGGATTCTTACGTGGGTGGAAGACATGACATCCACCATATCCGCAGTTCACATCCCAGGCGTGGAAAACTGGGAAGCAGACTTCCTCAGTCGCCAGGGTATGGACGCAGGGGAATGGTCTCTTCACCCGGACGTGTTTCAGGAGATCTGTCACCGCTGGGGGATGCCGGACGTCGACCTAATGGCGTCCCGGCACAACAACAAGGTCCCGGCTTTCATGGCACGCTCTCACGATCACCGAGCTCTGGCGGCGGACGCCTTAGTTCAAGATTGGTCGCAGTTCCGGCTACCTTATGTGTTCCCACCTCTGGCACTGTTGCCCAGAGTGCTGCGCAAGATCAGGTCCGACTGCCGCCGCGCCATCCTCGTCGCTCCAGACTGGCCGAGGAGGTCGTGGTACCCGGATCTCTGGCACCTCACGGTAGGCCAACCGTGGGCACTTCCAGACCGACCAGACTTGTTGTCCCAAGGGCCGTTTTTCCATCAGAATTCTGCGGCCCTGAACCTGACTGTGTGGCCATTGAGTCCTGGATCCTAGCGTCTTCAGGATTATCTCAAGAGGTCATTGCCACCATGAGACAGGCTAGAAAACCATCTTCCGCCAAGATCTACCACAGGACGTGGAAGATTTTCTTATCTTGTTGCTCTGCTCAGGGAGTCTCTCCCTGGCCATTTGCATTGCCTACTCTTCTTTCATTCCTGCAATCCGGTTTGGAAAAAGGTTTGTCGCTAGGCTCTCTTAAAGGACAGGTCTCAGCGCTGTCTGTATTTTTTCAGAAACGCCTAGCACGACTTCCTCAGGTACGCACGTTCCTGCAAGGGGTTTGTCATATCGTCCCTCCTTACAAGCGGCCGTTAGAGCCCTGGGATCTGAACAAGGTTCTAATTGCTCTCCAGAAGCCGCCTTTCGAGCCTATGAGGGATGTTTCCCTTTCTCGCTTGTCACAGAAAGTGGTTTTTCTAGTAGCGGTCACGTCTCTTCGGAGAGTGTCCGAGCTAGCAGCGCTGTCATGCAAATCTCCCTTCCTGGTGTTCCACCAGGATAAGGTGGTTCTGCGCCCAATTCCAGAGTTTCTCCCTAAGGTGGTATCCCCCTTTCATCTCAATCAGGATATCGTCTTGCCTTCTTTGTGTCCTCATCCAGTTCATCAATGTGAAAAGGATTTGCATTTGTTGGATCTGGTGAGAGCACTCAGAATCTACATTTCCCGCACGGCGCCTCTGCGCCGCTCGGATGCACTCTTTGTCCTTGTCGCTGGTCAGCGTAAAGGGTCGCAAGCTTCCAAATCCACCCTGGCTCGGTGGATCAAGGAACCAATTCTTGAAGCCTACCGGTCTGCTGGGGTTCCGGTTCCCTCAGGGCTGAAGGCCCATTCTACCAGAGCCGTGGGTGCGTCCTGGGCATTACGGCACCAGGCTACGGCTCAGCAGGTGTGCCAGGCGGCTACCTGGTCGAGTCTGCACACTTTTACCAAGCATTATCAGGTGCATACCTACGCTTCGGCGGACGCCAGCCTAGGTAGACAAGTCCTTCAGGCGGCGGTTGCCCACCTTGTAGGAAAGGGCTGTTTTTACGGCCCTATCATGAGGTGTTATTTTACCCACCCAGGGACTGCTTTTGGACGTCCCAATTGTCTGGGTCTCCCAATTAGGAGCGATAAAGAAGAAGGGAATTTTGTTTACTTACCGTAAATTCCTTTTCTTCTAGCTCCAATTGGGAGACCCAGCACCCGTCCTGTTTTCTTAAAGATTTTTGTTTTTTCGGGTACACATGTTGTTTCATGTTGAATGGTTTCAGTTCTCCGATGTTTCGTCGGATCGAATTTGTTTTTTAAACCAGTTATTGGCTTTCCTCCTTCTTGCTTTTGCACTAAAACTGAGGAGCCCGTGATCCCACGGGGGGTGTATAGGCAGAAGGGGAGGGGCCTTACACTTTTAAGTGTACTGCTTTGTGTGGCCTCCGGAGGCAGTAGCTATTCATTCAATTGTCTGGGTCTCCCAATTGGAGCTAGAAGAAAAGGAATTTACGGTAAGTAAACAAAATTCCCTTCTTCCTGGCGTTTCACCAGGACAAGGTGGTTCTACGTCCGGTTCCGGAATTCCTCTCTAAGGTGGTATCCCCCTTTCATCTCAATCAGGATATCTCCTTACCTTCTTTTTGTCCTCATCCAGTTCACCAATGTGAAAAGGATTTGCACTTGTTAGATCTGGTGAGAGCACTCAGACTCTACATTTCTCGTACGGCGCCCTTGCGCCGCTCGGATGCACTCTTTGTCCTTGTCGCTGGCCAGCGTAAAGGGTCACAGGCTTCCAAATCAACCCTGGCTCGGTGGATCAAGGAACCAATTCTCGAAGCTTACCGTTCTGCTGGGCTTCCGGTTCCCTCAGGGCTGAAGGCCCATTCTACCAGAGCCGTGGGTGCGTCCTGGGCTTTGAGGCACCAGGCTACGGCTCAGCAGGTGTGTCAGGCGGCTACCTGGTCGAGCCTGCACACTTTCACGAAACACTATCAGGTGCATACCTATGCTTCGGCGGATGCCAGCCTAGGTAGACGAGTCCTTCAGGCGGCGGTTGCCCACCTGTAGGAAGGGGCCGTTTTACGGCTCTATTACGAGGTATTATTTTACCCACCCAGGGACTGCTTTTGGACGTCCCAATGGTCTGGGTCTCCCAATGGAGCGACAAAGAAGAAGGGAATTTTGTTTACTTACCGTAAATTCCTTTTCTTTGTCGCTCCATTGGGAGACCCAGACAATTGGGTGTATAGCACTGCCTCCGGAGGCCACACAAAGCATTACACTAAAAAGTGTAAGGCCCCTCCCCTTCTGGCTATACACCCCCAGTGGGATCACTGGCTCACCAGTTTTGTGCTTTGTGCGAAGGAGGTCAGACATCCACGCATAGCTCCACTGTTTAGTCAGCAGTAGCTGCTGACTATATCGGATGGAAGAAAAGAGAGCCCATACTAAAGGGCCCCCAGCATGCTCCCTTCTCACCCCACTCTTGTCGGGTGTTTGTTAAGGTTGAGGTACCCATTGCGGGTACGGAGGCTGGAGCCCACATGCTGTTTTCCTTCCCCATCCCCCTGAGGGCTCTGGTGAAGTGGGATCTTACCGGCCTCCAGGCACTGAGGCCGTGCTCCATCCACAGCTCCTGGGAATCTGCTGGACATGGAGCGGAGTATCCTCAGGGACATGGCCCTGCTACGTTAAGGTACTCTGTGTCCCTGTGGGGACCGCGCAGACACACGGCAGCATTGCTGGGTGTGTTAGTGCGCCAGGGACGGCGGCGCTGGCCGCACTAGTGCCATCGCACACTACAGCTTGCTGGGTGTGTTAGTGTATTAGGGGACTACCGCGCTAACCGCCGTTGCCATTTTTATTTCGGGCGCGGCTGGGACTTGTGGTGCGCCGGGGACTTCCGCGCCGACCAAGGCTTATATGCCGGCCGCGCTTATCAACTCGAGTCCCCGGCTTGCGCGGCCTAGTCTCACTTCGTTTCCGCCCACAGACCTGCCAGTCAGGGTAGGGGCGTGACGCTGCACAGCACGGCAGCGCTGAGAGCTGGAGTATGCTTTGCATACTCCACCCCTCTCACTGTGTGCACTGTGAAACCGGCACCGCTGAGAGCTGGAGTATGCTTTGCATACTCCACCCCTCTCACTGTGTACGCTGTGAAGCCGGATTCCCGCATTTTCTCAGGCACGCCCACGGCTTCCTCCTCTACACAGGACGCCGGCAGCCATTCTTGTCAGTGTTTTCTGTTGCGACAGAAGAGACAAGTTTAGGAATCCCTGGCAGGGATTCGGATAGTCACACAACCGCGGTGACCAGGCGTTAAACAGCACCTGTGGGGCTGACTCCACTAGTGCCGAGGTGCACATATACATATATGCTTATTCACTATGCATTGCACTGTTTGGTGGCATTTTTGTATATACCCTCCTTGATTGTGCGGAGGACATAACAGCATATTGTCTGTGTAAAACAGAGGTGCAGAAGCACATGTTTTCTATGCAGCCGGTACAGCATGTACGGCTATATAGCCGGCAGTGTACATAGACCCCCATTGTATACTACGGAGTCTCTGCTAACCGTCCAGGACATGGGGACGGAGCCTGCAGTATTTACTGACAGATTTTCTGAGACTATGGCTATGAGACTAGAAGCCTTGCAGTCCAGACAAGTCTCTCAAACCCATGGCCACTGTTCATCATTATCCATGGTCCCCCTCAGTGGGAACAATTTTGAGCTAACCGAGGGGTCATGTGCTTCCCAGAGTGATCTGACACGGACGACAGTCCCAGATAGTCTGAGAGGCTCACTATGAGCGGCCATCGACTTCATCACACTAGTCAGGGTCCCAGCAAGCGGACTCTGTGTGATGTGGCGGAGGTAGCTGCTCAAGATCTAATCCTGAGACCGCTCTCAATCTGGATACACCTGATGGTGACGCCATAGTCAATAATCTCATAGCGTCCATCAATAGAATGTTAGTTATTTCTCCCCCAGCTCCTCCAGTGGAGGAGTCAGCTTCATAGCAGGAGAAATTTCATTCACGTATCCCAAGCGTAAATTAAATACTTTCCTTGACCACCCTGACTTTACACAGGCAGTCCAGGAACACCACGCTTATTCAGTTAAGCGCTTCTCCAAACGGCTGAGGATACACGTTATCCCTACCCCCTGACGTGGGCAATGGCTGGACCCAGTGTCCCAAGGGGCATCCTCCAATCTCCAGCTTGCAGCTAGATCCATAGTTGCAGTGGAAGATGGGGCTGCACTTAAAGATGCCACTGACAGACAGAGGGATCTCTGGTCGAAATCCATCTATGAGGCTATCGGCGCGCTGTTAGCTCCAGCATTCGCAGCCGTAGAGGCACTCCAAGCTACTTCAGCTTGTCTTACACAGATGGACACGGTCACACGTACATCTGTTCCACAAATGTCATCCTTAACCGCCCAAATGTCTGCATTTGCGTCTTATGCGATTAATGCTGTCCTGGACTCTACGACCCGTACGGCAGTGGCGTCCGCTCACTCCGTGGTTTTACGCAGGGCCTGGGTGTTAACTGAATGGAAGGCAGATTCTGCTTCCAAAAAAGGGCTTAACCAGTTTGCCTTGTTCTGCTGACCGACTGTTTAGTGTGCGTGAGATGTAATCATTAAACAGTTCAAGAGTAAGGATTCTTCCTTACCTCAGCCCAGACAAAACAAACCCCAACATACCAAGAGACAGTCGGGGTTTTCGGTCTTTTCAAGGCTCGGGCAGGTCCCATTTCTCCTCGTCCAAAGAGGACTCAAAAGGATCAGAGGAGCTGAGTTTCTTGGCGGGCTCAGTCACGCCCAAAAAAGACAGCCTGAAAACCCACTTCCAAGAGGCTTCCTCATGACTTGCGGCCTCCTCTCTCCGCATCCTCGGTCGGTAGCAGGCTCTCCCGCCTTGGCGATATTTCGCTGTCACAGGTCAAAGACCGTTGGGTGAGAGACATTCTGTCTCACGGGTACAGGATAGAGTTCAGTTCTCGTCCTCCAACTCAATTCTTCGGAACTTCTCCACCTCCCGACCGAGCCGATGCTCTTCTGCAGGCGGTGGGCACTCTAAAGGCACAACGAGTGGTGACCCCCGTTCCTCTTCAGGAACAAGGTCACGGTTTTACTCCGAATTATTTGCGATGCCAAGAAAGGACGAGTATTTCCGTCCCGTTCTGGATCTAACACGGCTCAACCAGCTCGTGAACACCAGGCGGTTCCGGATGTAATCCCTCCGCTCCGTCATCGCCTCAATGTTTCAAGGAAATTTCCTAACATCGATACACGTCAAGGATGCTTATCCCCACGTGCCGATTGATCCAGAGCTCCAGCGTTTCTACGCTTTGTTATAACACGCGAACACCTTCAGTTCGTAACTCTGCCTTCCGGCTGGCGATAGCCCCACGGGTCTTCGCTAAGGTCATGGCAGCAGTAGTACCAGTCCTGCAATCTCAAGGTCACTCTGTGATCCCGTGTTTGGGAGATCTACTTGTCAAGGCACCCTCTTAAGGAACATGCCAACACAGCCGAACGTTGCGCTGGAGACTCTCCAGAGTTTCGGGTGGATCATCAACTTTTCAAAGTCAGATCCGACCCCGGGCCAATCACTAACATATCTAGGCATGGAGTTTCATACTCTCTCAGCGATAGTGAAGCTTCCGCTAGACAAACAGCGTTCACTACAGACAAGGCTGCAATCTCTCCTTAGGATCAGTCGCACACTTTGAGACGCCTCATGCACTTCTCACGTAAGATGGTAGCAATGGCGGCAGTCCCTTTCGCGCAGTTTCATCTGCGTCCACTACAATGGGACATTCTCCGCCAATGAGACGGGAAGTCGACGCCCATCGACAGAGACGTCTCCCTTCTCAGGCGGCCAAAGAATCTCTTCGGTGGTGGCTTCTTCCAACCTCATGGTCAGAAAAAAGGTCCATCCTACCCCCATCCTGGGCGGTAGTTACGACAGGCACGAGTCTGTCAGAGTGGGGAGCAGTTTTTTCTCTGCCACAGGGCTCAAGGTACGTGGATTCAGCAAGAGTCCACCCTTCAGATCAATGTTCTGGAAATCAGAGCAGTGTATCTTGTCCTACAAGCCTTCCAGCAGTAGCTGAAAAGCAAGCACATCCGAATTCAGTCGGATATCTCCACAGCGGTGGCATACATCAACCACCACGGAAGAACACGCAGCATCCACCATATCCGCAGTTCACATCCCAGGCGTGGTAAACTAGGAAGCAGACTTCCTCAGTCGCCAGGGCATGGACGCAGGGGAATGGTGTCTTCACCCGGACGGGTTTCAGGAGATCTGTCGCCGCTGCGGGATGCCGGACGTCGACATAATGGCGTCACGGCACAACAACTTTGTTCCGGCTTCATAGCACAGTCTTACGATCATCGAGCTCTGGCGGCGGACGCCTCAGTTCAACATTGGTCGCAGTCCCGGCTACCTTATGTGTCCCACCTCTGGCATTGTTGCCCAGAGTGCTGCGCAAGATCAAGTCCGACTGTCGCCGCGCCATCCTCGTCGCTCCAGATTGGCCGAGGAGGTTGGGGTTCCCGGATCTGTGGTACCTCACGGTAGGCCAACCGTGGGCACTGCCAGACCGACCAGACTTGCTGTTTCAAGGGCCCCTTTTTTCCATCTGAACTCTGCGGCCCTGAACATGACGGTGTAGCCATTGAGTCCTGGATCATAGCGTCTTCAGGATTATCTCAGGAGTGGTTGTCACCAGGACGCAGGCCAAGAAGCCAACGTCCACCAAGATCTATCACAGATCGTGGAAGATATTCTTATCTTGGTGCTCTGCTCAAGGAGTTTCTCCCTGGCCATTTGCGTCGCCTATTTTTCCTTCCTTCCTACAATCTTGGTTGGAAAATGGTTGGTCGCTCAGCTCCCTTGAAGGACAAGTCTCAGCGCTATCTGTATTTTTTCAGAAACGCCTAGCCGACTTCCGCAGGTATGCACGTTCCTGCAGGGAGTTTGTCTTCTCATCACTCCGTACAAGCGGCCATTAGAGCTCTGGAGTCTGAAGAAGGTTCTAATGACTCTCTTGAAGCCGCCTTTCGAGCCTTTGAAAGTTGTTTCCCTTTTCCGTCTTTCACAGAAAGTGGTCTTTCTAGTAGCGGTCACGTCTCTTCAGAGAGTGTCCGAGCTAGCAGCGCTGTCATGCAAATCTCCATTCCTGGTCTTCACCAGGACAAGGGGGTTCGGCGTCCGATTCCGGACTTTCTCCCTAAGGTGGTATCCCACTTTCATCTCAGTCAAGATATCACCTTGCCTTCTTTGTGTCCTCATCCAGTCCATCAATTTGAAAAGGATTTGCATCTGTTGGATCTGGTGAGAGCACTCAGGATCTACATTCCCGCACGGCGCTCCTGTGCCGCCCGGATGCACTCTTTGTCCTTGTCGCTGGTCAGCGTAAAGGGTCGCAAGCTTCCAAATCCACCCTGACTCGGTGGATCAAGGAACCAATTCTTGAAACCTACCGTGCTGCTAGGCTCCCGGTTCCCTCAGGGCTGAATGCCCATTCTACCAGAGCCGTGGGTGCGTCCTGGGCATTACGGCACCAGGCTACGGCTCAGCAGGTGTGCCAGGTACCTACCTGGTCGAGTCTGCACACTTTTACCAAGCTTATCAGGTGCATACCTACGCTTCGGCAGACGCCAGCCTAGGTAGACAAGTCCTTCAGGCGGCGGTTGCCCACCTGTACGAAAGGGCTGTTTGACGGCCCTACCACGAGGTATTCTTTTACCCACCCAGGGACTGCTTTTGGACGTCCCAATTGTCTGGGTCTCCCAATGGAGCGACAAAGAAGAAGGGAATTTTGTTACTTACCGTAAATTCCTTTTCTTCTAGCTCCAATTGGGAGACCCAGCGCCCGCCCTGTTTTCTTAGGGTTTTTTTCGGTACACATGTTGTTCATGTGAATGGTTGCAGTTCTCCGATGTTTCTTCGGATTGAATTGGTCTTTAAACCAGTTATTGGCTTTCCTCCTTCTTGCTTTTGCACTAAACTGGTGAGCCAGTGATCCCACTGGGGGTGTATAGCCAGAAGGGGAGGGGCCTTACACTTTTGAGTGTAATACTTTGTGTGGCCTCCGGAGGCAGTAGCTATACACCCAATTGTCTGGGTCTCCCAATTGGAGCTAGAAGAAAAGGAATTTACGGTAAGTAACAAAATTCCCTTCTTCTTCTAGCTCCAATTGGGAGACCCAGCACCCGCCCCTGTTTTTTTGTGTACACATGTTGTTCATGTTGAATGGTTTCAGTTCTCCGATATTCCTTCGGATTGAATTTACTTAAAACCAGTTTATAATTTTTTCCTCCTTCTTGCTTTTGCACCAAAACTGAGGAGCCCGTGGGAGCACGGGGGGTGTATAGGCAGAAGGGGAGGGGCTTTACACTTTTAGTGTAATACTTTGTGCGGCCTCCGGAGGCATAGCCTATACACCCAATGGTCTGGGTCTCCCAATTGGAGCTAGAAGAAAAGGAATTTACAGTAAGTAAACAAAATTCCCTTCATTGTATACATTTACTCTGTACGGCCGCACTATTGCTTTGGCTATATACCCTCTCTGATTGCTCTAAGAGGAGACAACAGCATGTCGTCCGCAAAAAGCAAGGGTGCCAAGGCACAGGCTTACTTTGCAACCTGTACCTCATGTGCGGCTATGCTACCTGCAGGTTCCACCTACCCTCATTGTGTGCAATGCTCGGCCCCTGTGACACTCACTCAGCCGGAGCCTCTGCCACTGGTGGGACCCTCGGCCCAGGTGGAACCACCTGCTGCCACTGTCCAGGTGACAGGGACAGAGTTTGCAGTATTCGCTGACAAACTTTCTTCAGCGCTCTATTGGGAGACCCAGACGATTGGGGTATAGCTACTGCCCTCCGGAGGCCACACAAAGCACTACACTAAAAAGTGCAAGGCCCCTCCCCTTCTGGCTATACCCCCCCGTGGTATCACGGGTTCTCCAGTTTTCAAGCTTTGTGCGAAGGAGGTCAGACATCCACGCATGGCTCCACAGATTTTAGTCAGCAGTAGCTGCTGACTATTTCGGATGGAAGAAAAGAGGGCCCATATAGGGCCCCCAGCATGCTCCCTTCTCACCCGTGGATGGTGTTGTAAGGTTGAGGTACCTATTGCTGGTACAGGGGCTGGAGCCCCACATGCTGTTTTCCTTCCACATCCCCTTGTAGGGCTCTGTGGAAGTGGGATCCTGCCGGCCTCTAAGCTCTGACGCCGGGCTCCATCCACAGACCCATAGCACCTGATGGATACGGAGCAGGAGTACAATCAGGGACAAGGCCCTGCATCATACAGGTACTCTGTGTCCCCGGCAGGCACAGGCACACTCCGGGCTGGCTGGGTGTTGTAGTGCGCCGGGGACCGTAACGATTGAGTTGGTGTTCCTGCAGTTTACTGGGGGACTTTTGTGTTGTGGGAACGCAGCGCCGACCCCCACTGGACCGGCGGCGCTGCTGTGACTTGTAGTGCGCCGGGGACACGCCGACCGCGCTTTTACGGCGGCGGCGTTTATAAATCCAGTCCCCGGCTTTTGCGGCCTAGCTCCGCTTCGTTCCCGCCCCCACCCTGTCAATCAGGGTAGGGGAGAGACGCTGTTTCGCAGCAGCGACGAGGGCTGGAGCCTGATTTACATGCTCCAGCCCTCTCACTAGGCACAGAGGGAAGCAGGCTTCCCGCTCTTAGCCAGGAACGCCCAGGGCCCGCCCCCCCTCCTCTCCCAGGACGCCGGCAGCCATTACATGCAGTCTGGCTAGAGGAAGGACGCAAGGCTCTGGGAGACCTGGACTAGGGGGCTTTTGGAGACCACACACCCGCTCTTAAGCGGGCGGTAAGCGGCATTTCAGCTGGCCCCTCTAGTGCCTCAGTGTGCATTGGTGTACTGTGTCACCAGATATATATATTTATTTATTTCTTGCACTGTGAGGTCGCTTCCTGGCTGGATACCCCAGATCGCTCTGAGGAGGCAGCAACATGTCATCCACAAAACGCAAGGCTGCCAAGGCTAGGGCTGTGTACACTGCGTGTGCTGCATGTGGGGCTGCTCTACCAGCAGGTTCCAAAGACCCCCATTGTGTGCAATGCTCAGATCCGGTGCTGCTTCGCCAGCCGGAGTCCGGAGGGGTAGTGACCCAGGCTGAGACGCTTGTAAGTCCTGCCCCGGTGTCAGGGACAGACTTTGCAGTTTTTGCTGAGGGAATGTCTGTGACTATGGCAAAAATCCTTGAAACTTTGCAATCCATGACTGGGGCTCAGTCTATGGACACGGCGAGGTCTCTGTCCTCTAATCCCCCTCAGTTGGAATTAATCCAGACTGCAAGGGGGTCCCCGGCTTCCCAGGCTGAGTATTATGACTCAGATGATAGCCCCAGCCACCCTAAGCGAGCTCGCTGGGAAAGACCCTCAACGTCATCACACTGCTCAGGGTCTCAGCGCAATCAGTCGCCCTGTGATGCGTCTGAAGAGAGTGATCAGGAGTCTTATCCTGGAACCCCTCTCAATCTGGATACCCCGGATGGGGACGCCATGGTAAACGAGCTTATCTCAGCCATCAATAGACTGTTGGATATTTCTCCCCCAGCTCCTTCTGCAGAGGAGGCAGCTGCAGAGCAGGAGAAGTTTCGTTTCCTCTATCCCAAGCGTAAATTGAGTGCTTTCTTGGATCACTCTGACTTCAGAGAGTCAATCCAGAAACACGACGCTCATCCAGAAAGGCGTTTCTCTAAATGTTCTAAGGATACACGTTTTCCTTTCCCCCCTGATGTGGTCAAGCGCTGGACCCAGTGTCCAAAAGTAGACCCCCCGATTTCCAAACTTGCAGCTAGATCCATAGTTGCAGTGGAGGATGGCGCTTCACTTAAGGATGCCAATGACAGACAGATGGACCTTTGGTTAAAATCTGTCTATGAAGCTATCGGCGCGTCGTTTGCTCCAGCATTCGCAGCCGTATGGGCACTCCAAGCTATTTCAGCTGGTTTAGCAAAAGTGGATGCTATCATACATCCAGCGGTGCCGCAAGTGGCGTCCCTTACCTCGCAGATGTCTGCGTTTGCGTCTTACGCTATCAATGCGGTCCTAGAATCTACCAGCCGCACCTCAATGGCGTCCGCCAATTCGGTAGTTTTGCGCAGAGCCTTGTGGTTAAAGGACTGGAAAGCAGATGCTGGTTCCAAAAAATGTTTAACCAGCTTGCCTTTATCTAGAGATAGACTGTTTGGCGAGCCATTGGCTGACATCATTAAACAGTCCAAGGGTAAAGACTCTTCCTTACCCCAGCCCAGATCAAGCAAACCTCAGCAGAAAAAATGGCAGCAGAGGTTTCAGTCCTTTCGAGGTTCGGGCAAGACACAATTCTCCTCGTCCAAAGGGACTCAGAGGACGCAAAGAGTCTCAGATTCCTGGCGGGCTCACGCACGCCCCAAGAAAGCAAATGGAGGAACCGCTTCCAAAGCGGCTACCTCATGACTTCCAGCCCCCCCCCTCCGCATCTCCGGTCGGGGGCAGGCTCTCCCGCTTTTCCGACATTTGGATGTCACAGGTCAAAGACCGGTGGGTGACAAACATTTTGTCTCGCGGGTACAGAATCGAGTTCAGTTCTCGTCCTCCAGCTCGGTTCTTCAGAACCTCCCCACATCCAGACCGAGCAGATGCCCTGCTGCAGGCGGTGGACTCCCTAAGAGCGGAAGGAGTAGTGGTTCCTGTACCGCCTCAGGAACAAGGGTGAGTGTTTTACTCCAATCTCTTTGTGGTTCCAAAAAAGGACGGCTCGTTCCGTCCTGTTCTGGATCTAAAGCTGCTCAACAAACATGTGCACGCCAGACGGTTCCGGATGGAAACCCTCCGCTCTGTCGTTGCCTCAATGTCTCAAGGAGACTTCCTTGCCTCAATAGACATCAAAGATGCTTATCTCCACGTGCCAATTGCTACAGAACATCATCGTTTTCTACGTTTTGTGATAGGAAACGACCATCTTCAGTTCGTAGCTCTGCCATTCGGTCTGGCGACAGCCCCCCGGGTCTTCACCAAGGTCATGGCGGCGGTGGTAGCAGTCTTGCACTCTCAGGGACACTCGGTGATCCCTTACCTAGACGATCTACTTGTCAAGGCACCCTCTCAAGAGGCATGCCAACTCAGTCTACATGCTACGCTGGAGACTCTACAGACGTTCGGATGGATCATCAACTTTCCAAAGTCGAATCTGTCACCGTCACAGTCGCTAACGTATCTTGGCATGGAGTTTCATACTCGAGCAGCGAGAGTGAAGCTTCCGCTGAACAAGCAGCGGTCCCTACAGACAGGGGTGCAATCCCTCCTTCAAGGCCAGTCGCACCCCTTACGGCGCCTCATGCACTTCCTCGGGAAGATGGTGGCAGCCATGGAAGCAGTTCCCTTTGCGCAGTTTCATCTGCGCCCACTTCAATGGGACATTCTCCGCCAATGGGACGGGAAGTCAACGTCCCTGGACAGGAAAGTCTCTCTTTCCCAGACGGCCAAGGACTCTCTACAATGGTGGCTCCTTCCCACCTCATTGTCTCAGGGAAGATCCTTCCTGCCCCCATCCTGGGCAGTGGTCACGACAGATGCGAGTCTGTCAGGGTGGGGAGCAGTGTTTCTCCACCACAGGGCCCAGGGGACGTGGACTCCGCAGGAGTCCACCCTTCAGATCAATGTTCTGGAAATCAGGGCAGTGTATCTTGCCCTACTGGCCTTCCAACAGTGGCTGGAAGGAAAGCAGATCCGAATCCAGTCGGACAACTCCACAGCGGTGGCATACATCAACCACCAAGGAGGGACGCGCAGTCGGCAAGCATTCCAAGAAGTCCGGCGCATTCTAATGTGGGTGGAGGACACAGCATCCACCATATCCGCGGTTCACATCCTAGGCGTAGAAAATTGGGAAGCAGACTTCCTCAGTCGCCAGGGCATGGACGCAGGGGAGTGGTCCCTTCACCCGGACGTGTTTCAGGAAATCTGTCGCCGATGGGGAGTGCCGGACGTCGACCTAATGGCGTCCCGGCACAACAACAAGGTCCCGGCATTCATGGCGAGGTCGCGCGATCAAAGAGCTCTGGCGGCAGACGCATTAGTTCAAGATTGGTCGCAGTTCCGGCTCCCATACGTCTTCCCACCTCTGGCACTCTTGCCCAGAGTGTTACGCAAGATCAGATCCGATTGCAGCCGCGTCATACTCGTCGCCCCAGACTGGCCGAGGAGATCGTGGTATCCGGATCTGTGGCATCTCACGGTCGGTCGACCGTGGTCACTGCCAGACCGACCAGACTTACTGTCCCAAGGACCGTTTTTCCATCAGAATTCTGCGGCCCTGAACCTGACTGTGTGGCCATTGAGTCCTGGATCCTAGCGTCTGCAGGATTATCCCAAGGAGTTGTAGCCACAATGAGACAGGCTAGAAAGTCGACTTCTGCTAAGATCTACCACAGAACGTGGAAGATTTTCTTATCCTGGTGTTCCGCTCAGGGAGTGTCTCCCTGGCCATTTGCATTGCCCACTTTTCTTTCTTTCCTGCAATCGGGGTTAGAAAAGGGCTTGTCGCTCAGCTCCCTTAAAGGGCAAGTATCGGCACTATCCGTGTTTTTTCAGAAGCGTCTAGCACGTCTTCCTAAGGTGCGCACGTTCCTGCAGGGGGTCTGTCATATTGTGCCCCCGTACAAGCGGCCGTTAGATCCATGGGATCTGAACAGGGTTCTAGTTGCTCTCCAGAAGCCGCCTTTCGAGCCTCTGAAGGAAGTTTCCTTTTCTCGCCTGTCACAGAAAGTGGCGTTTCTTGTTGCGATCACATCGCTTCGGCGAGTGTCGGAGCTGGCAGCTCTGTCATCCAAGGCTCCCTTCCTGGTGTTCCACCAGGACAAGGTAGTGCTGCGCCCCATTCCGGAGTTTCTCCCTAAGGTCGTCTCCTCGTTTCATCTTAATCAGGATATATCCTTGCCTTCCTTTTGTCCTCATCCGGTTCACCGGTATGAAAAGGACTTACGTTTGCTGGATCTGGTGAGAGCACTCAGAATCTACATTTCCCGCACGGCGCCCATGCGCCGTTCCGATGCACTTTTTGTCCTTGTCGCTGGTCCGCGCAAGGGGTTGCAGGCTTCTAAAGCCACCCTGGCTCGATGGATCAAAGAACCAATTCTAGAGGCCTACCGTTCTGCGGGGCTTCCGGTTCCTTCAGGGCTAAAAGCCCACTCAACCAGAGCCGTGGGTGCGTCCTGGGCATTACGACACCAGGCTTCGGCTCAACAGGTGTGCCAGGCAGCTACCTGGTCGAGTCTGCACACTTTCACCAAACATTATCAGGTGCATACCTATGCTTCGGCGGATGCCAGCTTAGGTAGAAGAGTCCGGCAGGCGGCAGTGACATCCCCGTAGGGGAGGGCTGTTTTGCAGCTCTAACATGAGGTATCTCTTTACCCACCCAGGGACAGCTTTTGGACGTCCCAATCGTCTGGGTCTCCCAATAGAGCGCTGAAAAAGAAGGGAATTTTGTTACTTACCGTAAATTCCTTTTCTTCTAGCTCTTATTGGGAGACCCAGCACCCGCCCTGTTGTCCTTCGGGATTTTTTTTTGTTGTTTGCGGGTACACATGTTGTTCATGTTGAACGGTTTTTCAGTTCTCCGACGTTATTCGGAGTTAATTTGTTTAAACCAGTTATTGGCTTCCTCCTTCTTGCTTTGGCACTAAAACTGGAGAACCCGTGATACCACGGGGGGGTATAGCCAGAAGGGGAGGGGCCTTGCACTTTTTAGTGTAGTGCTTTGTGTGGCCTCCGGAGGGCAGTAGCTATACCCCAATCGTCTGGGTCTCCCAATAAGAGCTAGAAGAAAAGGAATTTACGGTAAGTAACAAAATTCCCTTCTTCTGAGTCTATGGATAAATGGTCTGCTAAGATACTAGAAGCTTTGCAGTCCAGACCTGTAACACAGGCCCCGGGCACTGATGAACCTTTTCCCTCAGACCCCCCTCGGTCGGCGCAGCAAAGTGCTCCTGGGGCGACTCATAGGTCCCACGGTGAGGACTCTGACACGGACCGCAGTCCCAGACCGGCTAAGCGGGCTCGCCGGGAGCTTCCCTCGACTTCATCACAGTGTTCAGGGTCTCAGCATGAGGACTCTCTGGAGGATGAAGCGGAGGTGGCAGATCAGGGCTCTGATTCTGACGCCGCTCTCAACCTTGATACACCTGAAGGGGACGCCATAGTAAACGACCTTATAGCGTCAATCAATCAGGTGTTGGATCTTTCTCCTCCAACTCCTCAGATTGAGGAGTCAGCTTCTCAGCAGGAGAAATTCCATTTTAGGTTTCCCAAACGTACACGGAGTGCGTTTCTTGATCACTCCGACTTCAGAGATACAGTCCAGAAACACCGAGCTTTTCCAGATAAGCGCTTTACTAAGCGCATTAATGACACACGTTATCCCTTCCCCCCTGACATAGTCAAGGGTTGGGCTCAGTGTCCCAAGGTGGATCCTCCAATCTCTAGACTGGCGGCTAGATCCATAGTTGCAGTGGCAGACGGTGCATCACTCAAGGATGCCACTGACAGGCAGATAGAGCTCCTGATGAAATCCATCTATGAAGCTATCGGCGCGTCCTTTGCTCCGGCATTCGCAGCCGTATGGGCACTCCAAGCTATCTCAGCTTGTCAGTCTGAGATTAATGCAGTCACACGTGCCTCTACTCCGCAGGTTGTGTCCTTAACCTCTCAGGCGTCGGCGTTTGCGTCCTACGCCATGAATGCTGTCCTGGACTCTGCGAGCCGTACGGCGGTAGCATCCGCCAATTCGGTGGCAGTCCGCAGGGCCATGTGGCTACGTGAATGGAAGGCAGACTCTGCTTCCAAAAAGTTCTTAACCGGTTTGCCATTCTCTGGCGACCGCCTGTTTGGCGAGCAATTGGATGAAATCCTTAAACAATCCAAGGGAAAGGACTCGTCCTTACCCCAGTCCAAACCAAACAGACCTCAACAACAGAAGGTACAATCGAGGTTTCGGTCCTTTCGGCCCTCAGCCAGGTCTCAATTCTCCTCGTCCAACAGGCCACAGAAGGGTCAGAGGAACTCTGATTCATGACGGTCTAAGTCACGTCCTAAAAAGACCGCCGGAGGAACCGCTCCCAAAGCGGCCTCCTCATGACTTTCGGCCTCCCCAAACCGCATCCTCGGTCGGTGGCAGGCTCTCCCGCTTTTGCGACGCCTGGTTGCCACATGTCCAAGACCGATGGGTGAGAGACATTCTGTCTCACGGTTACAGGATAGAGTTCCGCTCTCGTCCTCCGACTCGTTTCTTCAGAACATCTCCGCCCCCCGAGCGAGCCGATGCTCTTCTTCAGGCGGTGAGCAGTCTGAAGGCAGAAGGAGTGGTGATCCCTGTTCCCCTTCAGCAATGGGGTCACGGTTTTTACTCCAACTTGTTTGTGGTGCCAAAAAAGGACGGATCTTTCCGTCCCGTTCTGGACCTCAAACTGCTCAACAAACACGTGAAAACCAGGCGGTTCCGGATGGAATCTCTCCGCTCCGTCATCGCCTCGATGTCCCAAGGAGACTTCCTAGCATCAATCGACATAAGGGATGCTTATCTCCACGTGCCGATTGCACCAGAGCATCAGCGCTTCCTGCGTTTCGCCATCGGGGACGAACACCTTCAATTCGTGGCGCTGCCTTTCGGCCTGGCGACAGCCCCACGGGTCTTCACCAAGGTCATGGCAACAGTGGTTGCAGTCCTACACTCTCAGGGACACTCGGTGATCCCTTACTTAGACGATCTCCTTGTCAAGGCCCCCTCTCGGGTGGCATGCCAACACAGCCTGAATATTGCTCTGGAGACTCTCCAGAGATTCGGGTGGATCATCAATTTCCCAAAGTCAAAACTGACACCGACCCAATCGCTGACATATCTCGGGATGGAGTTTCATACTCTCTCAGCGATAGTGAAACTTCCGCTGGACAAACAGCGTTCACTACGAACAGGGGTGCAATCTCTCCTTCGAGCCCAGTCGCACCCCTTGAGGCGCCTCATGCACTTCCTAGGGAAGATGGTGGCAGCAATGGAGGCAGTTCCATTTGCGCAGTTTCATCTGCGCCCACTTCAATGGGACATTCTCCGCAAATGGGACAGGAAGTCGACGTCCCTCGACAGGAACGTCTCCCTTTCTCGGGCAGCCAAGGCCTCCCTTCAGTGGTGGCTTCTTCCCACTTCTTTGTCGAAGGGGAAATCATTCCTACCCCCATCCAGGGCTGTGGTCACGACGGACGCGAGTCTGTCAGGGTGGGGAGCGGTCTTCCTCCACCACAGGGCTCAGGGTACCTGTACTCAGCCAGAGTCCTCCCTTCAGATCAATGTTCTGGAGATAACGGCAGTGTATCTAGCCCTAAAGGCGTTCCAGCCGTGGCTGGAAGGCAGGCAGATCCGAATTCAGTCGGACAACGCCACGGCGGTGGCATACATCAACCACCAAGGCGGCACACGCAGTCGGCAAGCCTTCCAGGAAGTTCGGCGGATTCTGCTGTGGGTGGAAGCCACAGCCTCCACCATCTCCGCAGTTCACATCCCGGGCGTAGAAAACTGGGAAGCAGACTTTCTCAGTCGCCAGGGCATGGACGCAGGGGAATGGTCTCTTCACCCGGACGTGTTTCAAGAGATCTGTTGCCGCTGGGGGAAGCCGGACGTCGACCTAATGGCGTCCCGGCACAACAACAAGGTCCCGGCATTCATGGCACGGTCTCAAGATCACAGAGCTCTGGCGGCAGACGCATTAGTTCAGGATTGGTCGCAGTTTCGGCTGCCTTATGTATTTCCTCCTCTGGCACTACTGCCCAGAGTATTACGCAAGATCAGGTCCGACTGCCGCCGCGCCATTCTCATCGCCCCAGACTGGCCGAGGAGGTCGTGGTACCCGGATCTGTGGCATCTCACGGTGGGTCAACCATGGGCACTACCAGACCGTCCAGACTTACTGTCTCAAGGGCCATTTTTCCATCTGAATTCTGCGGCCCTCAACCTGACTGTGTGGCCATTGAGTCCTGGATCCTAGCGTCTTCAGGGTTATCTCAAGAGGTCATTGCCACTATGAGACAGGCCAGGAAACCAACGTCCGCCAAGATCTACCACAGGACGTGGAGGATCTTCTTATCCTGGTGCTCTGATCAGGGTTTTACTCCCTGGCCATTTGCCTTGCCCACTTTTCTGTCCTTCCTTCAATCCGGAATGGAAAAGGGTTTGTCTCTCGGCTCTATTAAGGGACAAGTCTCGGCGCTCTCTGTGTTTTTTCAAAAGCGTCTAGCCAGGCTTCCGCAGGTCCGCGCGTTCCTGCAGGGAGTTTGCCACATAGTCCCTCCTTACAAGCGTCCGCTAGAACCCTGGGATCTGAACAGGGTGCTAACGGCTCTTCAGAAACCACCTTTCGAGCCAATGAGAGATATTTCTCTTTCACGCCTTTCGCAGAAGGTGGTCTTCCTAGTGGCAGTCACATCACTTCGAAGAGTGTCTGAGCTAGCTGCACTGTCATGCAAAGCCCCCTTCCTGGTGTTTCACCAGGACAAGGTGGTTCTGCGTCCGGTTCCGGAATTTCTCCCTAAGGTGGTATCCCCTTTTCATCTCAATCAGGATATCTCCTTACCTTCTTTTGCCCTCATCCAGTTCACCAATGTGAAAAGGATTTGCACTTGTTAGATCTTGTGAGAGCACTTAGACTCTACATTTCTCGTACGGCGCCACTGCGCCGCTCGGATGCGCTCTTTGTCCTTGTCGCTGGCCAGCGTAAAGGGTCGCAGGCTTCCAAGTCAACCTTGGCTCGGTGGATCAAGAAACCAATTCTTGAAGCCTACCGTTCTTCTGGGCTTCCGGTTCCTTCAGGGCTGAAAGCCCATTCTACCAGAGCCGTGGGTGCGTCCTGGGCATTGCGGCACCAGGCTACGGCTCAGCAGGTGTGTCAGGCGGCTACCTGGTCGAGTCTGCACACTTTCACGAAACACTATCAGGTGCATACCTACGCTTCGGCAGATGCCAGCCTAGGTAGGCGAGTCCTTCAGGCGGCGGTTGCCCACCTGTAGGAAGGGGCCGTTTTACGGCTCTATTACCGAGGTATTCTTTCTTCGGCGCTCCATTGGGAGACCCAGACGATTGGGTGTATAGCACTGCCTCCGGAGGCCACACAAAGCAATTACACTAAAAAGTGTAAGGCCCCTCCCCTTCTGGCTATACACCCCCAGTGGGATCACTGGCTCACCAGTTTTCTGCTTTGTGCGAAGGAGGTCAGACATCCACGCATAGCTCCACTGTTTAGTCAGCAGTAGCTGCTGACTATATCGGATGGAAGAAAAGAGGGCCCATATGGGGCCCCCAGCATGCTCCCTTCTTACCCCACTTGTGGTTTGTAAGGTTGAGGTACCCATTGCGGGTACGGAGGCTGGAGCCCACATGCTGTTTTCCTTCCCCATCCCCCTGAGGGGCTCTGAGGAAGTGGGATCTTACCGGCCACCAAGCCCTGAGGCCGGGCTCCATCCACAGACCCATAGAACCTGCTGGATGTGGAGCGGGAGTGCCGTTCAGGGACAAGGCCCTGCAACTTTCAGGTACTCTGTGTCCCCGTATGGCAGGCCACGCACACCCCAGGCTTGCTGGGTGTGCTAGTGCGCCGGGGACTGTAGCGCTGTGCGCTGGGCTTATAGTCCCCGCAGATTACTGGGGGACTTTATGTGTGTGGATCGCCGCGCCGACCGCCCCTGGAGCGGCGGCGCAGCTGCGACTTGTAGTGCGCCGGGGACGCGCCGACCGCGCTTTTACGGCGGCGGCGCTTCTAACTTTAGTCCCCGGTTTTCTGCGGCCTAGCTCCGCTTAGTTAACGCCCCCCACCCTGTCAATCAGGGTAGGGGAGAGACGTTGTTCAATCGGCAGCGCCGAGGGCTGGAGCACGATTTACATGCTCCAGCCCTCTCACTGAGCACAGTAGGACACAGGCTTCGCGCTTTTTCTCTGTGCACGCCCTAGGCCCGCCCCCAGGCTTGCAGCTCCCCAGGACGCCGGCAGCCATTATACACATGCAGTCTGGCTGGAGAACGGACGCAGGCTCTGGGGGACCCAGGCTAGGGGTTTCTGGCGACCACACACCCGCGCTAAGCGGGCGGTAAGCAGCACAACGTGCGGCCCCACTAGTGCCACAGTGTTATATTTTTCGCTGTACCAGATATATTTATATACTGCACTGTAAGGTCACTTCTTGGCTGTACACCCTATATTGCTTTGAGGAGACAACAGCATGTCATCCGCAAAACGCAAGGGTGCCAAGGCACGGGCTGTATACACGGCTTGTACAGCATGTGGGGCTAATCTACCAGCAGGCTCCAACGACTCTCATTGTGTGCAATGTTCAGTCCCAGTGGCACTTCGTCAGCCAGAGCCTATTGTGGTGGCAGCCCAGGCAGAGACGCCTGTGAACCCTGCCCCGGTGACGGGGACAGAATTTGCAGTCTTTGCTGATAAAATGTCTGTGACTATGACAAAAATCCTGGAGACCTTGCAGTCCAGGCCAGTTGCTCAGACCATAGACACTGCTGTGTCTATGTTCCCCGGTCCCCCTCAGTTGGAACTAATCCGTACTTCAAGGGGGTCCCAGGCATCACAGGCTGAGGGCTCTGACTCCGATGACAGTCCCAGTCCGCCTAAGCGAGCTCGCTGGGAGAGACCCTCCACGTCATCACGCGGATCAGGGTCTCAGCGAGAAGGGTCCCTATATGATGGTTCAGAGGTGGGTGATCAGGAGTCTTGTCCTGACGCCGCACTCAATTTGGATACGCCAGATGGTGACGCCATGGTAAATGACCTTATAGCGGCCATCAATAGGCTGTTGGATATTTCTCCCCCAGCCCCTTCTGCAGAGGAGGCAGCTGCACAGCAGGAGAAATTCCATTTCCTGTATCCCAAGCGTAAATTGAGTACTTTTCTGGACCACTCTGACTTCAGAGAATCCATCCAGAAACACAATACTTATCCGGACAAGCGTTTTTCTAAACGCCTTAAGGATACACGTTATCCTTTTCCCCCTGACGTGGTCAAACGCTGGACCCAGTGTCCAAAAGTGGACCCTCCAATATCCAGGCTTGCAGCTAGATCCATAGTTGCAGTGGAGGATGGGGCTTCACTTAAAGATGCCAATGACAGACAGATGGACCTTTGGTTGAAATCTGTCTATGAAGCTATCGGCGCGTCGTTTGCTCCAGCATTCGCGGCCGTGTGGGCGCTCCAAGCTATTTCAGCTGGTCTGGCACAGGTGGACTCTCTCATACGTCCAGCAGTGCCGCAAGTGGCGTCCCTAACTACGCAAATGTCTGCGTTTGCGACCTACGCTATCAATGCGGTACTGGACTCTACGAGCCGTACCTCAATGGCATCCGCCAACTCTGTAGTTTTGCGCAGGGCCTTGTGGTTAAAGGAATGGAAAGCAGATTCTGCTTCTAAAAAATGTTTAACCAGCTTGCCATTATCTGGAGACAGACTGTTTGGTGAGCAATTGGCGGAAATCATTAAACAGTCCAAAGGTAAGGACTCCTCCTTACCCCAGCCCAGATCAAGCAAACCTCCACAGAGGAAGTGGCAGTCAAAGTTTCGGTCCTTTCGAGGCTCGGGCAAGCCCCAATTCTCCTCGTCCAAAGGGACTCAGAAAGAGCAAAGGAGCTCTGATTCCTGGCGGGCTCACTCGCGCCCCAAGAAAGCATCCGGAGGTACCGCTTCCAAGGCGGCTGCCTCATGACTTTCGGCCGCCTCCCTCCGCATCCTCGGTCGGTGGCAGGCTCTCCCGCTTTTGCGACATTTGGCTGCCACAGGTCAAAGACCGGTGGGTAACAGACATTTTGTCTCACGGGTACAGGATAGAGTTCAGTTCTCGGCCTCCGCCTCGGTTCTTCAGAACTTCCCCACATCCCGACCGAGCAGATGCCCTTCTGCAGGCGGTGAATTCTCTAAGAGCAGATGGAGTGGTGGTCCCTGTTCCTCTTCAGGAACGAGGTCAAGGTTTTTACTCCAATCTCTTTGTGGTGCCAAAAAAGGACGGCTCATTCCGTCCTGTTCTGGACCTAAAACTGCTCAACAAGCATGTGAACGCCAGGCGGTTCCGGATGGAATACCTCCGCTCAGTCATTGCCTCAATGTCTCAAGGAGATTTCCTAGCATCAATAGACATCAAGGATGCTTATCTCCACGTGCCGATTGCTACAGAGCACCAACGCTTTCTACGCTTTGTGATAGGAGACGACCATCTTCAGTTCGTAGCTCTGCCATTTGGTCTCGCGACAGCCCCACGGGTGTTCACCAAGATCATGGCGGCAGTGGTAGCAGTCTTGCACTCTCAGGGACACTCTGTGATCCCTTACTTGGACGATCTACTGGTCAAGGCACCCTCTCAAGAGGCATGCCAACTCAGCTTGACTGTTGCACTGGAGACTCTCCAGACGTTCGGGTGGATCATCAACTTCTCAAAGTCAAATCTGTCACCGACCCAATCACTAACGTATCTTGGCATGGAGTTTCATACTCTCTCAGCGATAGTGAAGCTTCCGCTGGACAAGCAGCGGTCTCTACAGACTGGGGTGCAGGCTCTCCTTCAAGATCAGTCGCACTCCTTAAGACGCCTCATGCACTTCCTCGGGAAGATGGTGGCGGCAATGGAGGCGGTTCCGTTTGCGCAGTTTCATCTGCGCCCACTTCAATTGGACATTCTCCGCCAATGGGACGGGAAGTCAAAATCCCTGGACAGGAAAGTCTCCCTTTCCCAGACGGCCAAGGACTCTCTGCAGTGGTGGCTTCTTCCCACCTCATTATCACAGGGAAGATCCTTCCTACCACCGTCTTGGGCGGTGGTCACGACAGACGCGAGTCTGTCAGGGTGGGGAGCAGTTTTTCTCCACCACAGGGCTCAGGGTACGTGGACTCAGCAGGAGTCCACCCTTCAGATCAATGTTCTGGAAATCAGAGCAGTGTATCTTGCCCTACTAGCCTTCCAGCAGTGGCTGGAAGGAAGGCAGATCCGAATTCAGTCGGACAACTCCACAGCGGTGGCATACATCAACCACCAAGGGGGGACACGCAGTCGGCAAGCCTTCCAGGAAGTCCGGCGGATTCTGATGTGGGTGGAAGCCACGGCCTCCACCATATCCGCAGTTCACATCCCCGGCGTAGAAAACTGGGAAGCAGACTTCCTCAGTCGCCAGGGCATGGACGCAGGGGAATGGTCCCTTCACCCAGACGTGTTTCAGGAAATCTGTCGCCGATGGGGAAGGCCGGACGTCGACCTCATGGCGTCCCGGCACAACAACAAGGTCCCAACCTTCATGGCACGGTCTCGCGATCAAAGAGCGCTGGCGGCAGACGCCCTAGTGCAAGATTGGTCGCAGTTCCGGCTCCCTTATGTGTTTCCACCTCTGGCACTCTTGCCCAGAGTGCTACGCAAGATCAGATCCGATTGCAGCCGCGTCATACTCGTCGCTCCAGACTGGCCGAGGAGGGCGTGGTATCCGGATCTGTGGCAGCTCACGGTCGGCCAACCGTGGGCACTACCAGACCGACCAGACTTACTGTCCCAAGGGCCGTTTTTCCATCGGAATTCTGCGGCCCTGAACCTGACTGTGTGGCCATTGAGTCCTGGATCCTAGCGTCTTCAGGATTATCCCAAGGGGTCGTTGCCACCATGAGACAGGCTAGGAAGCCCACGTCCGCTAAGATCTACCACAGAACGTGGAGGATATTCTTATCCTGGTGCTCTGCTCAGGGAGTGTCTCCCTGGCCATTTGCATTGTCTACCTTTCTTTCTTTCCTGCAATCTGGGTTAGAAAAAGGTTTGTCGCTCGGCTCCCTTAAAGGTCAGGTCTCGGCGCTATCCGTCTTTTTTCAGAGGCGTTTGGCACGCCTTCCTAAGGTGCGCACGTTCCTACAGGGGGTTTGCCATATCGTACCCCCGTACAAGCGGCCGTTAGATCCATGGGATCTGAACAGGGTACTAGTTGCCCTCCAGAAGCCGCCCTTCGAGCCTCTGAGGGAGGTTTCACTTTCTAGACTATCACAGAAAGTGGTTTTTCTGGTAGCGATCACATCTCTTCGGAGAGTGTCTGAGCTGGCAGCGCTATCATGCAAGGCTCCCTTCCTGGTCTTCCACCAGGACAAGGTAGTGCTGCGCCCCATTCAGGAGTTTCTCCCGAAGGTGGTATCCTCTTTTCATCTTAATCAGGATATCTCTTTGCCTTCGTTTTGTCCTCATGCAGTTCATCGGTATGAGAAGGATTTACATTTGTTAGATCTGGTGAGAGCACTCAGAATCTACATTTCCCGCACGGCGCCCCTGCGCCGCTCGGATGCACTCTTTGTCCTTGTCGCTGGCAAGCGCAAAGGGTCGCAGGCTTCCAAAGCCACCCTGGCTCGATGGATCAAAGAACCAATTCTTGAAGCCTACCGTTCTGCTGGGCTTCCGGTTCCATCAGGGCTGAAGGCCCATTCTACCAGAGCCGTGGGTGCGTCCTGGGCATTGCGACACCAGGCTACGGCTCAACAGGTGTGCCAGGCAGCTACCTGGTCGAGTCTGCACACTTTCACCAAACATTATCAGGTGCATACCTACGCTTCGGCGGACGCCAGCCTAGGTAGAAGAGTCCTGCAGGCGGCAGTTGCCTCCATATAGGGGAGGGCTGTCTTGCAGCTCTAACATGAGGTATTCTTTACCCACCCAGGGACAGCTTTTGGACGTCCCAATCGTCTGGGTCTCCCAATGGAGCGCCGAAGAAGAAGGGAATTTTGTTACTTACCGTAAATTCCTTTTCTTCTAGCTCCTATTGGGAGACCCAGCACCCGCCCTGTTGTCCTTCGGGATTTTTGTTGTTTTTCGGGTACACATGGTGTTCATGTTGAACAGTTTTCAGTTCTCCGAGGTTACTTCGGAGTGAATTTGTTTAAACCAGTTATTGGCTTTCCTCCTTCTTGCTTTTGCACTAAAACTGGTGAGCCAGTGATCCCACTGGGGGTGTATAGCCAGAAGGGGAGGGGCCTTACACTTTTTAGTGTAATTGCTTTGTGTGGCCTCCGGAGGCAGTGCTATACACCCAATCGTCTGGGTCTCCCAATAGGAGCTAGAAGAAAAGGAATTTACGGTAAGTAACAAAATTCCCTTCTTTACCCACCCAGGGACTGCTTTTGGACGTCCCAATTGTCTGGGTCTCCCAATGGAGCGACAAAGAAGGGAATTTTGTTTACTTACCGTAAATTCCTTTTCTTCTAGCTCCTATTGGGAGACCCAGCACCCGCCCCTGTTCCCTTCGGGCTGTTGTTCTTTTGTGTACACATGTTGTTCATGTTGAATTGTTCTGGGTTCATGGTTTTCAGTTCTCCGAACATCCTTCGGATTGAATTTACCTTAGACCAATTTATAAGTTTCCTCCTTCCTGCTTTTGCACCAAAACTGAGGAGCCCGTGATGCACGGGGGGGTGTATAGGCAGAGGGGAGGGGTTACACTTTTTAAAGTGTAATACTTTGTGTGGCCTCCGGAGGCAGAAGCTATACACCCAATTGTCTGGGTCTCCCAATAGGAGCTAGAAGAAAAGGAATTTACGGTAAGTAAACAAAATTCCCTTCATTTCACAGACGTGCTTTCTCTGGTACGTGTCACACGGATCACATCACAGTGTGGTCCGTGTGACATCAGTGCTGCCGGAGAAAAATGGACTTGTCTCCCTGCGGAACACACGGACACATGGTCCCAGAGAAATCACTGATTTTTGCCCAGACCCGTTGATTTTAATGGGTCTGTGTATGTCTGATTCCGGTACGTATAATAACGGTGACATGTGTACCGGAATCACTGACATGTGAAGGGGCCTTATAGGCATATATGCAGCTGGGAAGTTCAGGTCAGGAGACCCACAGTTCTTGTGTACGTTATTGGTCGCACTTTGACCGCGATATGAGTGAAACCGGCCTAAAAGAGTGTGTCATGGGTACCTTGTTAATCCCTAACAGCTGCATAGTGTTACACTGAACGTGCTCACTTTTTCCCCCTTAGGTTCTAGTTTTTGTCCATTCCCGGAAAGAAACTGGTAAAACGTCCCGTGCCATCAGAGACATGTGCCTGGAGAAGGATACATTAGGTCTGTTCCTCCGTGAGGGTTCTGCATCTACTGAGGTGCTGCGTACAGAGGCTGAACAGTGCAAGGCAAGTTACCCGGCTCTTATTGTACCCCCACTTTCTACTTGTTAGTTTTTATAATTAACAGCATTCTGTGATTTCTGTAGAATTTGGAGTTGAAGGATCTCCTGCCGTATGGATTTGCTATCCATCACGCGGGTATGAGTCGTGTGGACAGGACTCTAGTGGAAGATCTGTTTGCTGATAAGCACATTCAGGTGAGCAGGTTTCCAATTGCACAATAAAAATGATCCTGCTGAATAAAAGCTTCCCCACATGTGCTCAGAAGTTACATTGACACAGCGTACTCATGAATTTCGGCGTCTGTCCATGCCCCGGCCTTACCACCTCTAAGTCTGTCACTTCTCCCTTCTCTGTGTCTTTGAAGTTCTTTCAGGGGCTGACTCTCAGAACCATTTTAATAGATACGCCAGCCCCTTCCGCTATTTTATAGTTTATGCAGACATAGAGATGGAAAGTGGCATAAGCATATATAAATCTAAGTCTGACAGCCGACACACAGGGGAAAGGAAGCTGCTTTCTGTGTGGAGGGCGGGCTGCATAAGGGACACTGGTGCGACTTTCATAAAATAAATGTTTTATTACTTGTTAAAGCTGAGCGTTTTTATTCTACATTTAGGGTACGTGCCCATGATCAGGACCCGCTTTGTCCTGGACGTGGCAGGTCCTGACCTGCGGGGCCACGAGTCTCCTTCGCAGGCCTGTGCCCACGATTTGGTCTTGGGCCGTTGCGGTCTTTCTCTCTGTTCTCCCTGCAGAGAACACTCGCATTTCCGCAGCAAAGAATTGACATGTCTGTGGCTCAGAAAGCCGCACCGCAGGTCAGTTTACGCTGCGGGCTGTACACACACACACAGTGGGCATGGGTTTTCTACAAATCCCATCCACTGTGCATGTTCTGTACCACACAGCTCAATCACGCTGCATCCAAAACGCTGTGACCCCTGATCATGGGCATGTACCCTTTAGTCTGCCACAGGATGGTTCAGGATCTTAATGGGAACCTGTCACTGGAAGTCTATAATACTTACCTAACGGTCGGTGCGAAGTTGTACGATCGGATGGGCGTCTCCATTCTCCAGGTCCCGCATTTCCTCTTTCGGCCATCTTTGTCCTCCTTCTGAAGCTAGTCTGGGTGACGCGTTCTACGTCATCTACACTTGCCGACATTGAGGCCTTGCGCAGGCGCACTTTGATCTGCCCTGCTCGATGGTCGAAAGAGGAGGTGTGGGACCCGGAGAAGGGAGACACCCATCCGACCGAACAGCTCCGCACCGACCATTAGGTAAGTATTGTAGACGTCCGGTGACAGGTTCCCTTTAAATAAAATAATTCCTTATTGTAATATATGATGTTGGTAAAATGCTAGTGATGTCCTAATTCATTCATTCATTCATTGTTGGTTGCAGGTTTTAGTCTCCACAGCCACGCTGGCCTGGGGTGTGAATCTTCCAGCTCACACAGTTATCATTAAAGGGACTCAGGTTTACAGCCCCGAAAAGGGCAGATGGACCGAGCTGGGAGCCCTGGATATCTTGCAGGTCAATATTAATGGTTGATCACAACTTGATTAGGATAGCTTTATTACTATATACAAGGATGTGCTTGTCCTGAATCTGACCAGTAAAAAAATATTTTTTTTTCTTTCCATTAGATGCTGGGTAGAGCCGGGCGTCCTCAGTATGACACAAAAGGTGAAGGTATCCTCATAACCTCACACGGGGAACTGCAGTATTATCTCTCCCTCCTCAATCAGCAGCTGCCCATTGAGAGTCAGATGGTGGCCAAACTCCCAGACATGCTGAATGCAGAGGTTGTACTCGGAAATGTGCAGAACGCGAAGGTAAATGTTTGTCACATATTTTATAGCGTAGAGGATGGAGAAGATGAACACACGTCGGGTGGTTAGGTTTATGGGATCTTGAAGAGTGATACAACTGTTACATTGGTCTGTAAAACGCTACTGATCATTGTTTTTAGGATGCGGTGAACTGGCTGGGATACACCTACCTGTATATTCGTATGCTTCGCTCACCCAATCTTTACGGAATCTCCCACGATGATGTCAAATCGGATCCTTTACTGGAGCAAAGGCGCCTGGACTTGATCCACACAGCAGCTCTGATGTTGGACAAGAACAATCTGGTCAAATATGACAAGAAGACTGGTAATTTCCAGGTATACTATGCAGGACTTTGTTTTCAGTACACATAGAATAAATGATCCTTCTGTTCCATTTTTGACCCTTTTTTCATTTCTTTCCTTATCATTAAGGTCACTGAATTGGGTCGTATTGCGAGTCACTACTACATCACCAACGACTCGGTGCAGACTTACAACCAGCTCCTGAAGCCAACCCTCAGCGAGATTGAACTGTTCCGTGTGTTCTCCTTGTCCTCAGAGTTCAAGAACATCACTGTCAGAGAGGTGGGTGTCAGTATACATTTGCTTAACCCCCTCCACCACCGGGCTATTTTCAGTTATGTTTTTTTCATTTTCTTTATCGTTCCTATGGGAGACCCAGACATTGGATGTATAGCTTCTGCCTCCGGAGGACACACAAAGTACTACACTAAAAAGTGTAGCTCTTCCCTCTGAGCATATACACACCCTGGATACCAGATCTAGCCAGTTCATTGCTTTGTGTTCAGGAGGCATACATCCACACATGCATTCTCATCTGATTTTTAATTTTGGAAAGTTTTTTTGAAGAAAAGCGGGTCCAAGCCTGGACTCCCGGCATGTCCCTTCTCACCCCACTGTGTCGGCGGTGTTGTTAAGGTTGAATCCAAGGCTGGAGCCTTACATGCCGCGCTCCTTCACCATCCCTCGGGCTCTGGCTTGAAGTGGGAGCCAGCACGGTTCTCCTTGCTTTGCAGGAGGCCGGTCTCCATCCGCAGCCCTTCAGGATCCTGCTGGACGGAGCACTCATCCCCAGGGACTTGGAACCCTGCGTCTCAGCAAGCTAAGTATCTGAGACGTTTATACCCGGGGGGTCCCTTGTACTTTATTGTTGGGGAGAGTGTGCTGTGTAACTGTTTTGACATTTCCGGCCGGTTCTCTGGTTGTCGCCTGAGAACCGCGCCGAGGGTGCCTGCTCGCCGGCCGCATCGCTTAAATTTAGGCCCCGGCTTCGCCGGAGGCCTACTTTCGATTTCACTGCCCTTGCATGTCAATCATGCAGAGGGACAGTGCGGCTCCGCCCAGCGGCCGTTCGGCACAGGGGAGGGACACTCCTCTCTGAGAACATGTCCCCTCCCCTGTAAATCTCCTTGGCCCTCCAGATCCCGCTCTCAGAGCAGGTCCCGCCCCCTCTCCTCGCTCCGGCGCCATTTTATCAGCGTTTTCGGCGCTGGCTGCAGCATCCCTGATAAGCTGCTTGGGGGTCCGGGCGGTGGGATCTGGAGGGCACACAAACGGTCTGGTAAGCCACAACCTCCGGTTGTGGAACTGCTTATATACTCTCTGGGGGTCATTCTGGCTCAGAGCCCCCACTTCAGCAGCATGTCTCACACGAGGAGCAAGGCTGCAAGGCTGTACTCAATATGCACTGCATGTAAGCTCATACTGCCTGAACCGAGCACATATCCACATTGTGATGCCTGCTCTAACCTGACAATGCCTCAGCCTGGAATCGCACCCACAGTGGTCCCTCCAGCTGCTCCGGCTCCGGTGGCTGAACTCCCGGCTTGGGTAGAATCCTTCTCTAGGTCAATCTCCCAGTCTTTTGCCGACTCCATGGGACAGCTGTCCCGGACTTTGCTGACCATGCATCAGCCCCCTTCTCAGGGCGCCTCTGCTGCTAGGGCTCTCTCAGCGGAGCTCACAGAGGATTTTTCATCTGGTCCCAGACCCCGTCCTCCTAAGAGGAGACGCAGGGCTCCCTCTCCTTCCTCGTCCCGCGGCTCTTTATTCAAGAGCTGACTCGCAGAACGAGGAGGATGCCATTACTGGGGGCTCGGAGGCTACCTCCATGTGCCCCATTGATCTGTCCGAAAGTGACTCAGATGTTAGTGATTTGATTGCTTCCATTAATTTTGTACTGGATTTCAATCCGCCAGTATCAGAGGAGCAACCCTCTCTGGCAGAAAAGCACCAGTTTACCTTGCCTAAGAGGACAAGGAGTGTGTTCTTTAACCACTCCAGTTTTCAGGCTGCTGTGACCAAGCCTAGGGCCTGTCCTGACAAACGCTTCCCAAAGCGTGGTTCTGATGACCGTTTTCCCTTTCCACCTGAGGTGGTCAAGGAGTGGGCTCATTCACCAAAGGTAGACCCTCCGGTGTCTAGACTCTCAGCCCGGACAGTTGTATCAGTGGCTGATGGCACCTCTCTTAAGGATCCCACTGGCCGCCAGGTTGACCTTCTGGCCAAATCTGTATATGAGGCGGCAGGGGCCTCGTTCTCCCCATCTTTTGCAGCAGTGTGGGCTCTCAAAGCCATCTCTGCTTCTCTAGAGGAGATGCATTCCCTCACCAGGGAATCTATGCCCGAAATGGTTGCCTTAACTTCCCAAGCTTCAGCTTTTTCATCTTATGCCATGTCTGCCATGCTGGAGGCTTCTTACCGCACTGCGGTGGCTTCGGCTAATTCCCTCGCTATCCGCAGGATCTTGTGGCTTCGAGAGTGGAAGGCAGATGCTTCTTCAAAGAAGTACCTTGCTGGCCTCCCTTTTGCTGGGTCCAGGCTGTTCAGTGAACAGCTGGATGAAATTATTAAGGAAGCTACTGGTGGGAAGAGTACTTCCATGCCACAAACTAAAACCAGGAAACCTGCCCAGGGCAGGAACCAGTCGAGGTTTCGTTCCTTTCGTTCCTCCAACTGGTCATCCTCTAAGCCCTCGGCCTCGTCCACTAACTCAGCCAAGGACCAAAAATCCAACTGGCGCACAAAGGCGCGTCCACAGAAGACCGCAGGAGCTGCTGCCACTAAGGCAGCCTCCTCTTGACTATCTGGCCGCGCCAGCAACGTCCTTAGTCGGTGGCAGGCTCTCCCACTTTGGCGACGTGTGGTTTCAACACGTCTCCGATCAGTGGGTGCGGGATATCATCTCCCACGGCTACAGGATAGAATTCTCTTCCTGCCCGCCAAACAGATTTTTTCTGTCAACTCCCCCCTGCTCCAAGGCCGTCGCCTTCTCTCAGGCCGTGGCATCCTTGCAGGCCAACGGAGTAATTGTACCGGTTCCCGCCCGGGAACGGTTCAGAGGTTTCTACTCAAATCTCTTGCTAGTCCCCAAAAAGGACGGTTCCTTCCGGCCCATCCTGGATCTCAAGCTTCTCAACAAGCATGTTCAGGTGCGGCATTTCCGCATGGAGTCTCTGCGATCAGTCATTGCCTCAATGACCCAAGGAGATTTCCTGGCATCCATCGACATCAGAGATGCCTATCTGCATGTGCCAATTGCAGTTTCACACCAGCATTGGCTACGTTTTGCAATCGGAGAGGAACATTTCCAATTCGTGGCTCTCCCCTTCGGGTTAGCCACGGCCCCCCGAGTATTCACCAAGGTCATGGCAGCAGTGGTTGCGGTTCTGCACCTCCAGGGGTTGGCAGTGATTCCTTACCTGGACGACCTTCTAGTCAAGGCTTCATCCAGCGCAGACTGTCAGCGGAGTGTCTCGCTCACTCTCGCCACTCTAGTCCAATTCGGGTGGCTTGTCAATCTGCCCAAATCCACTCTGACTCCGACCCAGAGTCTCACGTACCTAGGGATGCAGTTCGAGACTCTGCCGGCACTTGTGAAGCTGCCCTTGGTCAAACAGCAGTCCCTCCATCTGGCGGTGCGCTCTCTGCTGAGGCCCGACCGTCATTCCATCAGGCACCTAATGCAGGTGCTGGGTCAGATGGTGGCGTCAATGGAGGCTGTTCCCTTTGCCCAGTTCCATCTGCGTCCTCTGCAGCTGGACATTCTCCGCTGTTGGGACAAGCGGACTTCCTCCTTGCACAGGTTAGTGGCTCTGTCGCCACAGACCAGGGGCTCCCTTCAGTGGTGGCTTCGGCCCCTCTCTCTGTCTCAGGGACGCTCCTTCCTGGCCCCGTCCTGGGTGATCCTCACCACGGATGCCAGTCTATCCGGCTGGGGAGCGGTGTGTCTCCACCACCGAGCACAGGGCACTTGGACTCCGTCCGAATCAGCCCTCTCGATCAATGTGCTGGAAACCAGAGCTGTGCTTCTAGCCCTCCTAGCCTTTCACCACCTTTTGGCGGGCAGGCACATTCGAGTCCAGTCAGACAACGCGACAGCGGTTGCCTACATCAATCACCAAGGCGGGACACGCAGCCGCCTGGCAATGTTGGAGGTTCAACGCATCCTTCAATGGACGGAGGACTCCAAGTCCACCATATCCGCAGTCAACATCCCAGGCGTGGAAAACTGGGAAGCAGATTATCTCAGCCGTCAAACCGTGGACAGTGGCGAGTGGTCCCTGCATCTGGCAGTGTTTCGGTCAATCTGCCGCAAGTGGGGCACTCCGGAAGTGGATCTAATGGCATCCCGGCACAACAACAAGGTTTCGGTTTACATGGCTCGCTCCCACGATCCTCACGCCTTTGCAGCGGACGCTCTGGTTCAAGATTGGTCCCAGTTTCGTCTGTCCTACGTCTTTCCCCCTCTAGCTCTGTTGCCCAGAGTTCTGCGCAAGATCAGAATGGAGGGCCGTCGGGTCATCCTCATTGCTCCGGACTGGCCCAGGCGAGCTTGGCACCCAGACCTGCTCCATCTGTCCGTAGACGTGCCGTGGCATCTTCCGGACCGTCCAGACCTTCTCTCACAAGGTCCGTTTTTCCGCCAGAATTCTGCGGCTCTCAGATTGACGGCGTGGCTCTTGAGTCCTGGATCTTGACGGCTTCTGGTATTCCTCCTGAAGTCATCTCCACTATGACTCGGGCTCGGAAGTCTTCCTCGGCCAAAATCTATCACAGGACCTGGAGAATTTTCCTGTCCTGGTGTCGCTCTTCCGGCCATGCTCCTTGGCCTTTTTCCTTGCCGACCCTTCTGTCTTTTCTACAGTCCGGTCTGCAGCTAGGACTATCCCTCAATTCCCTCAAGGGACAAGTCTCGGCTCTGTCAGTGTTGTTCCAGCGGCGTATCGCCCGGCTGGCGCAGGTACGCACCTTCATGCAGGGCGCGTCTCACATCATTCCGCCTTACCGGCGGCCCTTGGATCCCTGGGACCTCAATCTGGTCCTCACGGCCTTGCAGAAACCCCCCTTTGAGCCTCTTAGGGAGGTTTCTTTGTCTCGTCTTTCACAGAAGGTGGTCTTTCTAGTGGCCATAACTTCCCTCAGGAGAGTCTCTGATCTGGCTGCGCTCTCTTCGGAGTCACCTTTTTTGGTTTTTCATCCAGACAAGGCGGTACTCCGTCCGACTCCGGACTTTCTCCCTAAGGTGGTTTCTCCTTTCCACCTTAACCAGGACATTTCCCTGCCTTCCTTTTGTCCGGCTCCTGTTCATCGCTTTGAAAGAGCGTTGCATACTCTGGATCTGGTGCGGGCGCTCCGGATCTATGTGTCTCGCACCGCTGTTCTTAGGCGGTGCACCTCTCTTTTTGTGCTAACCACAGGTCGGCGTAAGGGCCTCTCGGCTTCTAAGCCGACCTTAGCTCGTTGGATTAGGTCGGCCATTTCCGATGCCTACCAGTGTACTCAGGTGCCTCCCCCGTCGGGGATCAAGGCACACTCTACCAGAGCTGTCGGTGCCTCTTGGGCTTTCAGGCACCAGTCTACGGCTTAGCAGGTCTGTCAGGCTGCCACTTGGACTAGTCTGCATACCTTTTCAAAGCACTACCAAGTGCATGCTCATGCTTCGGCAGATGCGAGCTTGGGCAGACGCATCCTTCAGGCGGCTGTCGCCCATTTGTGAAGTTAGGTTCCGCCTACTTCTCAGTTTTCTGTTTATTCCCACCCATGGACTGCTTTGAGACGTCCCAATGTCTGGGTCTCCCATAGGAACGATAAAGAAAAAGAGAATTTTGTTTATTTACCGTAAATTCTTTTTCTTATAGTTCCGTATTGGGAGACCAGCACCCTCCCTGTTGCCTGTTGGCAGTTTCTTGTTCCGCGTGTAATCACCGGCTGTTGTTGTAGACAGAGGCTCCGGTTGTTCCGGTTCTTCCTCTATCTTTACTTGTGGGTGGCTATTCTCCTTCAGCTTTTGCACTAAACTGGCTAGATCTGGTATCCAGGGGGTGTATATGCTCAGAGGGAGGAGCTACACTTTTTAGTGTAGTACTTTGTGTGTCCTCCGGAGGCAGAAGCTTTACACCCAATGTCTGGGTCTTCCAATACAGAACTATAAGAAAAAGAATTTACGGTAAGTAAACAAAATTCTCTTTTTTGCTCCCCTTCCGAGGGCCGTAACTTTTATTTTTCTATTAATCTTGCCGTATAAGGGCTTGTTTTTTCTGGGACGAGTTGTACTTTTAAATGAAACCATAAGTTTTATTGGAAAACTGCAAAAAAATTTCTAAGTGCGAACGAATTGCAATAAAAAGTAGATTTTGGGTACTCACCGTAAAATCTCTTTTTCGGAGCCTTCATTGGGGGACACAGGAAACCATGGGTGTATGCTGCTGGGACTAGGAGGCTGACACTATGGAAATAAAAAAGTTGGCTCCTCCCACGCAGTATACACCCACTGACCGGAGCTGAGGAGATCAGTTTGTGTAAAAGCAGTACGAGGAGAAGCTTGAAATCCAGAACATTCCGAATCCATTAAAGTCTTCGAAAAGGGCGGGTGCTGTGTCCCCCAATGAAGGCTCCGAGAAAGAGATTTTACGGTGAGTACCCAAAATCTACTTTTCTCTATCGCTTCATTGGGGGACACAGGAAACCATGGGACGTCCTAAAGCAGTCCCCAAGGGTGGGAAGAGAAGGACCCGAAAACAGGGTTAGCAGAGACGAGATTCTGTGACCGGAACCTGGCCCTAGACACCGTAAGGAATACCTACCCGGCAGGAGCCGAGGTATAGGGGGAAGAGTTAAGAGTACTAGGGAGTACTTAGATCTAGTATAACCCACATATGCGGGGATTAGAATGATCAGGGAAAAAGTTGCATCCTCTGAAATCTGCACCTAAAAATCTAAGGCGACTGACAGCAATAGGTCACGACGAGAAAAAAGCCTGACTTGACCCTGGTGCTACGTTTGAGAATGGAAGAAAGAGGGAAGAGCTAAGGCACCTGGTAGAGGTAGGTGCCGGGTAAGCGGAGGCCCACCGAGCCCTGGCCCTTTACTGCCGTAGAATGACTAAAAGGGAACACCAACTGCCTGATAGTGTGCAGGGGAGTTGGGCTGAGAGAAGAGACGAGCTACCCGAGGAGAGAGTAAGGGAACTCCGCCGTAGGGGGACTTGACCTGTTGATTCTACAGAACCGAGGGAAGTGATCTGACCCTAGTGGGTGGAACAGCCTGCAGGCGGGAAAAAATACGGGAGAAAATTCCCCTCTGTAAAGAAGTCCTGAAAAAACTTGCGAAGTCCGGAGACAAAACGAGAAGGTTAAGGAGCCGAGGGAAATCCAATGACCAACTTCCACTTTCACATGACAGACAGGAGAAGAGAGTCCGGGCATCTACAATGGCGTGACTGGGAAAACTCGAACTCCGGATTCGGGTACTAGATGACCACTGAAGTGAAATACTGGAAGGAGAACCCCCTATGGGGGAATGCTCCTGTGACTGAAAATAGACACAAGACCTGGGATGTACGACCTGGGATGGGAGAAAGAAAAAAAACCCTTCCAAGGGGGACGCAAGGAAAGGCTCGGACTATGTCACTGGCCTAAGCGCTAGCCGACTAGAGGAGTGACGCCTATCCTGGGAAGGTGGCAAGGAAAACGGAAGAGTGACGTGAACACGCGTTATCACGTCGCAACCAGAAGTGACAACGAAGGGGAAGAAATGACCGAGAATAGGTGAGGTTAAATGGTCTGGCAGAGACTCTGCTTGAGAAGTGCATGAATCCACGAGCGTCTGAGCCCAAGCGGTGGAGAGCAATCATGGAATTTTGTATGGCAGAGAATTCGAAGAGATCTAGCATATCTCCACGAGCAATCTAGAATGGCAGCAAGAGAGGGAAAGGGAGGCAGACCCCTCTTGGCCTGAAACTGAAGCAGGTCCTGTCTAGGTGTTAGCGAAGACTGGCAGATCAGATGGGGACCACTCGCTGTAGCGTTGAGTGTTCAGGTGGAAACACCCAGTGGCCTGAGCATTCAGGGCTCTCTGAAGAATTCTGTCGCGGAAAATGGCCAGAAGACGATGTTTAAAACCTACAGCTGGTCCGGAAATGTGAGCCCAATGACTGGGCCGTCAGGATACCAGAAGTCCGTTGGTGAAACTGGTCCTCTGTGGAATCGATACTTGCTAGACGATCCTGTGTCTGGTTCTTAACTTCATCTGTTATCTGTGAAGGAACTGAGAAAATCTGATCTCTATCTGGAAGAGAGAGAATGTAAGTAACGACCTATGGATTTAAACATATGCAGTACCTGGCCGGAAGCCTAGTAAAGGGCGCGGCTAAGGCTGGTCTAGGCCAAACAATAGGCGGATACTAGAAGTACTATGAACCACCCGAGGAGGGTGGCAGGAAGTCAAGCAGACAACATACCGGTTAGCAGACAGAGCCGTACCCTGCTTACCTCATTTGAGAAACAAAATGACTGCTGCCTCAAGAAACGGCGCAGTCAATGTACGGTCAGAGAAAAAAGCCTTACATCGTGGCTACCGTAGATGAATGGTGCGAGGTAGGAGGAGGTCCCGGGTCACTAGGAAGCGACTAAATGAGAGCTGCTGCTGTGCGGAGTCATGGAGTCCGTGGTTGCTGCAGGGAGTGAATCACACGACCCCCCAGTCAGATGGTCGCGTGTTACCTTACCTCGAGATCTTGTTACACGCATGGTGTGAGGTAGGAGATGGCTGCAGATCGCTGAGAAGTGAGAAAATAACTGCTGCAGAAAAAAGACAATGCACTGGTCGGAGGACCATGGCTTACCTCCTGTTTACCCGGATTAGTGTTTTGAAGTAGGAGAAAGCCTCGGGTCACTGGGAAGCAACTTAATGACAGTTGCTGCCGTACCGCGTTAGGGGTCTATGGAGACCACAGTCCTCGCCTCAGTCGAAGATGAAGGAGATACATGACCCGCTAGGTGAGGTAGTCTGTTTGACTCACTGGGTCGTGAGCAGAGCAACACATACCTGTTACGGTATCCAGCTTCTGGTGTGGAGAAACGCTAGCCCATTGGATAGCGGGCAGGATCATCGATCTTGAATCCTGGCACTGAATGTGACAGCTGCTGGCGTGCTGCATCATGGGGCAGTGTTGGATGGCGCTCTCGCCTCGGTCAAAGATGAGCGGAAAAGCTGAACAAGGCACTCAAGCCTGTTGCTGTATTCGGCTTCTGGTTCTGATAAGTGCTGGCCCATAGGCTAGTGGGCAGGCTCATCAAATCACTCTCACGCTGTAGTAGACAGGTGCATATAGAAACGCTGGCACACAAGATAGAGGACACGTTCTGGAAACACTAGCACATCGGATGGTGGGTAGGTGCATAGAGAAACACTGGATAGTGGATACTGGCACCCTGGGAGATGGAGCGACATATAGAGACACTGGCACACAAGCAAGTGGACAGGTCTATGGAACTGTCAATCTGGATGGTGGACAGGTTGATAGAAAAACATTTAGCACACTGAAACTGACAGGTGCAAGTAGAAACCTGACACCCTAAATAGTGGGAAGGTTCACACAACACTGTTACAGTGGGGTAGACAGGTGCGCATAGAAACACTGTTACACTGAGTAGTGTAAGGGCTTGTGAAAACACTGGTACACCAGAGTAAACAAATGCACGTAGAAACACTGGCCCACGGAATAGCGGGCAGGATCCCAAAAGCACCTGTGTATTGGAGCACACAGGCATGACGCAGACACTGGCACACTGGATAGTGGACAGGTACAGGGAAACTCTGACACACAGGAGTAGGTCAGTGCATAGAGAAACGCTGGCCCACTGGATAGTGGACAAGTACGAGGAAACACTAGCACACCGATGAAAACTAGTACATAAAGAAACACTGGCACACTGGTGTAGGCCGGTGCGTAGAAAAAACACTGGCACACCAGATAGCGAACAGCTACATAGAGACACTTGCACACTGGTGAAGACTAGTGCATAGAGAAAAGACAGGCATACTGGATAGTGAACAGGTGCATAAAGACACTGACACACAGGTGGAGATCACGGGCACACTGGTGTAGACCAGGGGAAAGAGAAAACACTGACACACTGGGTAGTGGACAGGTACATGAAGACACTGACACACTGGATAGAGGGCAGGTACCTGGAGACACTGGTGCACTGGTGTAGTAGATCAGTGCGTAGAAAAAAACACTGGTACACTGGGTAGAGGACGTGTACTTGGAGACACTGGCACACTGGATAGTGGACAGGTTGACAATAAAAAGTGGACAGGTCAAAAGAACTCTGACCCTGTGGCAGATAGGTACATTAACACACTAGATAGCGACCCTACGGTAGATAGGGATATGAGGAACAGAGACACACTAGATAGTGGGTACAGCAGAGTAGGTAGGAAAACGAAACACACTGACCGTGGAAGTGGACAGGACCCCAGAACACTGCACTCCTGGAGATGGTCAGGGACAGCACCTTGGAGACTGGTGACCTGCCAGAGGACCGGTGGTCCCTAGCAGAGTGCGTGTGGAAGAGTGTTATCCCGTACTTGTAGAAGTGGAGGGAATCTGGGCATGCTGTAGTATGAGGTAGCTAATACTCCCTGAAGTAGTTCTAGACAAATATGTGTCAGAGGGGAGTCTGCTCACCGTAAGCGAACGGGAACTCAGGGATCAGGAGTAGATGCCTATGACAGTAAATAGTGCTTTCAACAAATCGGAGGAAAGAGAGGGTTTGGAGGCATGCTTAAGGTTTTTTCTTCATCGTTCCTATGGGAGACCCAGACCATGGGTGTATAGCTTCTGCCTCCGGAGGACACACAAAGTACTACACTAAAAAGTGTAGCTCCTGCCTCCGAGCATATACACCCCCTGGATAACCAAATATAGCCAGTTCAATGCTTTGTGTTCAGGAGGCACACATCCACACATGCATTCTCATCTGATTCTGATTTTTGGAAAGAGTTTGAAGAAAAGCGGGTCCAAGTCTGGACCCCCGGCATGTCCCTTCTCACCCTACTGTGTCGGCGGTGTTGTTAAGGTTGATTTCAGGGCTGGAGCCTTACATGCCGCGCTCCTTCACCATCCCTCGGGCTCTGGCTTGAAGTGGGAGCCAGCACGGTTCTCCCTGCCTTGCATGAGACCGGTCTCCATCCGCAGCCTTTTCAGGATCCTGCCGGACGGAGCACTCTTCCCTCAGGGACCTGGCCCTGCGTCTCACAAGCTAAGTATCTGAGACGTTTTTGTCGGGGGGTCCCTTGTACTTTATCGTTCGGGAGAGTGGGCTGTGTATTTATTCTGACATTTCCGGCCGGTTCTCTGGTTTTAACCTGAGAACCGCGCCGATGGTGCCTGCGCGCCGGCCGCATCGTTAAATTTAGGCCTCGGCTTCGCCTGAGGCCTAGTTTCGATTTCACTGCCCCTGCATGTCAATCATGCAGAGGGACAGTGCGGCTCCGCCCAGCGGCCGTTCGGCACAGGGGAGGGACACTCCTCTCTGAGGTAATATTCCCTCCCCTGTATATCTCCTTGGCCCTCCGGATCCCGCTCTTAGAGTAGGCCCCGCCCCCTCTCCTCGCTCCGGCGCCATTTTATCAGCGTTCTTATGCCATGTCTGCACAGCGATCGGCGCTGGCTGCAGCATCTCTCTGGGGGTCCGGGCTGTGGGATCTGGAGGGCACAGACGTCACAATGTCAAACGGTCTGGCAAGCCACAACCTCCGGTTGTGGACCTGCTTATATACTCTGCTGGGGGTCATTCTGGCTCAGAGCCCCCACTTCAGCAGCATGTCTCACACGAGGAGCAAGGCTGCAAGGCTGTACTCAATATGCACTGCATGTAGGCTTGTACTGCTTGTACCGAGCACATAACCACATTGTGATGCCTGCTCTAACATGGTGGTGCCTCAGCCCGGAGGCTCATCCCCAGTGGTCCCTCCGGCTGCTCCGGCTCCGGTGGCTGAATCCTTCTCTCCATGGGACAGCTGTCCCGGACTCTGCTGAGCATGCATCAGTCCCCTCCTCAGGGCGCTTCTGCTGCTACGGCTCGCTCAGCAAAGCTCACAGAGGATTCATCATCTGGTCTCAGACCCCGTCCTCCTAAAAGGAGACGCAGGGTCCCCTCTCCTTCCTCGTCCCGCGGCTCTGATTCACGAGCTGACTCGCAGGATGAGGAGGATGCCTTCACTGGGGGTTCGGACGCTACCTCCATATACCCCATTGATCTGTCCGAAAGTGACGCAGATGCTAGTGATTTGATTGCGTCCATTAATTTTGTACTGGACCTCAATCCGCCTGTATCAGGGGAGCAACCCTCTCTGGCAGAAAAGCACCAGTTTACCTCGCCTAAGAGGACAAAGAGTATGTTCCTTAACCACTCCAGGTTTCAGGCCACTGTGACCAAGCCTAGGGCCAGTCCTGACAGACGCTTCCCAAAGCGTGGTTCTGATGACCGTTTTCCGTTTCCCTAGAGGTGGTCAAGGAGTGGGCTCATTCATCAAAGGTAGACCCTCCGGTGTCTAGACTCTCAGCCCGGACAGTTGTATTCAGTGGCTGATGGCACCTCTCTTAAGGATTCCACTGACCGCCATCTGTATATGAGGCGGCAGGGGCCTCGTTCTCCCCACCTTTTGCAGCAGTGTGGGCTTTCACAGCCATCTCTGCTTCTCTAGGGAGATGCATTCCCTCACCAGGGACTCTATGCCCGAAATGGTTGCCTTAACTTCCAGGCTTCAGCCTTTTCATCCTATGCCATATCTGCCATGCTGGAGGTTTCTCACCGCACTGCGGTGACTTCGGCTAATTCTCTCGCTATCCGCAGGATCTTGTGGCTTCGAGAGTGGAAGGCAGACGCTTCTTCAAAGAAGTACCTTGCTGGGCTCCCATTTGCTGGGCCCAGGCTGTTCGGTGAACAACTGGATGAAATTACTCAGGAAGCTACTGGCGGGAAGAGTATTTCCATGCCAGAAACCAAAGCCTGTCCAGGGCAGGAACCAGTCGAGGTTTCGTTCCTTTCGTTCCTCCAACTGGTCGTCCTCTAAGCCCTCGGCCTCGTCCTCTAAATCTGGCCCCGCCAGCAACGTCCTTGGTCGGTGGCAGGCTCTCCCACGTGGCGACGTGTGGTTTCAACACGTCTCCGAACAGTGGGTGAGAGATATCATCTCCCACGGCTACAGGATAGAATTCTATCCAGCCCGCCAAACAGATTTTTTTCTGTCAACTCCCCCCTGCTCCAAGGCCGCCGCCTTCTCACAGGCCGTGGCATCCTTGCAGGCCAACGGAGTAATTGTACCGGTTCCCGCCTGGGAACGGTTCAGAGGTTTCTACTCAAATCTCTTCCTAGTCCCCGAAAAGGACAGTTCCTTCCGGCCCATCCTGGATCTCAAGCTTCTCAACAAGCATGTTCAGATGCGGCATTTCCGCATGGAGTCTCTGCGATCAGTCATTGCCTCAATGACCCAAGGAGATTTCCTAGCATCCATCGACATCAAAGATGCCTATCTGCATGTGCCAATTGCAGTTTCACACCAGCGTTGGCTACGTTTTGCAATCGGAGAGGAACATTTCCAATTCGTGGCTCTCCCCTTCGGGTTAGCCACGGCCCCTCGAGTATTCACCAAGGTCATGGCAGCAGTGGTTGCGGTTCTGCACCTCCAAGGGTTGGCAGTGATCCCTTTTCCTGGACGGCCTTCTAGTCAAGGCTTCATCCAGTGCAGACTGTCAGCGGAGTGCCTCGCTCACTCTCGCCACTCTAGTCCAATTCGGGTGGCTTGTCATTCTGCCCAAGTCCACTCTGACTCCGACCCAGAAGCTCACGTACCTAGGGATGCAATTCGAGACTCTGCCGGCACTTGTGAAGCTGCCCTTAGTCAAACAGCAGTCCCTCCACTGGCGGTGCGCTCTTTGCTGAGGCCCCGCCGTCATTCAATCAGGCACCTTATGCAGGTGCTGGGTCAGATGGTGGCGTCAATGGAAGCGGTTCCCTTTGCCCAGTTCCATCTGCGTCCTCTGCAGCTGGACATTCTCCGCTGTTGGGACAAGCGGACTTCCTCCTTGAACAGATTAGTGGCTTTGTCGCCACAGACCAGGGGCTCCCTTCAGTGGTGGCTTCGGCTCCTCTCTCTTCAGGGACGCTCCTTCCTGGCCCCGTCCTGGGTGATCCTCACCACGGATGCCAGTCTATCCGGCTGGGGAGCAGTATATCTCCTCCACAGGCGCAGGGCACTTGGACTCCGTCCGAATCAGCCCTCTCGATCAATGTGCTGGAAATCAGAGCTGTCCTTCTAGCTCTCTTAGCCTTTCACCACCTGTTGGCGGGCAAGCACATTCAAGTCCAGTAAGACAACGCGACAGCGGTTGCCTACATCAACCACCAGGGCGGGACACTCAGCCTCCTGGCAATGTTGGAGGCTCAACGCATCCTTCAGTGGACGGAGGACTCCAAGTCCACCATATCCGCAGTCCACATCCCAGGCGTGGAAAACTGGGAGGCAGATTATCTCAGCCGTCATACCGTGGACAGCGGCGAGTGGGCTCTGCATTCGGCAGTGTTTCAGTCAATCTGCCGCAAGTGGGGCACTCCAGAAGTGGATCTTCGCTCCCACGATCCTCAGGCCTTTACAGCGGACGCGCTGGTTCAAGTTTGGTCCCAGTTTCGTCTGTCTTACGTGTTTCCCCCTCTAGTTCTTGCCCAGAGTCCTGCGCAAGATCAGTATGGAGGGCCGTCGGGTCATTCTCATTGCTCCAGACTGGCCCAGGCGAGCTTGGTACCCAGACCTGCTCCATCTGTCCGTAGAGGTGCCGTGGCATCTCCCGGACCGTCCAGACCTTCTCTCACAGGGTCCGTTTTTCCGCCAGAATTCTGCGGCTTTCAGATTGACGGCGTGGCTCTTGAGTCCTGGATCTTGACGACTTCTGGTATCCCTCCTGAAGTCATCTCCACTATGACTCGGGCTCGGAAGTATTTCTTGGCCAAGATCTATAACAGGACCTGGAGAATTTTCCTGTCCTGGTGTCGCTCTTCCGGCCATGCTCCTTGGCCTTTTTCCTTGCCAGGACATTTCCCTGTCTTCCTTTTGTCCGGCTCCTGTTAATCGCTTTGAAAAAGCGTTGCATACTCTGGATCTGGTGCGGGCGCTCCGGATCTATGTGTCTCGCACCGCTGTTCTTAGGCGGTGCACCTCTCTTTTTGTGCTGACCACAGGTCGGCGTAAGGGCCTCTCGGTTTGTAAACCGACCATAGCTCGTTGGTTTAGGTCGGCCATTTCTGATGCCTACCAGTGTACTCAGGTGCCTCCCCCGCCGGGGATCAAGGCACACTCGACCAGAGCTGTTGGTGCCTCTTGGGCTTTCAGGCACCAGGCTACGGCTCAGCAGGTCTGTCAGGCTGCCACTTGGACTAGTCTGCATACCTTTTCGAAGTACTACCAAGTGCATGCTCATGCTTCGGCAGATGCGAGCTTGGGCAGACGCACCCTTCAGGCGGCTGTCGCCCATTTGTGAAGTTAGGTTTCGCCTACTTCTCAGTTTTCTGTTTATTCCCACCCATGGACTGCTTTGAGACGTCCCATGGTCTGGGTCTCCCATAGGAACGATGAAGAAAAAGAGAATTTTGTTTACTTACTGTAAATTCTTTTTCTTATAGTTACGTAATGGGAGACCCAGCACCCTCCCTGTTGCCTGTTGGCAGTTTCTTGTTCCGCGTGTAATCACCGGCTGTTGTTGTAGACAGAGGCTCCGGTTGTTCCGGTTCTTGCTCTATATCTACTTGTGGGTGGCTACTCTCCTTCAGCTTTTGCACTAAACTGGCTATATTTGGTTATCCAGGGGGTGTATATGCTCGGAGGGAGGAGCTACACTTTTTAGTGTAGTACTTTGTGTGTCCTCCGGAGGCAGAAGCTATACACCCAGGGTCTGGGTCTCCCATTACGGAACTATAAGAAAAAGAATTTACGGTAAGCAAACAAAAATCTTTTTTTTTTTTTTTTTTTACTCTCTCTCTCTCTCTCTCTCTCATTAGTCTTGCAGAGACTGGGGGCAGTAAGGGAGGCCCGGGAGAGACCAGTGGTGCCCAGGCAGCCCGGAGCGGTTACTGCGGGGGAAGCCTGGCTGCAGGTAGCGCAGGGAAGCTGTCTGCCGGCGAGGGTGCGCTGGGCCCTGAATCGCACTGGCTGCCTGCGGGGAACGCTGAAGCTGCGGCGGCGTTACTTACCAAGCTGGGAGGCTTGGTCTGTGGGGCTGGAAGGGCGGGCAGAATGACGTCCCCCAGAGGTCTCGGCGGCGGGAATTGACATCAGGCGCCAGGAAGGAGGGGGGCGGCGCCTGCACGGGGAAGCAGGAGAGCCGGATTGTGAGCTCGCGCGACAGGGGAGGCGGGCCACGTTTGAAAAGCCCGTGTGCGCGGGCAGAAGAATTCCTGGCTGGGGGCGTGGCCTGGAAGGCGCGCCAACACTTAACGGTGAGAGGCCGGGACGCTAAAGGGGGCGTGGCGCAACTGAGGAAGAAGGCCACAGTGGAGCCGGGGGCTAAATTTTTTAAGGTAGGCCGCCAGAGGGGACGCCTATTAGTGAACGCCACGGCAGGGGATAAGCGCAGGGGCGGGGGGGGTGGTCGGGGAAGCGCAGGGAGGCCACAATACAGGGGGGAGCAAGCTACAGAGGGACCTGCGGTAGATGGCTATAAGGGAGAAATCAGGACCCCCTGACCCAGGTGGTGAAGGGGCTGTGGTGAGTATATAAAGACGGGATCCCTCCCCCCATGGCCCGGAACGGGGGAGAAGGGGAGTACAGAGTACTTATCTTGAAGGTCCCGGCTTGTCCTGAGGTGATCCTGGAATCATCCTGGAAGGCGAGCGAAGACATCTCGACAGTCGTCCCGGGCCTAGTCAAAGGGAGACCGGAGGGGTACCTCTCCATCCCAGGTACGGTCTTCATCCTCCTACCCCACAATCAGGCTCGGGAGCGAGAGAGTTTGGGGAGGGGGGCAGGACCCTCCGCCTTTTATCAACGACGTCGCACTTTTCCTCATTGCGGATGCACCTCGAACACTCTTCTGTGTTGGAGGGGCCGGGTACACTGCCAGACAGACACGGAAGACAACTGTAGTGGCGGACGGACCCCACTCTGTGCGACCGGTCTCTATGTGGGAGAGCAGGGTGAGCGATTACACCCTGTCGCCCGATGAGCTGTGTCTGAAAAACAAAGGGAAAACATTAATAAAACACAACAATACAAACCTGAGGGGCTGAGAGCAGCCCCTGCGTGTCTAACCCTCGGACACTAAGCAAAAACTGATCTCAGCTCCGGTCAGTGGGTGTATACTGCGTGGGAGGAGACAACGTTTTTTTTATTTGCATAGTGTCCGCCTCCTTAGTTCCAGCAGCATACACCCATGGTTTCCTGTGTCCCCCAATGAAGCGATAGAGAAAGTGCAGTTGCACAATTGTTTCTTTATCGTTCCTTTGGGAGACCCAGACCATGGGTGTTTAGCTTCTGCCTCCGGAGGACACACAAAGTACTACACTAAAAAGTGTAGCTCCTCCCTCTGAGCTTATACACCCCCTGGTGAGCAGACCCAGCCAGTTTATCGCTTTGTGTTCAGGAGGCATACATCCACACATGCATTCTCATATGATTTTTCCCTTTTGGAATGAGTTTGAAGAACTGTGGGTCCACGTCTGGACCCCCGGCATGTCCCTTCTCACCCCACTGTGTCGGCGGTGTTGTAAGGTTGATTTCCTAGGCTGGAACCTTACATGCCGTGCTCCTTCACCATCCCTCCTGGGCTCTGGCTTGAAGTGGGAGCTAGCACGGTCTCCATGCCTGGCAGGAGACCGGTCTCCATCCGCAGCCCTTCAGGACCCTGCTGGACCAGAGCACTCATCCCCAGGGACATGGCCCTGCGTCTCAGCAGCTAAGTACCTGAGACGTTTATATTTGGGGGTCCCTGTGCTTTATTGTTGGGGGAGAGTGTGCTTATTGTATTTTCTGACATTTCCGGCGGGTTCTCTAGCTGTCGCCCGAGAACCGCGCCGATGGTGCCTGCGCGTCGGCCTCGCCACTCAAATTTAGGCCCCGGCTTCGCCGGAGGCCTAGTTTCGTTTCACTGCCCTAGCATGTCACTCATGCAGAAGGACAGCGCGGCTCCTCCCGTTGGCCGTTCTGCACAGGGGAGGGACACTCCCCACTGCTGTGCGTGTCTCCTCCCCCGTAGGTCTCTATGGCTCTCCAAATCCCGCTCTTTATGCAAGTCCCGCCCCCTCTCTTCGCTACGGCGGCCATTTTCTCAGAGTTCTCTCAGCGTTGGTCTGCGTTCTGCATCCCTGCTGAGGTGCTGTGTTTCGGGGTCCGGGCTTCGGGATCTGGAGGGCACACAACACCGCTCTGCACAGCACAGCGGTCTGGTAAGCCACAACCGGCTCTGGTTGTGGACCTCTGATATACTCTCTGGGGTTCATTCTCTGGCAGAGCCCCCACTCCAGCAGCATGTCTCACACGAGGAGCAAGGCTCCAAAGCTTTACTCTGTATGCGCTGCATGTAAGCTCCTGCTGCCTGAACCGAGCACCTATCCACATTGTGATGCCTGCTCTACCTTAGCGGTGCCACAGCCTGGAGTCTCACCCCCAGTGGTCGCTCAGGCTGCTCCTGCGGCTGAACCCCCGGCCTGGGTAGAATCCTTTTCTAGGTCTATCTCCCAGTCTTTTGCTGAGTCCATGGGACTTCTGTCCAGGACTTTGCTGAATATGGATCAGCCCCCCTCACAGGGTGCCTCTGCTGCTAGGGCTCTCTCAGGACCGGAGCTCACAGAGGATTCATCATCAGGCCCCAGACCCCGTCCTCCTAAGAAGAGACGTAGGGATCCCTCTCCCTCCTCCTCCCGCGGCTCTGATTCAAGAGCGGACTCGCAGGATGAGGAGGATGCCTTTACAGGGGGCTCGGAGGCTAACTCCATGTACCCCATTGATCTGTCCGAAAGTGACTCAGATCTTAGTGACTTGATTGCTTCCATTAATTCTGTTTTGGATCTTAATCCGCCAGTATCAGAGGAGCAACCCTCTCTGGCAGAAAAGCACCAGTTTACCTCGCCTAAGAGGGCAAAGAGTGTGTTCTTTAACCACTCCAGTTTTCAGGCCGCTGTGTCCAAGCCCAGGGCCTGTCCTGACAAACGCTTCCCGAAGCGTGGTTCTGATGACCGTTTTCCCTTTCCACCTGAGGTGGTCAAGGAGTGGGCTCAGTCCCCAAAGGTAGACCCCCCGGTGTCTAGGCTCTCAGCTCGGACTGTTGTGTCGGTGGCTGATGGCACCTCCCTTAAGGATTCCACTGACCGCCAGATTGACCTTCTGGCCAAATCCGTATATGAAGCGGCGGGGGCCTCGTTTCCCCCGACTTTTGCAGCAGTGTGGGCTCTCAAAGCCATATCTGCTTCTCTAGAGGAGATGCATTCCCTCTCCAGGGAATCTATGCCCGAAATGGTTGCCTTGACTTCCCAAGCTTCAGCTTTTTCATCCTATGCCATGTCTGCCATGCTGGAGGCTTCTCACCGCACTGCGGTGGCTTCGGCTAATTCCCTCACTATCCGCAGGATCTTGTGGGTTCGAGCGTGGAAGGCAGATGCTTCTTCTAAGAAGTACCTTGCTGGGCTCCCTTTTGCTGGGTCCCGGCTGTTCGGAGAACAGCTGGATGAAATTATTAAGGAAGCTACTGGCGGGAAGAGTACTTCCATGCCACAAACCAAAGCCAGGAAACCTGCCCAGGGTAGGAATCAGTTAAGGTTTCGCTCCTTTCGTTACTCCAACTGGTCGTCCTCTAAGCCTTCGGCCTCGTCCACTAACTCAGCCAAGGACCAGAAATCCAACTGGCGCCAAAAAGCGCGTCCACAGAAGACGGCAGGAGGTGCTGCCACCAAGGCAGCCTCCTCATGACTATCTGACCGCTCCAGCAACGTCCTTGGTCGGTGGCAGGCTCTCCCACTTTGGCGACGCTTGGTTTCAACACGTCTCCGATCAGTGGGTGAGAAATATCATCTCCCACGGCTACAGGATAGAATTTTCTTCCAGTCCGCCAAACAGATTTTTTCTCTCAACCCCCCCCCCCCCCCCCGCTCCAAGGCCGCCGCCTTCTCACAGGCCGTGGCATCCTTGCAGGCCAACGGAGTAATTGTACCGGTGCCCGCCCGGGAACGGTTCAGAGGTTTCTACTCAAATCTCTTCCTAGTCCCCAAAAAGGACGGTACTTTCCGGCCCATCCTGGATCTCAAGCTTCTCAACAAGCATGTTCAGGTTCGGCACTTTCGCATGGAGTCTCTGCGATCTGTCATTGCCTCAATGACCCAAGGGGATTTCCTGGCGTCCATCGACATCAGAGACGCCTATCTGCATGTGCCAATTGCAGTCTCACAGCAGCGTTGGTTACATTTTGCAATCGGAGAAGATCATTTCCAATTTGTGGCTCTCCCCTTCGGGTTGGCCACAGCCCCTCGGGTATTCACCAAGGTCATGGCTGCAGTGATTGCGGTTCTGCACCTACATGGGTTGGCAGTGATCCCTTACCTGGACGACCTTCTAGTCAAGGCTTCATCCAGCGCAGACTGTCAGCGGAGTGTTTCGCTCACTCTCGCCACTCTAGCCCAATTCGGGTGGCTGGTCAATCTTCCCAAATCCACCCTGACTCCGACCCAGAGTGTCACGTACCTAGGGATGCAGTTCGAGGCTTTGCCGGCACTTGTGAAGTTGCCCTTAGTCAAACAGCAGTCCCTCCAACTGGCAGTGCGCTCTCTGCTGAGGCCCCGCCGTTATACCCTCAGGCGTCTGATGCAGAAGCTGGGTCAAATGGTGGCGTCAATGGAAGCTGTCCCCTTTGCCCAGTTCCATCTGCGCCCCCTGCAGCTGGACATTCTCCGCTGTTGGGACAAGCGGCCTTCCTTCTTACACAGGCTGGTGGCTCTGTCGCCACAGACCAGGAGCTCTCTTCAGTGGTGGCTTCGGCCCCTCTCTCTGTCCCAGGGGCGCTCCTTCCTGGCCCCGTCCTGTGTGATCCTCACCACGGATGCCAGTCTATCCGGCTGGGGAGCGGTATGTCTCCACCACAGAGCGCAGGGCACTTGGACTCCGTCCGAGTCAGCCCTTTCGATCAATGTGCTGGAAACCAGAGCCGTGCTTCTAGCTCTTCTAGCTTTTCACCACCTGTTGGCGGGCAAGCACATTCGAGTCCAGTCAGACAACGCGACAGCGGTTGCCTACATCAATCACCAAGGCGGGACACGCAGCCGCCTGGCAATGTTGGAGGTGCAATGCATCCTTCAATGGGTGGAGGACTCCAAGTCCACTATATCCGCAGTCCACATCCCAGGCGTGGAAAACTGGGAGGCAGATTATCTCAGCCGTCAAACCGTGGACAGCGGCGAGTGGTCCCTGCACCCGGCAGTGTTTCAGTCAATCTGCCGCAAATGGGGCACTCCGGACGTGGACCTCATGGCATCCCGTCACAACAACAAGGTTCCTGTTTACGTGGCTCGCTCCCACGATCCTTAGGCATTCGCCGCGGATGCTCTGGTTCAAGACTGGTCCCAGTTTCGTCTGTCCTGCGTGTTTCCCCCTCTAGCTCTCTTGCCCAGAGTCCTGCGCAAGATCAGAATGGAGGGCCGTCGAGTCATCCTCATTGCACCGGACTGGCCCAGGCGAGCTTGGTATCCAGACCTGCTCCATCTGTCCGTAGAGATGCCGTGGCATCTCCTGGACCGTCCAGACCTTCTCTCGCAAGGTCCGTTTTTCTGCCTGAATTCTGCGGCTCTCAAATTGACGGCGTGGCTCTTGAGTCCTGGATTTTGACGGCTTCTGGTATTCCTCCTGAAGTCATCTCCACTATGACTCGGGCCCGTAAGTCTTCCTCCGCTAAGATCTATAACAGGACTTGGAGAATTTTCCTATCCTGGTGTCGCTCTACCGACCATCCTCCTTGGCCTTTCTCCTTGCCGACCCTTCTGTGTTTTCTACAGTCCGGTCTGCGGCTAGGGCTGTCCCTCAACTCTCTCAAGGGACAAGTATCAGCTCTGTCTGTTCTGTTCCAGCGGCGTCTCGCTCGGCTGGCTCAGGTCCGCACCTTCATGCAGGGCGCGTCTCACATCATTCCGCCTTACCGGCGGCCCTTGGATTCTGGGACCTTAATTTGGTCCTCACGGTTTTGCAGAAACCCCCCTTTGAGACTCTTAGGGAAGTTTCCTTGTATCGTCTTTCACAGAAAGTGGCCTTTCTGGTGGCCATTACTTCCCTCAGGAGAGTCTCTGATTTGGCTGCGCTCTCTTCGGAGTCACCTTTTTTGGTTTTTCATCAAAACAAGGTGGTTCTCCGTCCGACTCCGGACTTTCTTCCTAAGGTGGTCTCTCTTTTCCACCTTAACCAGGACATTACCCTACCTTTCTTTCTTCGGCGCTCCATTGGGAGACCCAGACGATTGGGTGTATAGCTACTGCCTCCGGAGGCCACACAAAGCATTACACTAAAAAGTATAAGGCCCCTCCCCTTCTGGCTATACACCCCCCGTGGGATCACGGGCTGCTCAGTTTTCAAGCTTTGTGCGAAGGAGGTCAGACATCCACGCATAGCTCCACTGTTTAGTCAGCAGTAGCTGCTGACTATATCGGATGGAAGAAAAGAGGGCCCTTGCTAAAGGGCCCCCAGCATGCTCCCTTCTCACCCCACTCTTGTTAGCGGTGTTTGTAAAGGTTGAGGTACCCATTGCGGGTACGGAGGCTGGAGCCCACATGCTGTTTTCCTTCCCCATCCCCCTGAGGGCTCTGGTGAAGTGGGATCTTACCGGCCTCCAGGCTCTGAGGCCGGGCTCCATCCACAGACCCGGAGATCCTGCTGGATACGGAGCTGGGTACCGTCAGGGACAAGGCCCTGCAACATTCAGGTACTCTGTGTCCCCGTACAGACAGGCACAGACACACTCCAGCGTTGCTGGGTGTTCTAGTGCGCCGGGGACAGTAGCGCTGCGCGCTTGGGTTATACTCACTGCAGCTTAGCTGAGTGAGTTTATGTGTGGGGAACTACCGCGCCGGCCGCCCCCGGGGACTGCGGCGCGGCTGAGACTTGTGGTGCGCCGGGGACTTCGCGCCGACCGTGCTTTTACGACGGCAGCGCTTATAAATTTAGTCCCCGGCTTCTGCGGCCTAGTTACGTTTCGTTCCCGCCCCCAGCCCTGTCAGTCAGGGAAGGGGAGAGACGCTGTACAATAGTCAGCGCCGAGGGCTGGAGTCTTATCTACATACTCCAGCCCTCTCACTGGGCACAGTGGGACGCCAGTTTCCCGCTCTTTGTCTGCAGCACGCCCACGGCCCGCCCCTCTTCACAGGACGCCGGCAGCCATTCCTGCACGCAGTCTGAGCTGGAGAACGGACATAGCCCTGGGAGACCCAGACAGGGGATTCTGGCGACCACACACCCGCTGTTAAGCGGGCGGTAAGCAGCACCTAGGTGCTGACCCCACTAGTGCCACAGTGTTGTTTTGTGTACTTTTGCCTGTACCTATACATTGCACTGTACGGTCGCTTCTTGGCTTATACCCCTATATTGCTCTGAGGAGACAACAGCATGTCATCCGCAAAAAGCAAGGGTGCCAAGGCACGGGCTTTATATACTGCCTGTACCGCATGTGGAGCTGATCTACCGGCAGGTTCCACTGACCCCCATTGTGTGCAATGTTCGGTCCCTGTGCGACTTCGTCAGCCGGAGTCTATGCTAGTAGTGGCCCAGGCAGAGACGCCTGTGAACCCTGCCCCGGTGACGGGGACAGACTTTGCAGTTTTTGCTGATAAGATGTCTGTGACTATGACAAAAATTCTAGAAACGTTGCAGTCCAGACCGGTCACTCAGACCATGGGCACTGCTGATTCAATGTTCCCCGGTCCCCCTCAGTTGGAACTAATCCGTGCTCCAAGGGGGTCCCAGGCATCACAAGCTGAAGGCTCTGACTCGGACGACAGTCCCAGGCAGCCTAAGCGAGCTCGCTGGGAGAGACCCTCGGCGTCATCACGCTGGTCAGGGTCTCAGCGAGAGGATTCTCTGTATGATGAGACAGAGTTAGGTGATCAGGAGTCTAATCCTGAGACTGCTCTCAACCTGGATACCCCTGATGGTGACGCCATGGTGAATGATCTTATAGCGGCCATCAATAGACTGCTGGATATTTCTCCTCCAGCGGAGGAGGCAGCAGCACAGCAGGAGAAATTCCATTTCAGGTATCCCAAACGTAAATTGAGTACCTTTCTGGACCACGCTGACTTCAGAGAAGCAGTCCAGAAACACCATGCTTATCCAGATAAGCGTTTCTCAAACGTCTTAAGGATACACGTTATCCCTTTCCCCCTGACGTGGTCAAACGCTGGACCCAGTGTCCAAAGGTGGACCCCCCAATCTCCAGGCTTGCGGCGAGATCCATAGTTGCAGTGGAAGATGGGGCTTCACTTAAAGATGCCAATGACAGACAGATGGACCTTTGGTTGAAATCTGTCTATGAAGCTATCGGCGCGTCGTTTGCTCCAGCATTCGCAGCCGTGTGGGCACTCCAAGCTATTTCAGCTGGTCTGGCGCAGGTGGACTCTGTCATACGTCCATCAGTGCCGCAAGTGGCGTCATTGACCTCGCAAATGTCTGCGTTTGCGACTTACGCTATCAATGCGGTCTTGGTCTCTACCAGCCGTACGTCAATGGCGTCCGCCAACTCTGTGGTTTTACGCAGAGCCTTATGGTTAAAGGAATGGAAAGCAGATTCTGCTTCCAAAAAATGCTTAACCAGTTTGCCATTATCTCAAGACAGGCTGTTTGGTGAGCAATTGGCTGAAATCATTAAACAGTCCAAGGGTAAGGACTCTTCCTTACCCCAGCCCAGATCAAGCAAACCTCAACAGTGGAGGGGACAGTCGAGGTTTCGGTCCTTTCGAGGTTCGGGCAGGGCCCAATTCTCCTCGTCCAAAAGGACTCAGAAGGAGCAGAGGAGCTCAGATTCCTGGCGGACTCACTCACGCCCAAAGAAAGCAGCCGGAGGAACCGCTCCAAGCCGGCTGCCTCATGACTTTCGGCCTCCTCTCTCCGCATCCTCGGTCGGTGGCAGGCTCTCCCACTTTTGCGGCATTTGGCTGCCACAGGTCAAGGACCGGTGGGTAACAGACATTTTGTCTCACGGGTACCGGATAGAGTTCAGTTCTCGTCCTCCGCCCCGGTTCTTCAGAACTTCCCCACATCCCGACCGAGCCGATGCTCTTCTGCAGGCGGTGTGCTCTCTAAGGGCAGAAGGAGTGGTGATCCCTGTTCCTCTTCAGGAACGAGGTCAAGGTTTTTACTCCAATCTGTTTGTGGTGCCAAAAAAGGACGGCTCTTTCCGTCCTGTTCTGGACCTAAAACTGCTCAACAAGCACGTGAAAACCAGGCGGTTCCGGATGGAATCTCTCCGCTCCGTCATTGCCTCGATGTCTCAAGGAGATTTCCTAGCATCAATAGACATCAAGGATGCTTATCTCCACGTGCCGATTGCTCCAGAGCATCAGCGTTTTCTACGCTTCGTCATAGGAGACGAACACCTTCAGTTCGTAGCCCTGCCATTTGGTCTGGCGACAGCCCCACGGGTTTTCACCAAGGTCATGGCAGCAGTGGTAGCAGTCTTGCACTCTCAGGGACACTCGGTGATCCCTTACTTGGACGATCTACTTGTCAAGGCACCCTCTCAAGAGGCATGCCAACACAGCCTGAACGTTGCGCTGGAGACTCTCCAGACTTTCGGGTGGATCATCAACTTTTCAAAGTCAAATCTGTCACCGACCCAATCACTAACATATCTTGGCATGGAGTTTCATACTCTCTCAGCGACAGTGAAGCTTCCGATGGACAAGCAGCGTTCACTACAGACAGGGGTGCACTCTCTCCTTCAAGGCCAGTCGCACCCCTTAAGACGCCTCATGCACTTCCTGGGGAAGATGGTAGCAGCAATAGAGGCAGTTCCGTTTGCGCAGTTTCATCTGCGCCCACTTCAATGGGACATTCTCCGCCAATGGGACGGGAAGTCGACGTCCTTGGACAGGAAAGTCTCCCTTTCCCAGACGGCCAAGGACTCTCTTCAATGGTGGCTTCTTCCCACCTCATTATCACAAGGAAGGTCCTTCCTACCCCCATCCTGGGCGGTGGTCACGACAGACGCGAGTCTGTCAGGGTGGGGAGCAGTTTTTCTCCACCACAGGGCTCAGGGTACGTGGACTCAGCAGGAGTCCACCCTTCAGATCAATGTTCTGGAAATCAGGGCAGTGTATCTTGCCCTACAAGCCTTCCAGCAGTGGCTGGAAGGAAAGCAGATCCGAATTCAGTCGGACAACTCCACAGCGGTGGCATACATCAACCACCAAGGCGGGACACGCAGTCGGCAAGCCTTCCAGGAAGTCCGGCGGATTCTGATGTGGGTGGAAGCCACGGCCTCCACCATCTCCGCAGTTCACATCCCCGGCGTAGAAAACTGGGAAGCGGACTTCCTCAGTCGCCAGGGCATGGACGCAGGGGAATGGTCCCTTCACCCGGACGTGTTTCAGGAAATCTGTCGCCGCTGGGGAAGGCCGGATGTCGACCTAATGGCGTCCCGACACAACAACAAGGTCCCAATTTTCATGGCACGGTCTCGCGATCACAGAGCTCTGGCGGCAGACGCCTTAGTGCAAGATTGGTCGCAGTTCCAGCTGCCCTATGTGTTTCCCCCTCTGGCACTCTTGCCCAGAGTGCTACGCAAGATCAGGTCCGAGTGCCGCCGCGTCCTGCTCGTCGCTCCAGACTGGCCGAGAAGGTCGTGGTATCCGGATCTGTGGCATCTCACGGTCGGCCAACCGTGGGCGCTACCAGACCGGCCAGACTTACTGTCACAAGGGCCGTTTTTCCATCTGAATTCTGCGGCCCTGAACCTGACTGTGTGGCCATTGAGTCCTGGATACTAGCATCTTCAGGATTATCTCAAGGGGTCGTGGCCACCATGAGACAGGCTAGGAAGCCCACGTCTGCTAAGATCTACCACAGAACGTGGAAGATTTTCTTTTCTTCGGCGCTCCATTGGGAGACCCAGACGATTGGGTGTATAGCACTGCCTCCGGAGGCCACACAAAGCAATTACACTAAAAAGTGTAAGGCCCCTCCCCTTCTGGCTATACACCCCCAGTGGGATCACTGGCTCACCAGTTTTCTGCTTTGTGCGAAGGAGGTCAGACATCCACGCATAGCTCCACTGTTTAGTCAGCAGTAGCTGCTGACTATATCGGATGGAAGAAAAGAGGGCCCATATGGGGCCCCCAGCATGCTCCCTTCTCACCCCACTTGTGGTTTGTAAGGTTGAGGTACCCATTGCGGGTACGGAGGCTGGAGCCCACATGCTGTTTTCCTTCCCCATCCCCCTGAAGGGCTCTGAGGAAGTGGGATCTTACCGGCCACCAAGCCCTGAGGCCGGGCTCCATCCACAGACCCATAGAACCTGCTGGATGTGGAGCGGGAGTGCCGTTCAGGGACAAGGCCCTGCAACTTTCAGGTACTCTGTGTCCCCGTATGGCAGGCCACGCACACCCCAGGCTTGCTGGGTGTGCTAGTGCGCCGGGGACTGTAGCGCTGTGCGCTGGGCTTATAGTCCCCGCAGATTACTGGGGGACTTTATGTGTGTGGATCGCCGCGCCGACCGCCCCTGGAGCGGCGGCGCAGCTGCGACTTGTAGTGCGCCGGGGACGCGCCGACCGCGCTTTTACGGCGGCGGCGCTTCTAACTTTAGTCCCCGGCTTTCTGCGGCCTAGCTCCGCTTCGTTAACGCCCCCCACCCTGTCAATCAGGGTAGGGGAGAGACGTTGTTCAATCGGCAGCGCCGAGGGCTGGAGCACGATTTACATGCTCCAGCCCTCTCACTGAGCACAGTAGGACACAGGCTTCGCGCTTTTTCTCTGTGCACACCCTAGGCCCGCCCCCAGGCTTGCAGCTCCCCAGGACGCCGGCAGCCATTATACACATGCAGTCTGGCTGGAGAACGGACGCAGGCTCTGGGGGACCCAGGCTAGGGGTTTCTGGCGACCACACACCCGCGCTAAGCGGGCGGTAAGCAGCACATACGTGCGGCCCCACTAGTGCCACAGTGTTATATTTTTCGCTGCACCTTAGACACTGCTGTGTCTAGATATATTTATATACTGCACTGTAAGGTCGCTTCTTGGCTGTACACCCTATATTGCTTTGAGGAGACAACAGCATGTCATCCGCAAAACGCAAGGGTGCCAAGGCACGGGCTGTATACACTGCTTGTACAGCATGTGGGGCTAATCTACCAGCAGGCTCCAACGACTCTCATTGTGTGCAATGTTCAGTCCCAGTGGCACTTCGTCAGCCAGAGCCTATTGTGGTGGTAGCCCAGGCAGAGGCGCCTGTGAACCCTGCCCCGGTGACGGGGACAGAATTTGCAGTCTTTGCTGATAAAATGTCTGTGACTATGACAAAAATCCTGGAGACCTTGCAGTCCAGGCCAGTTGCTCAGACCATAGACACTGCTGTGTCTATGTTCCCCGGTCCCCCTCAGTTGGAACTAATCCGTACTTCAAGGGGGTCCCAGGCATCACAGGCTGAGGGCTCTGACTCCGATGACAGTCCCAGTCCGCCTAAGCGAGCTCGCTGGGAGAGACCCTCCACGTCATCACGCGGATCAGGGTCTCAGCGAGAAGGGTCCCTATATGAGGGTTCAGAGGTGGGTGATCAGGAGTCTTGTCCTGACGCCGCACTCAATTTGGATACGCCAGATGGTGACGCCATGGTAAATGACCTTATAGCGGCCATCAATAGGCTGTTGGATATTTCTCCCCCAGCCCCTTCTGCAGAGGAGGCAGCTGCACAGCAGGAGAAATTCCATTTTCTGTATCCCAAGCGTAAATTGAGTACTTTTCTGGACCACTCTGACTTCAGAGAATCCATCCAGAAACACAATACTTATCCGGACAAGCGTTTTTCTAAACGCCTTAAGGATACACGTTATCCTTTTCCCCCTGACGTGGTCAAACGCTGGACCCAGTGTCCAAAAGTGGACCCTCCAATATCCAGGCTTGCAGCTAGATCCATAGTTGCAGTGGAGGATGGGGCTTCACTTAAAGATGCCAATGACAGACAGATGGACCTTTGGTTGAAATCTGTCTATGAAGCTATCGGCGCGTCGTTTGCTCCAGCATTCGCGGCCGTGTGGGCGCTCCAAGCTATTTCAGCTGGTCTGGCACAGGTGGACTCTCTCATACGTCCAGCAGTGCCGCAAGTGGCGTCCCTAACTACGCAAATGTCTGCGTTTGCGACCTACGCTATCAATGCGGTACTGGACTCTACGAGCCGTACCTCAATGGCATCCGCCAACTCTGTAGTGTTGCGCAGAGCCTTGTGGTTAAAGGAATGGAAAGCAGATTCTGCTTCTAAAAAATGTTTAACCAGCTTGCCATTATCTGGAGACAGACTGTTTGGTGAGCAATTGGCGGAAATCATTAAACAGTCCAAAGGTAAGGACTCCTCCTTACCCCAGCCCAGATCAAGCAAACCTCCACAGAGGAAGTGGCAGTCAAAGTTTCGGTCCTTTCGAGGCTCGGGCAAGCCCCAATTCTCCTCGTCCAAAGGGACTCAGAAAGAGCAAAGGAGCTCTGATTCCTGGCGGGCTCACTCACGCCCCAAGAAAGCAGCCGGAGGTACCGCTTCCAAGGCGGCTGCCTCATGACTTTCGGCCGCCTCCCTCCGCATCCTCGGTCGGTGGCAGGCTCTCCCGCTTTTGCGACATTTGGCTGCCACAGGTCAAAGACCGGTGGGTAACAGACATTTTGTCTCACGGGTACAGGATAGAGTTCAGTTCTCGTCCTCCGCCTCGGTTCTTCAGAACTTCCCCACATCCCGACCGAGCAGATGCCCTTCTGCAGGCGGTGAATTCTCTAAGAGCAGAAGGAGTGGTGGTCCCTGTTCCTCTTCGTCCCACACTACATCATCAATTTCAGGGATCCTGACACTCCACCTCTCCTGGACAGAAAGAGGACTGTTCATGGCCTTGGCCCGGATAAGGGAGGAGTACAATTTGGAAATGAGGCCTCCAGGGCCCTGTGATCTGATAATTCCAATGACTGGAAAGGAAGAGAATCTAATCCCACGACCAGAGAACTGAGCCCGAAAGGCGTGCCTAATCTGGAGATACTGAAACCCATGAGATTCCGGCAAATCAAATTCTGCACGCAGTTGCGCAAAGGGGCGGAGATCACCATCCCGGACCAGTGATCCCAGGGAGACTATTCCTCGATTCCTCCATTCGCCAAACCCCGGCAGCCCACAAAAGTGTGGAAGGTCCAGGTTATCCCATAGGGGTATCTCAGTTGGCATATCATGGAAACCAAAAATGGTTTTCTTTGTCGCTCTATTGGGAGACCCAGACAATTGGGTGTATAGGCTATGCCTCCGGAGGCCGCACAAAGTATTACACTCAAAAGTGTTAAGCCCCTCCCCTTCTGCCTATACACCCCCGTGCTCCCACGGGCTCCTCCGTTTTTTGCTTTGTGCGAAGGAGGTCAGACACGCACACACAGCTCCACAGATTGGTCAGCAGCAGCTGCTGACCATGTCGGATGGAAGAAAAGTGGGCCCATATAGGGCCCCCAGCATGCTCCCTTCTCACCCCACTCTTGTCGGCGGTGTTGTAAGGTTGAGGTATCCATTGCGGGTACGGAGGCTGGAGCCCACATGCTGTTTTCCTTCCCCATCCCCCTCAGGGCTCTGGTGGAAGTGGGATCCTATCGGTCTCCAGGCACAGGAGACCGTGCTTCATCCACAACTCCTGTGGAGCCTGCTGGATAGGAGCCGGGTATCGTTCAGGGACATGGCCCTGCTACTTGGAGGTACTCTGTGTTCCCGTGGGGACCGCGCACAGCAACACTCCAGCTTTGCTGGGTGTGCTAGTGCACCGGGGACCGCGGCGCTGACCGGGTTAATATGTGCCATTACACACTCAGCGTTGCTGAGTGTGTTTATGTATAGGGACTGCCGCACTGACCGCCGCTGCCAACTGCGGCGCGGCTGGGACTTGTAGTGCGCCGGGGACTTCCACGCCGGCCGCGCTTTTACGGCGGCCGCGTTTATTACTAGAGTCCCCGGCTTTTTGCGGCTTAGTTTCCTTTCCTCCCGCCCACAGCCCTGACAGGCAGGGGAAGAGCGGGACGCTGCACAGAAAGAGCAGCACTGAGGGCTGGAGCATGCTTTGCATACTCCACTCCCCTCACTGTGCACAGTGCAGGCACCAGTTCCCGCTCTTTCTGGGTCACGCCCACGGCTCTCTCCTCTCCTCAGGACGCATTCCTGTCAGCTCCTCGGACGCTGCAGAGGGGGACAAAATCTGGGAGACCCAGGCAGGGACTCTGGTGGCCTCACAACCGCTTTAAGCGGGTGGTAAGCAGCACCTGTGGTGCTAGCCCCATTGTGCAGTAGTGTAACATTATATGTTTATTTTACACCGTATAGTGCACAGTTGATTTCTGGCTATATACCCTATTGTGTTGCTCAGGGAAGATAATAGCATGGCGCCCACGAAAGGCAGGGGTGCCAAAACACAGGCTTATTATGTTGCCTGCGCCGCATGTACGACCCCGCTACCGGCAGGTTCCACTGACCCTCATTGTAGGCACTGTTCGGCCCCTGTGGCACTTACTCAGCCAGAGCCTCTGCTAGGGGGGGCCCAGGGGGAGCCACCTGCTAACACTGTTCAGGTGACAGGGACGGAGTTTGCAAAACTCTCTGAGACTATGGCTAAGATACTGGAAGCCTTGCAGTCCAGACCGGTATCTCAGCACAGGGACTCTGTTGTTTCTTTGTTCCCTGGCCCACCTCAGCTGGACCAACAATGTCCTCCCGGGGTATCTCATGGATCCCAAGCTGAGGGTTCTGACACAGACCCCAGCCCCAGACCGACTAAGCGAGCTCGCTTAGATTTTCCCTCGACATCATCATATTGTTCAGGGTCTCAGCGAGGGGAATCGCTGGTTGATGACGCGGAAGTAGCTGATCAGGATTCTGATCCTGAGGCCGCTCTCAATCTTGATACTCCGGACGAGGACGCCATAGTGAACGACCTTATTGCGTCCATCAATCGTATGTTGGATATTTCTCCCTCAGCTCCTCCGGCGGAGGAGTCTGCTTCCCAGCAGGAGAAATTCCGTTTCAGGTTTCCCAAGCGTACACCGAGTATGTTTCTGGACCACTCTGATTTCAGAGAGGCAGTCCAGAATCACCATGCTTGTCCAGATAAGCGTTTTTCTAAGCGCCTTAAGGATGCACGTTATCCCTTTCCCCCTGACGTGGTCAAGGGTTGGACTCAGTGTCCCAAAGTGGATCCTCCAATCTCCAGACTGGCAGCTAGATCCATACTTGCAGTGGAAGATGGGGCTTCACTCAAAGATGCCACTGACAGGCAGATGGAGCTCTGGTTAAAATCCATCTATGAAGCTATCGGCGCTTCTTTTGCCCCAGCATTCGCAGCCGTATGGGCGCTACAAGCTATCTCAGCAGGTCAAGCGCAAATTGACGCAGCCACACGCACGTCCGCGCCACAGGTGGCGTCCATAACCACTCAGACGTCGGCATTTGCGTCTTACGCTATTAATGCTATCCTGGACTCTGCGAGCCGTACGGCGGTTGCAGCCGCCAATTCGGTGGTACTCCGCAGGGCCTTGTGGCTACGGGAATGGAAGGCAGATTCTGTTTCCAAAAAGCGCTTAACCAGTTTGCCAATTTCTGGCGAACGATTGTTTGGCGAGCGTTTGGATGAAATCATCAAACAATCCAAGGGAAAGGATACATCCTTACCCCAGCCCAAACCGAACATACCCCAACAGAGGAAGGGGCAGTCGAGGTTTCGGTCCTTTCGGGGCGCGGGCAGGTCCCAATTCTCCTCGTCCAAAAGGCCTCAGAAAGATCAAAGGAACTCTGATGCATGGCGGTCTAAGTCACGTCCTAAACAGACCACCGGAGGTGCCGCTACCAAAGCGGCTTCCTCATGACTTTCGGCATCCTCACTCCGCATCCTCGGTCGGTGGCAGGCTCTCCCGCTTTTGCGACACCTGGCTGCCACGGGTAAAAGACCGTTGGGTGAGAGACATTCTGTCTCACGGTTACAAGATAGAGTTCACCTCTCGTCCCCCGACTCGATTCTTCAGGTCATCCCCGCCTCCCGAACGAGCCGAGGCTCTTCTGCAGGCGCTGGGCATTCTGAAGGCAGAAGGAGTGGTGGTCCCTGTTCCTCTTCAGCAACAGGGCCACGGTTTTTACTCCAACTTGTTTGTGGTCCCAAAGAAGGACGGGTCTTTCCGACCTGTCCTGGACCTGAAACTTCTCAACAAACACGTAAAGACCAGGCGGTTCCGGATGGAATCCCTCCGCTCCGTCATCGCCTCAATGTCCCAGGGAGATTTCCTTGCATCGATCGATATCAAAGATGCTTATCTCCACGTACCGATTGCTCCAGAGCACCAGCGCTTCTTGCGCTTCGCCATAGGGAACGAACACCTGCAGTTCGTGGCACTGCCGTTCGGCCTGGCAACAGCCCCACGGGTTTTCACCAAGGTTATGGCTACTGTAGTAGCGGTCCTCCACTCTCAGGGTCACTCGGTGATCCCGTACTTGGACGATCTGTTGATCAAGGCACCCTCTCTAGAGGCATGCCAACACAGCCTCGACGCTACCCTGGAGACTCTCCAGAGTTTCGGGTGGATCATCAATTTTCCAAAGTCAAATCTGACACCGGCCCAATCGCTGACATACCTTGGCATGGAGTTTCATACCCTCTCAGCGATAGTGAAGCTTCCGCTGATCAAGCAGCGGTCACTACAGACAGGGGTACAATCTCTCCTTCAAGGTCGGTCACACACCTTGAGGCGCCTCATGCACTTCCTGGGGAAGATGGTGGCAGCAATGGAGGCAGTTCCTTTCGCGCAGTTTCACCTGCGTCCTCTTCAATGGGACATCCTACGCAAATGGGACAGGAAGCCGACGTCCCTCGACAGGAACGTCTCCCTCTCGCAGGCGACCAAAGCTTCCCTTCGGTGGTGGCTTCTTCCCACTTCATTATCGAAAGGGAAATCCTTCCTACCCCCATCCTGGGAGGTGGTCACGACGGACGCGAGTCTGTCAGGGTGGGGAGCGGTTTTTCTCCACCACAGGGCTCAGGGTACGTGGACCCAGCAAGAGTCCTCGCTTCAGATCAATGTTCTGGAAATACGGGCAGTGTATCTTGCCCTGAAAGCGTTCCAGCAGTGGCTGGAAGGCAAGCAGATCAGAATTCAGTCAGACAATTCCACAGCGGTGGCATACATCAACCACCAAGGCGGCACACGCAGTCGGCAAGCCTTCCAGGAAGTCCGGCGGATTCTGCTGTGGGTGGAAGCCACGGCCTCCACCATCTCCGCAGTTCACATTCCAGGCGTGGAAAACTGGGAAGCAGATTATCTCAGTCGCCAGGGCATGGACGCAGGGGAATGGTCCCTTCACCCGGACGTGTTTCAGGAGATCTGTTGGCGCTGGGGGGTGCCGGACGTCGACCTCATGGCGTCCCGGCACAACAACAAGGTACCGGCGTTCATGGCACGGTCTCAAGATCCCAGAGCTCTGGCGGCAGACGCCTTAGTTCAGGATTGGTCGCAGTTTCAGCTCCCTTATGTGTTTCCTCCGCTGGCACTGTTGCCCAGAGTGTTACGCAAGATCAGGGCCGACTGCCGCCGCGCCATCCTCGTCGCTCCAGACTGGCCGAGGCGGTCGTGGTACCCGGATCTGTGGCATCTCACGGTCGGCCAACCGTGGGCACTACCAGACCGACCAGACTTGCTATCTCAAGGGCCGTTTTTCCATCTGAATTCTGCGGCCCTCAACCTGACTGTGTGGCCATTGAGTCCTGGATCCTAGCGTCCTCAGGGTTATCTCAAGACGTCATTGCCACTATGAGACAAGCTAGGAAACCAACGTCCGCCAAGATCTACCACAGGACGTGGAAAATTTTCCTGTCATGGTGCTCTGCTCAGGGTATTTCTCCCTGGCCTTTTGCCTTGCCCACTTTTCTGTCCTTCCTTCAATCTGGACTGGAAAAGGGTTTGTCGCTCGGCTCCCTTAAGGGACAAGTCTCAGCGCTCTCTGTGTTTTTCCAGAAGCGCCTAGCCAGACTTCCACAAGTACGCACGTTCCTGCAGGGGGTTTGTCACATCGTCCCTCCTTACAAGCGGCCGTTAGAACCCTGGGATCTGAACAGGGTGCTGATGGTTCTTCAGAAACCACCATTCGAGCCAATGAGGGATATTTCTCTCTCACGCCTTTCGCAGAAAGTGGTTTTTCTAGTAGCAGTCACTTCACTTCGCAGAGTGTCTGAGCTAGCTGCACTGTCATGCAAAGCTCCCTTCCTGGTGTTTCACCAGGACAAGGTGGTTCTGCGTCCGGTTCCGGAATTTCTCCCTAAAGTGGTATCCCCCTTTCATCTCAATGAGGATATCTCCTTACCTTCTTTTTATCCTCATCCAGTTCACCAATGTGAAAAGGATTTGCACTTGTTAGATCTGGTGAGAGCACTCAGACTCTACATTTCTCGTACGGCGCCCCTGCGCCGCTCGGATGCACTCTTTGTCCTTGTCGCTGGCCAGCGTAAAGGGTCACAGGCTTCCAAATCAACCCTGGCTCGGTGGATCAAGGAGCCAATTATCGAAGCTTACCGTTCGGCTGGGCTTCCGGTTCCCTCAGGGCTGAAGGCCCATTCTATCAGAGCCGTGGGCGCATCCTGGGCTTTGAGGCACCAGGCTACGGCTCAGCAGGTGTGTCAGGCGGCTACCTGGTCGAGCCTGCACACTTTCACGAAGCACTATCAGGTGCATACCTATGCTTCGGCGGATGCCAGCCTAGGTAGACGAGTCCTTCAGGCGGCGGTTGCCCACCTGTAGGAAGAGGCCGTTTTACGGCTCTCTTACGAGGTATTATTTTACCCACCCAGGGACTGCTTTTGGACGTCCCAATTGTCTGGGTCTCCCAATAGAGCGACAAAGAAGGGAATTTTGTTTACTTACCGTAAATTCCTTTTCTTCTAGCTCTAATTGGGAGACCCAGCACCCGCCCCTGTTTTTTTGTGTACACATGTTGTTCATGTTGAATGGTTTCAGTTCTCCGATATTCCTTCGGATTGAAGTTACTTTAAACCAATTTATAATTCTTTTTCCTCCTTCTTGCTTTTGCACCAAAACTGAGGAGCCCGTGGGAGCACGGGGGGTGTATAGGCAGAAGGGGAGGGGCTTAACACTTTTGAGTGTAATACTTTGTGCGGCCTCCGGAGGCATAGCCTATACACCCAATTGTCTGGGTCTCCCAATTAGAGCTAGAAGAAAAGGAATTTACGGTAAGTAAACAAAATTCCCTTCTTAGCCTCTTTCCAGACCCTGGCCCCCAGTTTGTGTATTGGGAGGACCCGACCCTCAGGAGCCCCCTTGTGGTCCGTCAACAATGGCCATAGGAGATCCATACCTGTGAGCTCTGCCAGAAGACCCTCCGGAGAACCCCTCACCCCAGGAAGTGTCCATTGTCCCAAATATTTCAATTGTCCGGCCAGATAGTATATGTACAGATCAGGAAGGGCCATACCCCCCATGTCCTTGGGTCTCTGTAATTTGGCCAATTGGACCCTTGATCTGGAAGGACCCCAGACAAAGGTGATCATCAAAGAATCCAGGGACCGAAAGAAAGAGCGGGGAATCTGTACGAATACATGTTGGGTTATGTAAAGACACTTTGGTTGCACTATCATTTTAAGGAGCTTAATCCTTCCCGCCACTGAGAGCGGGAGTTGGCTCCATCTATTAAATTTCTCCCCGAGGTGTGATAATAAGGGGGCAATATTTCTTGCTATCATCTCCGAAGGGCTTCCCGTCAATATAATCCCCAGGTATTTAAAATGATCCACCACTGGAACTCTACATATGTGGGTGTTCATCATTTCCTCCCTGTCCCGAGATAGGAAGAGGAGGTACGATTTTGACCAATTTATTGACAGGCCCGAGAACTCCCCGAATCGGTCGATTAACTCTACGGCTCTAGGAATGGAGGAATCCGGATCAGAAGCAAACAATAACAGGTCGTCTGCATACAGAGACAAACGTTCATCTCCCTTACGATGTCTCACTCCCCGGTAGATTGGGTCCGTCCGAATGCGCACTGCCAACGGTTCCATGGCAAGGGCGAACAGAAGAGGGGATAGAGGACACCCCTGCCTGGTTCCCCTCCCCAAAGGGAAAGTTTCCGATACTCCGCCTCCCACCTGAATGTTAGCCGTTGGAGCTTTATATATAATCTCAATCCATCTAATAAAATCGTTGCCGAAACCAAATGCCCGCAGTACCTCCAGCAGGTATGGCCATTCTATAGAGTCAAAGGCCTTGGCCGCATCCAGGGAGACCAAACCCCAATCCTCCTCTAACTTGGTGCCAATCTGTAGAATCACCTGTGCCCTCCTCAGATTATCCGAGGTACTTCTACCCGGAATGAATCCAGACTGATCCTCATGTATTATGGAGGAGATCACTTTATTGAGTCTAGTTGCTAGAATTTTAGTAAGAATTTTGTAATCAGAGTTCAACAGAGAGATCGGTCTGTATGAGCCACAATCCAATGGATCCTTATCTGGTTTCAATAGTAGCACGATGGTTGCCTCATAGAAGGAATCAGGTAACCGTCCCCTGCGGAACGAAGCCTCAGCCGTCTCCAGGAGAGCTGGAGCCAGCTCCCCCCTATACTTGTCAAATATTTCAATCGGGAGTCCGTCTGGGCCAGACGCCTTACCCCTATTGAGGGCTCCCATCGCCTCCACCATCTCTTCCATGCTAATGGGCTCATCCAGGGCCGACCTCTGGGCCAAAGTCAGTCTGGGAAACTCCAGATCCCGCAAGTATTCAGTGATCTCCTCCCTTGACACAGTCAGCCTGGACTCATATAGGTTCCTATAGAAGTCCAGAAACACCTTCAGAATGCCAGTGACGGAGGTGATTGAATCGCCACCGGAGTCTCTGATCTTAAGGACCGCAGGTGAGCTAGTGGATTGGCGCACCAGGAACGCTAGTAAACTACTAGATTGGTTCCTTTGCTCAAAATATCTCTGGTTCATGAAGAAGACATGTCTCTTAGCCTTATCTTGCAGGAACAAAAGATATTTCCTCCCAGCCTGTAGCCACTGGAATCTGTTTCCTTCAGAAGGGTCTGAGGTAAATCTATGTTCAAGCACTCTATTTTGAGTGGCCAATTCCTCCTCCTCTCTGGCCGCCTGTTTCTTGACATAAGAGATAGAGGAGTGACAGCAACCCCTCAAATACGCCTTAAGCGCGTCCCAATAGGCCGAGTGATTCTCTTCCACGGAGTTCGTCTCGGTGTATGCCCTGAGCTGATCAGGAATCCTATCATTGGTACCAAAGAGTGACAGCCACCAAGGGTTAATCTTCCGTGACACTTTACGAGATTTACAACCCTCCCACTTAATGCTGACAAATACCGGAGAGTGGTCTGATACTGATCTGGGTAGATGACACACCGATTGTATATGGGCACAGACTCTTTCATTTCCACAGATGTAATCAATTCTAGACAATGAGTTTTTCTTCGGCGCTCCATTGGGAGACCCAGACGATTGGGTGTATAGCACTGCCTCCGGAGGCCACACAAAGCAATTACACTAAAAAGTGTAAGGCCCCTCCCCTTCTGGCTATACACCCCCAGTGGGATCACTGGCTCACCAGTTTTCTGCTTTGTGCGAAGGAGGTCAGACATCCACGCATAGCTCCACTGTTTAGTCAGCAGTAGCTGCTGACTATATCGGATGGAAGAAAAGAGGGCCCATATGGGGCCCCCAGCATGCTCCCTTCTTACCCCACTTGTGGTTTGTAAGGTTGAGGTACCCATTGCGGGTACGGAGGCTGGAGCCCACATGCTGTTTTCCTTCCCCATCCCCCTGAGGGGCTCTGAGGAAGTGGGATCTTACCGGCCACCAAGCCCTGAGGCCGGGCTCCATCCACAGACCCATAGAACCTGCTGGATGTGGAGCGGGAGTGCCGTTCAGGGACAAGGCCCTGCAACTTTCAGGTACTCTGTGTCCCCGTATGGCAGGCCACGCACACCCCAGGCTTGCTGGGTGTGCTAGTGCGCCGGGGACTGTAGCGCTGTGCGCTGGGCTTATAGTCCCCGCAGATTACTGGGGGACTTTATGTGTGTGGATCGCCGCGCCGACCGCCCCTGGAGCGGCGGCGCAGCTGCGACTTGTAGTGCGCCGGGGACGCGCCGACCGCGCTTTTACGGCGGCGGCGCTTCTAACTTTAGTCCCCGGTTTTCTGCGGCCTAGCTCCGCTTCGTTAACGCCCCCCACCCTGTCAATCAGGGTAGGGGAGAGACGTTGTTCAATCGGCAGCGCCGAGGGCTGGAGCACGATTTACATGCTCCAGCCCTCTCACTGAGCACAGTAGGACACAGGCTTCGCGCTTTTTCTCTGTGCACGCCCTAGGCCCGACCCCAGGCTTGCAGCTCCCCAGGACGCCGGCAGCCATTATACACATGCAGTCTGGCTGGAGAACGGACGCAGGCTCTGGGGGACCCAGGCTAGGGGTTTCTGGCGACCACACACCCGCGCTAAGCGGGCGGTAAGCAGCACATACGTGCGGCCCCACTAGTGCCACAGTGTTATATTTTTCGCTGTACCAGATATATTTATATACTGCACTGTAAGGTCGCTTCTTGGCTGTACACCCTATATTGCTTTGAGGAGACAACAGCATGTCATCCGCAAAACGCAAGGGTGCCAAGGCACGGGCTGTATACACGGCTTGTACAGCATGTGGGGCTAATCTACCAGCAGGCTCCAACGACTCTCACTGTGTGCAATGTTCAGTCCCAGTGGCACTTCGTCAGCCAGAGCCTATTGTGGTGGTAGCCCAGGCAGAGACGCCTGTGAACCCTGCCCCGGTGACGGGGACAGAATTTGCAGTCTTTGCTGATAAAATGTCTGTGACTATGACAAAAATCCTGGAGACCTTGCAGTCCAGGCCAGTTGCTCAGACCATAGACACTGCTGTGTCTATGTTCCCCGGTCCCCCTCAGTTGGAACTAATCCGTACTTCAAGGGGGTCCCAGGCATCACAGGCTGAGGGCTCTGACTCCGATGACAGTCCCAGTCCGCCTAAGCGAGCTCGCTGGGAGAGACCCTCCACGTCATCACGCGGATCAGGGTCTCAGCGAGAAGGGTCCCTATATGATGGTTCAGAGGTGGGTGATCAGGAGTCTTGTCCTGACGCCGCACTCAATTTGGATACGCCAGATGGTGACGCCATGGTAAATGACCTTATAGTGGCCATCAATAGGCTGTTGGATATTTCTCCCCCAGCCCCTTCTGCAGAGGAGGCAGCTGCACAGCAGGAGAAATTCCATTTCCTGTATCCCAAGCGTAAATTGAGTACTTTTCTGGACCACTCTGACTTCAGAGAATCCATCCAGAAACACAATACTTATCCGGACAAGCGTTTTTCTAAACGCCTTAAGGATACACGTTATCCTTTTCCCCCTGACGTGGTCAAACGCTGGACCCAGTGTCCAAAAGTGGACCCTCCAATATCCAGGCTTGCAGCTAGATCCATAGTTGCAGTGGAGGATGGGGCTTCACTTAAAGATGCCAATGACAGACAGATGGACCTTTGGTTGAAATCTGTCTATGAAGCTATCGGCGCGTCGTTTGCTCCAGCATTCGCGGCCGTGTGGGCGCTCCAAGCTATTTCAGCTGGTCTGGCACAGGTGGACTCTCTCATACGTCCAGCAGTGCCGCAAGTGGCGTCCCTAACTACGCAAATGTCTGCGTTTGCGACCTACGCTATCAATGCGGTACTGGACTCTACGAGCCGTACCTCAATGGCATCCGCCAACTCTGTAGTTTTGCGCAGGGCCTTGTGGTTAAAGGAATGGAAAGCAGATTCTGCTTCTAAAAAATGTTTAACCAGCTTGCCATTATCTGGAGACAGACTGTTTGGTGAGCAATTGGCGTAAATCATAAAACAGTCCAAAGGTAAGGACTCCTCCTTACCCCAGCCCAGATCAAGCAAACCTCCACAGAGGAAGTGGCAGTCAAAGTTTCGGTCCTTTCGAGGCTCGGGCAAGCCCCAATTCTCCTCGTCCAAAGGGACTCAGAAAGAGCAAAGGAGCTCTGATTCCTGGCGGGCTCACTCACGCCCCAAGAAAGCAACCGGAGGTACCGCTTCCAAGGCGGCTGCCTCATGACTTTCGGCCGCCTCCCTCCGCATCCTCGGTCGGTGGCAGGCTCTCCCGCTTTTGCGACATTTGGCTGCCACAGGTCAAAGACCGGTGGGTAACAGACATTTTGTCTCACGGGTACAGGATAGAGTTCAGTTCTCGGCCTCCGCCTCGGTTCTTCAGAACTTCCCCACATCCCGACCGAGCAGATGCCCTTCTGCAGGCGGTGAATTCTCTAAGAGCAGATGGAGTGGTGGTCCCTGTTCCTCTTCAGGAACGAGGTCAAGGTTTTTACTCCAATCTCTTTGTGGTGCCAAAAAAAGGACGGCTCATTCCGTCCTGTTCTGGACCTAAAACTGCTCAACAAGCATGTGAACGCCAGGCGGTTCCGGATGGAATCCCTCCGCTCAGTCATTGCCTCAATGTCTCAAGGAGATTTCCTAGCATCAATAGACATCAAGGATGCTTATCTCCACGTGCCGATTGCTACAGAGCACCAACGCTTTCTACGCTTCGTGATAGGAGACGACCATCTTCAGTTCGTAGCTCTGCCATTTGGTCTCGCGACAGCCCCACGGGTGTTCACCAAGATCATGGCGGCAGTGGTAGCAGTCTTGCACTCTCAGGGACACTCTGTGATCCCTTACTTGGACGATCTACTGGTCAAGGCACCCTCTCAAGAGGCATGCCAACTCAGCTTGACTGCTGCACTGGAGACTCTCCAGACGTTCGGGTGGATCATCAACTTCTCAAAGTCAAATCTGTCACCGACCCAATCACTAACGTATCTTGGCATGGAGTTTCATACTCTCTCAGCGATAGTGAAGCTTCCGCTGGACAAGCAGAGGTCACTACAGACTGGGGTGCAGGCTCTCCTTCAAAGTCAGTCGCACTCCTTAAGACGCCTCATGCACTTCCTCGGGAAGATGGTGGCGGCAATGGAAGCGGTTCCGTTTGCGCAGTTTCATCTGCGCCCACTTCAATGGGACATTCTCCGCCAATGGGACGGGAAGTCAACATCCCTGGACAGGAAAGTCTCCCTTTCCCAGACGGCCAAGGACTCTCTGCAGTGGTGGCTTCTTCCCACCTCATTATCACAGGGAAGATCCTTCCTACCACCGTCTTGGGCGGTGGTCACGACAGACGCGAGTCTGTCAGGGTGGGGAGCAGTTTTTCTCCACCACAGGGCTCAAGGGACGTGGACTCAGCAGGAGTCCACCCTTCAGATCAATGTTCTGGAAATCAGAGCAGTGTATCTTGCCCTACTAGCCTTCCAGCAGTGGCTGGAAGGAAGGCAGATCCGAATTCAGTCGGACAACTCCACAGCGGTGGCATACATCAATCACCAAGGGGGGACACGCAGTCGGCAAGCCTTCCAGGAAGTCCGGCGGATTCTGATGTGGGTGGAAGCCACGGCCTCCACCATATCCGCAGTTCACATCCCCGGCGTAGAAAACTGGGAAGCAGACTTCCTCAGTCGCCAGGGCATGGACGCAGGGGAATGGTCCCTTCACCCAGACGTGTTTCAGGAAATCTGTCGCCGATGGGGAAGGCCGGACGTCGACCTCATGGCGTCTCGGCACAACAACAAGGTCCCAACCTTCATGGCACGGTCTCGCGATCAAAGAGCGCTGGCGGCAGACGCCCTAGTGCAAGATTGGTCGCAGTTCCGGCTCCCTTATGTGTTTCCACCTCTGGCACTCTTGCCCAGAGTGCTACGCAAGATCAGATCCGATTGCAGCCGCGTCATACTCGTCGCCCCAGACTGGCCGAGGAGGGCGTGGTATCCGGATCTGTGGCAGCTCACGGTCGGCCAACCGTGGGCACTACCAGACCGACCAGACTTACTGTCCCAAGGGCCGTTTTTCCATCGGAATTCTGCGGCCCTGAACCTGACTGTGTGGCCATTGAGTCCTGGATCCTAGCGTCTTCAGGATTGTCCCAAGGGGTCGTTGCCACCATGAGACAGGCTAGGAAGCCCACGTCCGCTAAGATCTACCACAGAACGTGGAGGATATTCTTATCCTGGTGCTCTGCTCAGGGAGTGTCTCCCTGGCCATTTGCATTGCCTACCTTTCTTTCTTTCCTGCAATCTGGGTTAGAAAAAGGTTTGTCGCTCGGCTCTTTTAAAGGTCAGGTCTCGGCGCTATCCGTCTTTTTTCAGAGGCGTTTGGCACGCCTTCCTAAGGTGCGCACGTTCCTACAGGGGGTTTGCCATATCGTACCCCCGTACAAGCGGCCGTTAGATCCATGGGATCTGAACAGGGTACTAGTTGCCCTCCAGAAGCCGCCCTTCGAGCCTCTGAGGGAGGTTTCACTTTCTAGACTATCACAGAAAGTGGCTTTTCTGGTAGCGATCACATCTCTTCGGAGAGTGTCTGAGCTGGCAGCGCTATCATCCAAGGCTCCCTTCCTGGTCTTCCACCAGGACAAGGTAGTGCTGCGCCCCATTCAGGAGTTTCTCCCGAAGGTGGTATCCTCTTTTCATCTTAATCAGGATATCTCTTTGCCTTCGTTTTGTCCTCATGCAGTTCATCGGTATGAGAAGGATTTACATTTGTTGGATCTGGTGAGAGCACTCAGAATCTACATTTCCCGCACGGCGCCCTTGCGCCGTTCGGATGCACTCTTTGTCCTTGTCGCTGGTAAGCGCAAAGGGTCGCAGGCTTCTAAGGCCACCCTGGCTCGATGGATCAAAGAACCAATTCTTGAAGCCTACCGTTCTGCTGGGCTTCCGGTTCCATCAGGGCTGAAGGCCCATTCTACCAGAGCCGTGGGTGCGTCCTGGGCATTGCGACACCAGGCTACGGCTCAACAGGTGTGCCAGGCAGCTACCTGGTCGAGTCTGCACACTTTCACCAAACATTATCAGGTGCATACCTATGCTTCGGCGGACGCCAGCCTAGGTAGAAGAGTCCTGCAGGCGGCAGTTGCCTCCATATAGGGGAGGGCTGTCTTGCAGCTCTAACATGAGGTATTCTTTACCCACCCAGGGACAGCTTTTGGACGTCCCAATCGTCTGGGTCTCCCAATGGAGCGCCGAAGAAGGGAATTTTGTTACTTACCGTAAATTCCTTTTCTTCTAGCTCCTATTGGGAGACCCAGCACCCGCCCTGTTGTCCTTCGGGATTTTTGGTTGTTTTTCGGGTACACATGTTGTTCATGTTGAACGGTTTTCAGTTCTCCGAGGTTACTTCGGAGTGAATTTGTTTAAACCAGTTCTTGGCTTTCCTCCTTCTTGCTTTTGCACTAAAACTGGTGAGCCAGTGATCCCACTGGGGGTGTATAGCCAGAAGGGGAGGGGCCTTACACTTTTTAGTGTAATTGCTTTGTGTGGCCTCCGGAGGCAGTGCTATACACGCAATCGTCTGGGTCTCCCAATAGGAGCTAGAAGAAAAGGAATTTACGGTAAGTAACAAAATTCCCTTCATCCTGGTGCTCGGCACAAGGAGTGTCCCCCTGGCCATTTGCATTGCCTACCTTTCTTTCCTTCCTGCAATCTGGTTTGGAAAAAGGCTTGTCGCTCGGCTCTCTTAAAGGGCAAGTCTCAGCGCTATCGGTATTTTTTCAAAAGCGTCTAGCACGACTCCCTCAGGTACGCACGTTCCTGCAGGGGGTTTGTCACATCGTCCCTCCGTACAAACGGCCGTTAGATCCATGGGATCTGAACAGGGTACTAGTTGCTCTCCAGAAGCCGCCCTTCGAGCCTCTGAAGGCTGTTTCACTTTCTCGACTCTCACAGAAAGTGGCCTTTCTGGTAGCGGTCACGTCTCTTCGGAGGGTATCCGAGTTGGCAGCGCTGTCATCCAAAGCTCCCTTCCTGGTTTTTCACCAGGACAAGGTAGTGCTGCGCCCGATTCAGGAGTTTCTCCCTAAGGTGGTATCCTCTTTTCATCTCAATCAGGATATCTCCTTACCTTCCTTTTGTCCTCATCCAGTTCATCGGTATGAAAAGGATTTGCATTTGTTGGATCTCGTGAGAGCACTCAGAATCTACATTTCCCGCACGGCGCCCCTGCGCCGCTCGGATGCACTCTTTGTCCTTGTCGCTGGTAAGCGCAAAGGATCGCAGGCTTCCAAATCCACCCTGGCTCGATGGATCAAGGAACCAATTCTTGAAGCCTACCGTTCTGCTGGGCTTCCGGTTCCATCAGGGCTGAAGGCCCATTCTACCAGAGCCGTGGGTGCGTCCTGGGCATTACGACACCAGGCTACGGCTCAACAGGTGTGCCAGGCAGCTACCTGGTCGAGTCTGCACACTTTCACCAAACATTATCAGGTGCATACCTACGCTTCGGCGGACGCCAGCCTAGGTAGAAGAGTCCTGCAGGCGGCGGTTGCCTCCTCGTAGGGGAGGGCTGTTTTGCAGCTCTAACTTGAGGTATTAATTTACCCACCCAGGGACTGCTTTTGGACGTCCCAATCGTCTGGGTCTCCCAATGGAGCGCCGAAGAAGAAGGGAATTTTGTTACTTACCGTAAATTCCTTTTCTTCTAGCTCCAATTGGGAGACCCAGCACCCGCCCTGTTTCCTTCGGGATTTTTGTTTTTTTCGGGTACACATGTTGTTCATGTTGAACGGTTTCAGTTCTCCGATGTTACTTCGGATTGAATTTGTTTAAACCAGTTATTGGCTTTCCTCCTTCTTGCTTTAGCACTAAAACTGAGCAGCCCGTGATCCCACGGGGGGTGTATAGCCAGAAGGGGAGGGGCCTTACACTTTTTAGTGTAATGCTTTGTGTGGCCTCCGGAGGCAGTAGCTATACACCCAATCGTCTGGGTCTCCCAATTGGAGCTAGAAGAAAAGGAATTTACGGTAAGTAACAAAATTCCCTTCTTTGTCCGGCTCCTGTTCATCACTTTGAAAAAGCGCTGCATACTCTGGATCTGGTGCGTGCTCTCCGGATCTATGTGTCTCGCACTGCTGCTCTTAGGCGGTGCACTTCTCTTTTTGTGCTAACCACAGGTCGGCGCAAGGGTCTCTCTGCTTCTAAGCCGACCTTAGCCCGTTGGATTAGATCGACCATTTCAGACGCCTACCAGAGTACTCAGGTGCCTCCCCCGCCGGGGATCAAGGCACATTCGACCAGAGCTGTCAGTGCCTCTTGGGCTTTTAGGCACCAGGCTACGGCTCAACAAGTCTGTCAGGCTGCCACTTGGACTAGCCTGCATACCTTTTCGAAGCACTACCAAGTGCATGCTCATGCTTCGGCAGATGTGAGCTTGGGCAGACACATCCTTCAGGCGGCTGTCGCCCATTTGTGATGTTAGGTTCTGCCTACTTCTTGGTTTATTCTGTTTATTTCCCACCCAGGGACAGCTTTGCAACGTCCCATGGTCTGGGTCTCCCAAAGGAACGATAAAGAAAAAGAGAATTTTGTTTACTTACCGTAAATTCTTTTTCTTATAGTTCCGTATTGGGAGACCCAGCACCCTTCTGTTGCCTGTTGGCGATTTTTTTCTTGTTCCGCGTGTTCTCACTGGCTGTTGTCGTGGACAGAGTCTCCGGTTGTTCCGGTTCTTACTCGGTTCTACTTGTGGGTGGCTATTCTCCTTCACCTTTTGCACTAAACTGGCTGGGTCTGCTCACCAGGGGGTGTATAAGTTCAGAGAGAGGAGCTACACTTTTTAGTGTAGTACTTTGTGTGTCCTCCGGAGGCAGAAGCTATACACCCATGGTCTTGGTCTCCCAATACGGAACTATAAGAAAAAGAATTTACGGTAAGTAAACAAAATTCTCTTTTTTGGGGATATTTTATTCACGGTGTTCATTATATGGTAAAACTGATGTGTCGGTGTGATGCCTGAGGTCCGTTATGAGTTTGTAGACACCAAACATTTATAGGTTTAGTTTTAGCTAAGGGGTTAAAAAAAAAATTCAGAATTTTGTCAAAAAAAAGTGGTGCACTTTTTGTACCATTTTCCGCTATCCATAGCGTTCTCATTTTTCGAGATATGGGGCTCAGTGATGGCTTATCTTTTGTATCTTTAGCTGATGTTTTTCATGGTACCATTTCTGCGCAGATGCTACATTTTGATCGCCTTTTATTGTATTTGCGCAAAATTTGCGAAGACAAAAAAAAATTTAATTTTGGTGTTTGAAATTTTTTTTTCCGCTATGTTGTTAACCGATCAGATTAATTGATTTTATATTTTCATAGATCAGGCATTTTTGAACCCAGCGATATCAAATGTGGTTTTGGGTTTTTTTTGGGTGGGGGGGGGGGTTTAAATCCTTTAATTTTCAGTGCGGCGAATGGTGATTTGAACTTCTAGATATTTTTTTTTAAAGAAATTTTAAAACTTTATTTTTATTTTACTAGTTCCCCTAGATGGCTATAAGGATCAGCAGTCTGATCGCTGATTTCATTTCTCCTGATCAGAGCAGTACAGCTCTAATGAGTAGAAATGCTGCATTATTGTTACAGCTGCTGCTCTGTCGCCTGTAACATTAACTAAGTCATGATGGCGACAGGAGCCATCACATGACCCTGTGCTACCATGGCAACCATTGGCTCCTCGTGATCGCGTCACAGGGCCTACGATGGCGGCGGGAAAGGCGCGTTCCCCACTGCGGCACTTTAAATCGTGCTGTCACATTAACCGTGTGATTATAGGGCATACAGCCACAAATCCGGAGGACCGGCAGGCAGGAAAAGCGTGACTGCAAACTGGTTTGCTACAGAGGAGGTGTGACTACACCCCACAACACCTTGATACTCTTGAATTAATCCCAGTGCAATCCTGTACTCATATCCTAATTGGCTTTATTTCAAACAGCCAAATGACCACACTAAAGAGACTTAAGGTGGTGTCACACACAGCGACAACTACAACGACGTCGCTGCTACGTCACCATTTTCTGTGACGTTGCAGCGACGTCCCGTCGCTGTGTGTGACATCCAGCAACGACCTGGCCCCTGCTGTGAGGTCGCCGGTCGTTGCTGAATGTCCAGCTTCATTTTTTGGTTGTCGCTCTCCCGCTGTGACGCACACATCGCTGTGTGTGACAGCGAGAGAGCGCCGAAATGAAGCGAGCAGGGAGCAGGAGCCGGCGTCTGGCAGCCTGCGGTAAGCCGTAACCAGGGTAAACATCGGGTAACCAAGGAAAGACCTTTCCCTGGTTACCCTATATTTACCTTCGTTACCAGCGTCCGCCGCTCTCGCTGCAAGTGCCGGCTCCCTGCACATGTAGCTGCAGTACACATCGGGTAATTAACCCGATGTGTACTGTAGCTAGGAGTGCAGGGAGCCAGCACTAAGCAGCAGTGCACACGGCTCCCTACTCTCTGCACATGTAGCTGCAGTACACATCGGGTAATTAACCCGATGTGTACTGTAGCTAGGAGTGCAGGGAGCCAGCGCTAAGCGGTGTGCGCGGCTCCCTGCTCTCTGCACATGTAGCTGCAGTACACATCGGGTAATTAACCCGATGTATACTGTAGCAAGGAGAGCAGGGAGCCAGCGCTAAGCGCGGCTCCCTGCTCTCTGCACATGTAGCACAGCGTCGTTATGATCGCTGCTGCTTCTGCTGTGTTTGTCAGGTAAGCAGCGATCATAACAGCGACTTAAAAGGTCGCTGTTACGTCACAGAAAATGGTGACGTAACAGCGACGTCGCTGTCACTATGTGTGAACCCAGCTTTAAAAGAGCTCCACACTTGATCCTGTTATGCTTTATTACATGCAAATTAGCGATTTATTGGTACCAAGATCCAGGAGGAACGAAACGTCAAAAAAGAATCTCAATTATCACTGTTGTAAATAAACTATATGTTAATTTTGCATGAAAAAAAAGAGTGTCTCTTGCAACTTTTTGCTAATTAGTGAGTGTGCAGTGTTATACCTGATTTAAGGGATTAACAGGCATGGGTGGATCGCGGATCCACCTGAGTCTGCGAGGCACACGTCTGCTGTTCAACTCAGCAGACGTGCGTGGATCGCCAACAGCTCACCGCAGCAGCTGGTGGTGATCACCCTTTCATCATTTAGGACATACTCTTACGTCCTAGGTCGTGAAGGGGTTAATCTAGTGCCTCTTGGGACAATGTCTATTAAAATGGTTCATTTTATTCAGCGTGAATAGAAATAATTTTGCATTCATACTTCATGAAATTGATTTAGGTTGATTTGCACATTTTGTCTTTCAGGAAGAGAAATTGGAATTACAGAAGCTCCTGGAACGAGTCCCAATTCCTGTGAAAGAGAGTATAGAGGAGCCAAGTGCAAAAGTGAGACCTGTGCCATCATTCTGCCTCTGATACGATCCCAGCGCTGCTTCTTCATCGTTGTGTTTCTTGTTTTCCAGATCAATGTCCTACTCCAGGCGTATATCTCTCAGCTGAAGCTAGAAGGGTTTGCTCTGATGGCAGACATGGTGTATGTCACACAGGTATGATTCTTCATCCTCATTCATTTTTCAAATTTTCTTTTCAGAAGCTAGAAAATCCAAAAACTAAAGTACTAATGGGATTCTTTACTCATCATGTTATACATCCTTTACATCTGCACCCTGATTTATTTCTTTTTTTCCATCCTAGTCCGCCGGACGTCTCATGCGAGCGATATTTGAAATAGTTTTGAACAGAGGATGGGCGCAGCTCACGGATAAGACTCTGAACCTCTGCAAAATGATAGATAAAAGGATGTAAGTCACCCCTGATACGTCTGCTTACTCGTTTGTAACGTCACACTTCCGGCACTGAGCGCTCATCTCCGTTTTCAGGTGGCAGTCTATGTGTCCCCTTCGTCAATTCAGGAAGCTCCCGGAGGAAGTGGTGAAGAAGATTGAAAAGAAAAACTTCCCGTTTGAGCGTCTGTATGACTTAAATCATAATGAGATAGGTGAGGAAATTCTCTATTAACAGAACTCAACTGGGCTCTCACTTTCCAGAATGCGGATGGGTCCAATGCGTAGAACGCGCCACAAGGAACGGGTTTTCTCTTGTAAAAGATAGAGGCGCTCACACATGATTTAGTTTTACGATGAAAAGGTGTCCATGTATTTCAGGGCTCGCACCCCTTTCTTGACGGCAGCACCAGTGTGCTTCTTTCCATCACTGACCGCAGCATTGTCTCTTTCAGTCGCTCCTGCAGTGACGGTTGTTTCCCCTAATGGCAGGAGCATTGCGCCCTTTTTACCCCACTCTCCCTTTGGCAGCAGTGTTGGTTTCCAGACCACCTTTCCCCACTAGCACTATCATTTTTCCGATAGCCAAGCTGAAGCCAACATCCTCACCCCCGCCGCTTCCTTTTTGCTGATGCCCGGTGCTGACAGGCTCACAGAAAAGATATATAGATAAGATTTGCTTTAAAGGTTAAGTTTTATCAGGTTTTCTTTATCGTTCCTTTGGGAGACCCAGACCATGGGTGTTTAGCTTCTGCCTCCGGAGGATACACAAAGTACTACACTAAAAAGTGTAGCTCCTCCCTCTGAGCTTATACACCCCCTGGTAGCCAGTCCTAGCCAGTTTATTGCTTTGTGTCAGGAGGCATACATCCACACATGCATTCTCATCTGATTTGTTTGACTTTTGGAAAGAGTTTGAAGAAAAGCGGGTCCATGTCTGGACTCCCGGCATGTCCCTTCTCACCCCACTGTGTCGGCGGTGTTGTTAAGGTTGATTTACAAGGCTGCAGCCTTACATGCCGCGCTCCTTAACCATCCCTTCTGGGCTCTGGCTTGAAGTGGGAGCCAGCACGGTCTCCATGCCTGGCAGTAGTCCGGTCTCAATCCACAGCCCCTTGAGGATTCTGTTGGACCGGAGCACTCATCCCCAGGGACATGGCCCTGCGTCTCAGCAGCTAAGTACCTGAGACGTTTATGTTGGGGGTCCCGGTTCTTTATTGTAAGGGGAGAGTATGCTGTATGTGATTGTTTTAACTTTTCCGGCGGGTTCTCTAGCTTTTGCCTGAGAACCGCGCCGATGGTGCCTGCTTGTCGGCCTCGCCGCTTAAATTTAGGCCCCGGCTTCGCCGGAGGCCTAGTTTCTTTTTCATTCCCTCGCATGTCACTCATGCAGAGGGACAGGTTCGGCTCCTCCCGGCGGCCGTTCTACACAGGGGAGGGACACTCCCCACTGCTGGGGCGTCCCTCCTTCCCTGCAGGTCTCTATAGCCCTCCAGTTCCCGCTCTTTTATAGGAACGCCCCCTAGTCCCGCCCCCTGTCTTCGCTCCGGCAGCCATTTCTCAGGCAGAGTTCACTCTGCTCTGGGATATCCTGCATTCTGCATCTCTGCTGAGGTGCTTCGACTGGGGGACCGGGCTTCGGGATCTGGAGGGCACACAACACCGCGCTCAGCGGTCTGGTAAGCCACAGCCGGTCTCCGGTTGTGGACCTCCTGTATATTCTCCCTGGGGTTCATTCTCTGCAAAGCCCCCACTCCAGCAGCATGTCTCACACAAGGAGCAAGGCTCCAAAGCTTTATTCTGCATGCACTGCATGTAAGCTCCTGCTGCCTGAGCCGAGCATTTATCCACACTGTGATGGTTGCTCTAACTTGGCGGTGCCACAGCCTGGAGTCTCACCCCCAGTGGTCTCTCAGGCTGCTGCTGCACCTGTGACTGAACCCCCAGCCTGGGTAGAGTCCTTTTCTAGGTCCATATCCCAGTCATTTGCTGAGTCCATGAGACTTTTGTCCAGGACTTTGATGAATATGCATCAGCCTCCCTCACAGGGTGCCTCTAATACTCTTGACAGAGGACTCCTATCCTCTGACCTCCGTCCATCGGAGCTCACGGAGGATTCATCATCTGATCCCAGACCCCGTCCTTCTAAGAGAAGGCGCAGGGTTTCCTCCCCCTCCCCGTCCCACGGCTCTGTCTCAAGAGCTGACTCTCAAGATGAGGAGGATGCCCTCACTGGGGGCTCAGAGGCTATGTATCCCATCGATTTCTCTGAGGGTGACAAAGATCTTAGTGATTTGATTGCTTCTATTAATTCTGTGCTGGATCTCAATTTGCCAGTATCAGAGGAGCAACTCTCTTTTTGTAGAAAAACATCAGTTTACCTCGCCTAAGAGAGTGAAGAGTGTGTTCTTTAACCACTCCAGTTTTCAGACCGCTGTGACCAAACCCAGGACCTACCCTGACAAACTCTTTCCAAAGCGTGGTTCTGATGACCGGTTTCCATTTCCACCTGAGGTGGTCAAGGAGTGGTCTCACTCCCCAAAGGTAGACCCTCCGGTGTCTAGGCTCTCAGCCCGGACCGTTGTGTCGGTGGCTGACGGCACCTCACTTAAGGATTCCACTGACCGTCAGATTGACCTTCTGGCCAAATCTGTGTATGAAGCTGCGGGGGCCGCGTTTTCCCAGACTTTTGCAGCAGTGTGGGCTCTCAAAGCCATCTCTGCTTCTCTAGAGGAGATGCATTCCCTCACCAAGGAATCTATGCCTGAAATGGTTACCTTAATTTCTCAGGCTTCAGCTTTTTCATCTTATGCCATGTCTGCCATGCTAGAGGCTGCTCACCGCACTGCGGTGACTTCAGCCAATTCTCTTGTTATCTTGTTAATTTTGTGGCTTCGAGAGTGGAAGGCAGATGCTTCTTCCAAGAAGTTTCTTGCTGGGCTCCCTTTTGCTGGTTCACGGCTGTTTGGTGAACAGCTGGATGAAATCATTAAAGAAGCTACTGGCGGGAAGAGTACTTCCATGCCACAAACCAAGACCAGGAAACCCGCCCAGGGTAGGAATCAATCGAGGTTTCGTTCCTCCAACTGGTCATCCTCTAAGCCTTCCGCCTCTTCCTCTAACTCAGCCAAGGATCAGAAATCCAACTGGCGCCCAAAAGCGCGTCCGCAGAAGACCGCAGGAGGTTCTGCCACTAAGGCAGCTTCCTCATGACTCTCGGCCCGCTCCAGCCACGTCGTTAGTCGGTGGCAGGCTCTCCCACTTTGGCGACGCTTGGTTAAAGCAAGTCTCCGATCAGTGGGTGAGAGACATCATATCTCACAGCTACAGGATAGAATTCTCTTCCAGCCCGCCAAACAGATTTTTTCTCTCAACTTCCCCCTGCTCCAAGGCCGCCGCCTTCTCACAGGCTGTGGCGTCCTTGCAGGCAAACTGAGTGATTGTCCCAGTTCCCGCTCAGGAACGGTTCAGAGGTTTTTACTCAAATCTCTTCCTAGTTCCAAAAAAGGACGGTACCTTCCGGCCCATCCTGGATCTCAAGCTTCTCAACAAGCATGTCCGGGTGCGGCATTTTCGCATGGAGTCTCTGCGATCAGTCATTGCCTCTATGACCCAAGGGGATTTCCTGGCGTCCATCGACATCAGAGATGCCTATCTACATGTGCCAATCGCAGTGTCACAATCAGCGTTGGTTACGTTTTGTGATAGGAGAGGATCATTTCCAATTCGTGGCTCTCCCCTTTGGGTTAGCCACGGCCCCTCGGGTATTCACCAAGGTCATGGCGGCAGTGATTGCGGTCTGCACCTCCAGGGGTTAGCAGTGCTTCCTTATCTGGACGACCTTCTGGTCAAGGGTCCATCCAGCGCAGACTGTCAGCGGAGTGTTTCGCTCACTCTCGCCACCCTAGCCCAATTCGGGTGGATTGTCAATCTTCCCAAATCCACTCTGACTCCGACCCAGAGTCTCACGTACCTAGGGATGCAGTTCGAGACTTTGCCGGCACTTGTGAAGTTGCCCTTAATCAAACAGCAGTCTCTCCGGCTAGCGGTGCGCTCTCTCCTGAGCCCCCGCCGTTATTCCCTCAGGCGCCTGATGCAGGTGCTGGGTCAAATGGTGACCTCCATGGAGGCGGTTCCCTTTGCCCAGTTCCATCTGCGTCCTCTGCAGCTGGACATTCTCCGCTGTTGGGACAAGCGGCCTTCCTCCTTACAGAGGTTAGTGGCTCTGTCGCCACGGACCAGGAGCTCTCTTCAGTGGTGGCTTCGACCCCTCTCCCTGTCCCAAGGACACTCCTTCCTGACTCCGTCCTGGGTGATACTCACCACGGATGCCAGCCTATCCGGCTGGGGAGCGGTACATCTCCACCACAGAGCACAGGGCACTTGGACTCCGTCCCAGTCAGCCCTTTCAATCAATGTGCTGGAAACCAGAGCTGTGCTTCTAGCTCTCCTAGCCTTTCACCACCTGTTGGCGGGCAGGCACATTCGAGTCCAGTCAGACAACGCGACAGCGGTTGCCTACATCAATCACCAAGGCGGGACACGCAGCCGCCTGGCAATGTTGGAGGTCCAACGCATTCTTCAATGGGTGGAGGATTACAAGTCCACTATATCCGCAGTCCACATCCCTGGCGTAGAAAACTGGGAGGCAGATTATCTCAGCCGTCAATCCGTGGACGGTGGCGAGTGGTCCCTGCACCCGACAGTGTTTCAGTCAATCTGCCGCAAGTGGGGCTCTCCGGACGTGGACCTAATGGCATCCCGTCACAACAACAAGGTTCCGGTTTACGTGGCTCGCTCCCACGATCCTCAGGCCTTCGCCGCGGACGCTCTGGTTCAAGACTGGTCCCAGGTTCGTCTGTCCTACGTGTTTCCCCCTCTAGCTCTCTTGCCCAGAGTCCTGCGCAAGATCAGAATGGAGGGCCGTCGAGTCATCCTCATTGCACCGGACTGGCCCAGGCGAGCTTGGTATCCGGACCTGCTCCAACTGTCCGTGGAGATGCCGTGGCATCTTCCGGACCGTCCAGACCTGCTCTCGCAAGGTCCGTTTTTCCGCCCGAATTCTGCGGCACTCAAATTGACGGCGTGGCTCTTAAGTCCTGGATTTTGACTGCTTCTGGTTTTCCTCCTGAAGTCATCTCCACTATGACTCGGGCCCGTAAGTCTTCCTCCGTCAAGATCTATCACAGGACTTGGAAAATTTTCCTGTCCTGGTGTCGCTCTTCCGTCCATTCTCCTTGGCCATTCTCGTTGCTGACCCTTCTGTCTTTTTTACAGTCCGGTCTGCAGCTAGGACTGTCCCTCAACTCTCTCAAGGGACAAGTCTCGGCTCTATCAGTGCTGTTCCAGCGGCGTCTCGCCCGGCTGGCTCAGGTCCGCACCTTCATGCAAGGTGCGTCTCACATCATTCCGCCTTATCGGCGGCCCTTGGATCCCTGGGACCTTAACTTGGTCCTCACGGTATTGCAGAAACCCCCTTTCGAGCCCCTTAGGGAGGTTTCTTTGTATCGTCTTTCTCAAAAGTTGGCCTTTCTAGTTGCCATAACTTCTCTCAGGAGAGTCTCTGATTTGGCTGCGCTCTCCTCGGAGTCACCTTTTTTGGTTTTTCACCAAGACAAGGTAGTTCTCTGTCCGACCCCGGACTTTCTTCCTAAGGTGGTCTCTCCCTTCCACCTTAACCAGGATATTTCCTTGCCTTCCTTCTGTCCGGCCCCTGTTCATCGCTTTGAGAAAGCGCTGCATACTCTAGATCTGGTGCGTGCTCTCCGGATTTATATGTGTCGCACCGGTGCGCTTAGGCGGTGCACCTCTCTTTTTGTACTAACCACAGGGCGGCGCAAGGGTCTCTCTGCTTCTAAGCCGACCTTGGCCCATTGGATTAGATCGACCATTTCGGACGCCTACCAGAGTACTCAGGTGCCTCCCCCGCCGGGGATCAAAGCACACTCGACCAGAGCTGTCTGTGCCTCTTGGGCTTTTAGGCACCAGGCTACGGCTCAACATGTCTGTCAGGCTGCCACTTGGACTAGCCTGCATACCTTTTCGAAGCACTACCAAGTGCATGCTCATGCTTCGGCAGATGCGAGCTTGGGCAGACGCATCCTTCAGGCAGCTGTCGCCCATTTGTGAAGTTAGGTTCCGGCTACTTCTTAGTTTTTTCTGTTTATTCCCACCCAGGGACAGCTTTGGAACGTCCCATGGTCTGGGTCTCCCAAAGGAACGTGAAAGAAAAAGAGAATTTTGTTACTTACCGTAAATTCTTTTTCTTATAGTTCCGTATTGGGAGACCCAGCTCCCTCCCTGTTGCCTGTTGGCAATTTTCTTGTTCCGTGTGTTATCACCGGCTTTTGTCGTGGACAGAGTCTCCGGTTGTTCCGGTTCTTACTCGGTTCTACTTGTGGGTGGCTATTCTTCAGCTTTTGCACTAAACTGGCTAGGACTGGCTACCAGGGGGTGTATAAGCTCAGAGGGAGGAGCTACACTTTTAAGTGTAGTACTTTGTGTGTCCTCCGGAGGCAGAAGCTAAACACCCATGGTCTGGGTCTCCCAATACGGAACTATAAGAAAAAGAATATACGGTAAGTAACAATTCTCTTTTCTTCATCGTTCCTATGGGAGACCCAGACCATGGGTGTATAGCTTCTGCCTCCGGAGGACACACAAAGTACTACACTAAAAAGTGTAGCTCCTCCCTCCGAGCATATACACCCCCTGGATAACCAAATATAGCCAGTTCAATGCTTTGTGTTCAGGAGGCACACATCCACACATGCATTCTCATCTGATTTTTGATTTTAAAGAGTTTGAAGAAAAGCGGGTCCAAGCTGGACCCCCGGCATGTCCCTTCTCACCCCACTGAGTCGGCGGTGTTGTTAAGGTTGATTTCAAGGCTGGAGCCTTACATGCCGCGCTCCTTCACCATCCCTCGGGCTCTGGCTTGAAGTGGGAGCCAGCACGGTTCTCACTGCTTTGCAGGAGACCGGTCTCCATCCGCAGCCCTTTCAGAACCCTGCCGGACGGAGCACTCATCCCTCAGGGACCTGGCCCTGCGTCTCACAAGCTAAGTATTTGAGACGTTATTGTCAGGAGGTCCCTCGCATCTTTATTGTTGGGGAGAGTGTGTCAGGTTACTTTGGTGACATTTCCGGCCGGTTCTCTGGTTTTCACCAGAGAACCGCGCCGAGGGGGCCTGCGCGCCGGCCGCATTGTAAAATTTAGGCCCCGGCTTCGGCTGCGGCCTACTTTCGTTTTCACTTCCCCTGCATGTCAGTCATGCAGAGGGACAGTGCGGCGCCGCCCACCGTCCGTTCAGCACAGGGGAGGACACTCCTCTCTGAGGAGATGTTTCCCTCCCCTGTATATCTCCTTGGCCCTCCGGTTCCCGCTCTTGGACTAGGCCCCGCCCCCCCTCCTCACTCCGGCGCCATTTTATCAGCGTTCTCACACTGATCGGCGCTGGCTGCTGCATCTCTGCAACCTGTCTGGGGGTCCGAGCTGTGGGATCCGGAGGGCACACAAAACGGTCTGGTAAGCCACAACCTCTGGTTGTGGACCTTCTTATACACTCTCTGGGGGTCATTCTGAAGGAGTGTGTTCCTTACTGCAGAGCCCCCACCTCAGCAGCATGTCTCACACTAGGAGCAAGGCTGCAAGGCTGTAATCAATATGCACTGCATGTAAGCTCGTACTGCCTGAACCAAGCACATATCCACATTGTGATGCCTGCTCTAACATGGTGGTGCCTCAGCCTGGAGTCTCCCCAGTGGTCCCTCCGGCTGCTCCGGCCCCGGTGGCTGAACCCCCGGCTTGGGTAGAATTGTTTTCTAAGTCTATCTCCCAGTCCTTTGCCGACTCCATGGGACAGCTGTCCCGGACTCTGCTGAGCATGCATCAGCCCCCTTCTCAGGGCGCCTCTGCTGCTTCGGCTCGCTCTGCAGAGCTCACAGAGGATTCTTCATCTGCTCCCAGACCCCGTCCTCCTAAAAGGAGACGCAGGGTCCCCTCTCCTTCCTCGTCCCGCGGCTCCGATTCACGAGCCGACTCGCAGGACGAGGAGGATGTCTTAACTGGGGGCTCGGACGCTACCTCCATGGGCCCCATTGATCTGACCGAGGGTGATGCAGATGTTAGTGATATGATTGCGTCCATTAATTCTGTACTGGACCTCAATCCGCCAGTATCAGAGGAGCAACCCTCTCTGGCAGAAAAGCACCGGTTTACCTTGCCTAAGAGAACAAGGAGTGTGTTCTTTAACCACTCCAGTTTTCAAGCCACTGTGTCCAAGCCCAGAGCCTGTCCTGACAAACGCTTCCCAAAGCGTGGTTCTGATGACCGATTTCCTTTTCCACCAGAGGTGGTCAAGGAGTGGGCTCACTCACCAAAGGTAGACCCTCCGGTGTCTAGACTCTCAGCCCGGACAGTTGTATCTGTGGCTGATGGCACCTCACTTAAGGATCCCACTTCATTTTCTTCTTCAAATCTTTTTTTCTTCCGCAGGTGAGCTGATTCGTATGCCCAAGATGGGGAAAACCATCCATAAATATGTGCACTTATTCCCAAAGCTGGACCTGTCGGTGCACTTACAGCCAATCACTCGGTCCACATTAAAAGTGGAGCTGACCATAACCCCCGACTTCCAGTGGGATGAGAAGGTGCGTTGTATCTGTCTCATTGTCGGCAATATCAAGTGTCTCGCTGCTTCTTTATATAATCTTCAGAACTGATTGTAATTACACAAGACGTGCGTGCAACAAAGACTCCTCGCGGGAGCATATCCATCTTTATTTCTATCGATCCTCGTTAATTTATGGTATTCTTTTATTGACAGATCCATGGGTCTTCTGAAGCTTTTTGGATTTTGGTAGAAGACGTGGACAGTGAAGTGATTTTGCACCACGAATATTTCCTCCTCAAAGCCAAATACGCCCAGGATGAGCATCTGGTCACTTTCTTTGTGCCGGTGTTTGAGCCTTTGCCTCCACAGTACTTTATTAGGGTGGTGTCCGACCGGTGGCTTTGTAAGTAACCTGCTCCAATTGTGTTTGCTAAGGTGCAGCATGTCTTCTTTTAAGGATATGCACATTTTGGAGGATTTATTTTTATTATATTCCTGTTTTTATGGCTAAAAATCAGTTTTGCAAAAAGGTTTCACTAGTTGAACTTTGACATGGTCATACATCTGTGTGTGAATGCAGCCTTAGATCAGGAATAGAACAGACATTTATAGGACATTTCATAATTTTCCCAAATTCCTATGAAAAAATATTCAACACATTCTGCATTTAACTCATAACCCAATTTATTATATATTTTAGAAGTCGGAGTCGGTCCATTTTATACCGACTCCACCAAAATGAGCTACGACTCCGCGACTACGACTCCACCAAAATGAACATCGACTCCACGACTCCGATCCACAGCCCTGATAATACTCTGCAGTGACCGTGTATGTTGCAGATTATAGGGAACCTGTCAGGTCGCGTATGCCTTCTGACCTAGCAGCAGAGATATGTTTGGGCCAAAAATCTTTGTCTAACCATCCCTGTCTAATAATATGTAAAAGCAATGTTTTTTAAAAAAAAAAAAAAAAAGTATTAAGTTACGTTTTCCCTATGCTAATTAGGGCTGTGAAAAGTCGCAAGGACGTTGTTTCGCCATGACTTGTCTGCTCTCTTTCCATGTTATGACGCCCCTGTGAGCGTGATAAGATTTTCATGAGCTGAGGTTACCACCAGCTCATGGAAATCTCCGGCCTGCGCCCGTCTCATTCCCACAGTGTCGCTTGTCCTCTGTAGGCGGGTGTGTGCTTCCCGGCTTCAGAGACGCACTGCACATGGTCAGTAGTGCAGGAGACTTTGGATCATGTGCAGTGTTCTTGTGCAGTCGACAAGCAAACACCCGGCTACAGAGGACAAGGGACAATGCGGGAATAAGATGCGCACAAGAGGGTAGACTAGTTGGGGCAAAACAACGCCCTTGTGACTAGTCACAGTTCTCATTAGCATAGGGAACACTTAACTTATAAATCCTTATATTAAACATTACTTTTTCTCAATATCACTAGACAGGGGTGGTTAGGAAGGGATTTTTAGCCCTACTGCTAAGTTAGAGGGTATATGGTATGGTATAAGTTTCTGCACCAAGTTGTTTAGGAGCAGGGAGCTGGCTGTCAAAGATAGGTGGGAGCGCGCTCAGTCACAACACTGCAGACCGCCCGCAAAATCAGCTCACCGCTAACTGGACCCAGTAGAATACAAGCCACACTCTTCACAGTAGAGCAGTGAGGTGATTTTGTGGGCACAGTTCTTTTGTGACCGCACGCGGTCACGAGAGCAGAGGATGTGAGGACGCATGTGCTGCCCTCACATAGTGCATAGCGCAGTCCACTGAAAGAAGACAGTGTTCACAAAGATGGCGCCGGAGATAACGCTATGTGCAGGCACCTACTCCGACGCCATCTTAGTGAAAACTTTTGTGCAATACTTTAAAATGATATTGCAAAGGCACCAGAAATGACATGTATGACGGTGACAGGGCGGTAATAGATAGCTAAACCCAACCCACATATTCCCTTCCTGTGGCACCTGTCAAACAAATAGCAGTGCATAGCTGGAACTTTACTTGCACACATTTCTGAAATAAAACCTCCAATCTCAGAACAAAAGCTATGCTTACATTCAGCATCCGAGCACCAGTATAACACTGACTTTACTTCATAAATTAAAATCCAGCTGGCTGGTTCTCTTTATAATTGAAATTGCAATACCATGAAGGAATAATTGTGGAATTGGGGAAATCACAGGATGGATAGATGTTACTGATCTGCAAGTAATGAAAACTTATGTTTTCAAAGCATCTCGATTTATTCATTAGTATGAACACCAACCACAGAAATCCTTGCACTTACAGCCTTGTCTGCTATCACTGGGGTTACTAATGCTTGTGTGAGCAATGTTCTGCCATGCTAAATGCACTTGGGCAGCAAATCATCAAGATCACTGCTGGCCATTGCAATTGAAGAACAATGACCATTTAGATGTGCTCGAGACAATCTGGAGATGCAGCAGGACATGGTAGTACGGTTAGACCATGGAGGCTGCTCACAGTAGCATGAGAAACATGTTGTTTTGAAAAGCTGGTGTCGCTTAGCAGAATGGCTGTACCAGTGGTTTTACAACAAGATTAATGGACCTCTGAGCCGTTCACGTGCCTGGAATGAAGACTAGAAGGGTACTGCACCTAATCCTGGCAGTAGGACTGGTGACTTTTTCCTTGGAGAAGGCCTCTTCATGGCATTGCCTGTTGTGAATACATTTGAATTAAATTCCAGTTTGGGGCTCCCTCTTGTTAGTGCTGGTAGTGCAGTTGACTTGCTGAAAAGGAACCAGCCAGCTGTGGAGGATTGGCTATCGGGCCATTCAAATTGAGCCTATATAACTGAGTAGTTTCCGCCTTTTCCTTGCCATTGCTCAATGTATCTCCTGTGTGCTAAGGACATTCTGAAACCAGACCCTTTTCTCTGTGTCTACCAGAACTCCTCTCAGATAAGTTGGTCTTTGTACCTCTGCTTATGGTTTCCACGTTCTTGTTATTTTGCCTGTGTGGAGTTCTTGGTGGAGTTGGATCATTCCCTGCTGGGAGTATCTGTGTACCTTGCTCCATGTTCTGCTATGTATTGTGTTTTGTCATGCTTGGTACAAAATTCAGTCCGTCCTCTATATCAGTGTTTTTCTTTGTCGCTCCATTGGGAGACCCAGACAATTGGGTGTATAGCTTCTGCCTCCGGAGGCCACACAAAGTATTACACTTTAAAAAGTGTAACCCCTCCCCTCTGCCTATACACCCTCCCGTGGATCACGGGCTCCTCAGTTTTATGTTTTGTGTGGAAGGAGGCACACATCCACTCATGCATTCTCATATTAGTTATGTCGGTTGGAAGAAAAGAGGGCCCCCACGGGGCCCCCGGCATGTTCCCTTCTCACCCCACTATGTCGGCGGTGTTGTTAAGGTTGAAGTACCCATTGCGGGTACAGAGGCTGGAGCCACATGCCGTCTCCTTCACCATCCCTTATGCGGCTCTGGGAGAAGTGGGATCCTAAGCGGTCATCCATTTGCTGGGACCGTGCTCCATCCGCAGCCCCTGTGGGAACCTGCCGGACCGGAGCCTCTTCGACCTCAGGGACCGGGCCCTGCAACTCAAAGGTACTCTGTGTCCCCATAGGGGACTGTGCAGGGAGCGCACCTTCTTCCCGGAAGCCGCGGCAGCTGCTGAATTGAGGAGGCCGGTGGACTTCCGCGCCGACCGGGCCTGCTTGTCGGGCGCGGCCTCAAATTTAGTCCCCAGCTTCATCGCGGCCTAGTCGCAAAAATCCCGCCCCCGGGCCTGCCTGTCAGGGGTAAGGGCGGGATTACGGACATGACGTCGGTTGTGAGGGCTGGAGCATCCTGCATGTTTCCTCCCCCCTCACTGATCACTGTGGGGACCCCAGATTCCCGCACTTTTGCTGGCGCCGCCCACGGCCCCACTCCTCCCCTGAGAGCTCCGGCAGCCATTTTCTGGCATTTTGCCGGTGGAGGCTTCTCAGTGAACAGCTCTGCAGCTCCGGGGGATCCAAGGCAGGGAATCTGGAGGACACACTCCGCTCGTTAGCGGTCGGTAAGCCACACCGGTCACCCGGTGCTGGTCCCCCTAGGGTGCCGGAATAGATACATATATATATCTATCTGTTCGGTCGGGCTGTATACCCTTCCCATATACCCTCAGTGGTCACTCTCCTAGGAGACAATAGCATGTCGTCCACAAGGAGCAAAGCTGCTAAGGCACAGGTTTGTTTTTTTTCGCGGCCTGTACCTCTCGTGGGGCTATGTTACCTGCGGGTTCCACCTACCCTCACTGTGAGCAATGCTCGACTCCTGCCTCGCTTGCTCAGCCGGAGCCTCGGACACTGGTGGGCCCCTCGGCTCATGTAGACCCCCCCTGCTCCCCCTGACCAGGCTGCAGGGACAGAGTTCGCCTCTTTTGCTGAGAAACTCTCTGAGTCACTCTCTCAATCCATTGCACTGTCTATGGACAAATGGTCTTCTAAGCTACTTGAGGCTTTGCAGGCCAGACCGGACCTTTCACAGGCCCCGGCCCCTGTTAGCTCGTCGCCTCCAGGCCCCTCTCGGTCCACGCCGCAGCGCGCTCCCAGGTTGGTCCCTCGGTCTCAGGCGGAGGACTCCTGCCCAGACCACAGTCCTAGACCGGCTAAGAGGGCTCGCTGGGACTCTTCCCCGACTTCCTCTCGCTGCTCGGGATCCCAGCTTGAGGACTCTCTGGAAGACGAGGCGGACATGGGAGCTCAGGGCTCTGACCCTGACGTCGCCCTTAACCTTGATACACCTGAGGGGACGCCTTAGAAAATGATCTTATCTCGTCCATCAACCAGGTGTTGGATCTCTCTCCCCCGCCTCCTCCTGTAGAGGAGTCGGCATCTCAGCAGGAGAAACACCAGTTTCGGTTCCCCAAACGTACGCGCAATACGTTTTTTGATCACTCTAACTTCAGGGATGCTGTCCAGAAGCCCAGAGCGGTCCCGGACAAGCGCTTTGCTAAACGCCTCACTGACACGCGTTACCCCTTCCCATCTGAAGTCGTTAAGAGTTGGGCTCACTGTCCCAAGGTGGATCCTCCAGTCTCCAGATTGGCGGCTAGGTCCGTGGTGTCTGTTGCAGATGGCTCATCCCTGAAGGATGCCACTGACAGACAGATTGAGCTCCTGGTGAAGTCCATCTATGAGGCCACGGGTGCGTCTTTCGCCCCGGCCTTTGCAGCCGTGTGGGCACTCCAAGCAATCTCGGCTTGTCTGACTGAGATTAATGCTGTCACACGGAATTCTGCTCCGTAAGTTGCGTCTTTGACCTCTCAGGCGTCAGCCTTTTCGTCCTACGCCATGAACGCCGTCCTGGACTCCGCTAGCCGTACGGCGGTAGCATCTGCTAACTCAGTGGCAGTCCGCAGAGCCATGTGGCTGCGCGAATGAAAGGCAGACTCTGCTTCCAAGAGGTTCTTAACCGGTTTGCCTTTTTCTGGCGACCGTTTGTTTGGCGAACGATTGGATGAGATTATTAAGGAATCCAAAGGAAAGGATTCCTCCTTATCCCAGGCCAAACCTAAGAGACCTCAACAGAGGAAAATCCAATCGAGGTTTCGGTCCTTTCGTCCCTCCGCCAAGTCCCAATCCTCTTCGTCCAACAGGCCGGAGAAAGGCCAGAGGAACTCCTATGCGTGGCGATCCAAGTCACGCCCGCAAAAGGCCGCAGGAGGCACTGCCTCCAAGACGGCCTCCTCATGACTCTCGGCCTCCCCTAGCCGCATCCTCGGTCGGTGGCAGGCTCTCCCGCTTTGGCGACGCCTGGTGACCACATGTTCAAGACCGATGGGTGAGAGACATTCTGTCTCATGGTTACAGGATAGAGTTCAGCTCTCGTCCTGCGGCTCGTTTCTTCAGAACCTCTCCGCCCCCCGCTCAGGCCGACGCACTTTTTCAGGCAGTGAACGCTCTAAAGATGGAAGGAGTTGTGATCCCCGTTCCCCTTCAGGAACGTGGTCGCGGCTTTTACTCCAACTTGTTCGTGGTGCCAAAAAAGGACGGGTCATTCCGTCCCGTTCTGGACCTCAAGCTACTCAACAGACATGTGAGAACCAGACGGTTTCGGATGGAATCTCTCCGCTCGGTCATCGCCTCGATGTCACAAGGAGACTTCCTAGCATCGATCGACATCAAGGATGCTTATCTCCATGTACCGATCGCACCCGAACATCAACGTTTCCTGTGTTTCGCCATCGGGGACGAACACCTTCAGTTCGTGGCATTGCCTTTCGGCTTGGCGACAGCCCCACGGGTTTTCACCAAAGTCATGGCATCCGTTGTGGCGGTCCTGCATTCTCAGGGCCACTCGGTGATCCTCTACTTGGACGATCTCCTAGTCACGGCCCCGTCTCGGGTGGCGTGTCAACAAAGTCTATCCGTCGCTCTGGCGACTCTCCAGCGGTTCGGGTGGATCATCAACTTCCCGAAATCCAAGTTGACACCGACCCAATCACTAACGTACCTTGGGATGGAGTTTCATACCCAGCAAGCGTTAGTCAAGCTTCCGAGCGACAAACAGCTTTCTCTGCAGGCAGGGGTGCAATCCCTTCTTCGGAGTCAGTCACACCCCTTAAGGCGCCTCATGCACTTCCTGGGGAAGATGGTGGCAGCTATAGAGGCAGTCCCGTTCGCGCAATTCCATCTTCGGCCACTCCAATGGGACATTCTCCGCAAATGGGACAGGAGTTCGGCTTCCCTCGACAAGAACGTCTCTCTTTCCCTTGCAACCAAGACGTCACTTCAGTGGTGGCTCCTTCCCAATTCTCTGTCGCGGGGAAAATCCTTCCTACCCCCAGCCTGGGCTGTGGTCACCACGGACGCGAGCCTGTCAGGTTGGGGAGCGGTTTTTCTCCACCACAGGGCTCAGGGAACCTGGACTCCAATAGAGTCATCCCTTCAGATCAATATACTGGAGATAAGGGCAGTGTATCTAGCCCTATTGGCTTTTCATCGGTGGCTGGAGGGCAGGCAGATCCGTATCCAGTCGGACAACGCCACTGCCGTCGCCTACATCAACCACCAAGGCGGCACTCGCAGTCGTCAAGCCTTCCAGGAAGTCCGACGGATTCTGCAGTGGGTGGAAGCCACAGCCTCCACCATCTCCGCAGTTCACATCCCGGGCGTAGAAAACTGGGAAGCAGATTTTCTCAGTCGTCAGGGCATGGACGCGGGGGAATGGTCTCTGCACCCAGACGTGTTTCGAGAGATCTGTCGCCGCTGGGGAACGCCGGACGTCGATCTCATGGCGTCACGGCACAACAACAAGGTCCCGGCATTCATGGCACGGTCTCAGGATCACAGAGCTCTGGCGGCGGACGCGTTAGTTCAGGATTGGTCGCAGTTTCGACTGCCTTATGTGTTTCCTCCTCTGGCGATGCTGCCCAGAGTGCTACGCAAGATCAGGTCCGACTGCCGTCGCGCCATTCTCGTCGCTCCAGACTGGCCGAGGCGGTCGTGGTATCCGGATCTGTGGCATCTCACGGTGGGTCAACCGTGGGCGCTTCCAGACCGTCCAGACTTGCTGTCACAAGGCCCGTTTTTCCATCTGAATTCTGTGGCCCTCAACCTGACTGTGTGGCCATTGAGTCCTGGCTCCTAGCGTCTTCAGGGTTATCTCAGGATGTCATTGCCACCATGAGACAGGCCAGGAAGCCTACGTCCGCCAAGATCTATTACAGGTCTTGGCAAATCTTCCTATCCTGGTGCGCTAATAACGGTTTTTCTCCATGGCCGTTTGCCTTACCCACTTTTCTTTCATTACTTCAATCTGGAATGGACAAGGGTTTGTCACTCGGCTCTCTCAAGGGCCAAGTATCGGCGCTCTCCGTGTTTTTTCAAAAGCGTCTAGCCAGGCTTCCGCAGGTCCGCACATTCCTGCAGGGAGTTTGCCACATAGTCCCACCTTACAAGCGTCCGCTGGAACCCTGGGATCTTAACAGGGTTCTAACGGCTCTTCAAAAACCACCTTTCGAGCCGCTGCGGGATGTCTCTCTATCATGTCTTTCGCAGAAGGTGGCCTTCCTAGTGGCAGTCACATCACTTCGGAGAGTGTCTGAGCTCGCAGCGCTGTCATGCAAAGCCCCCTTCCTGGTGTTTCACCAGGATAAGGTGGTTCTGCGTCCGGTCCCGGAATTTCTCCCTAAGGTGGTATCCCCTTTTCATCTCAATCAGGATATCTCCTTGCCTTCATTTTGCCCTAATCCAATTCACCAGTGTGAAAAGGATTTGAACTCTTTGGATCTTGTGAGAGCACTCCGGCTCTACGTGTCTCGCACGGCGCCCCTGCGCCGTTCATACGCGTTCTTTGTCCTTGTCGCTGGCCAATGTAAGGGCTCTCAGGCTTCCAGGTCAACCTTGGCTCGGTGGATCAAGGAACCGATTCTCGAAGCCTACCGTTCTTCTGGGCTTCCGCTTCCTTCAGGGCTGAAAGCCCATTCTACCAGAGGCGTGGGTGCGTCCTGGGCATTGCGGCACCGGGCTACGGCTCAGCAGGTGTGTCAGGCAGCTACGTGGTCTAGTCTGCACACTTTCACGAAACACTATCAAGTGCATACCTATGCTTCGGCAGATGCCAGTCTAGGTAGGCGAGTCCTTCAGGCGGCGGTTGCCCACCTGTAAGAGGGGGCCGTTTTTTTCGGCTCTTTTTATCGAGGTATTCTTTTACCCACCCAGGGACTGCTCTTGGACGTCCCAATTGTCTGGGTCTCCCAATGGAGCGACAAAGAAGAAGGGAATTTTGTTTACTTACCGTAAATTCCTTTTCTTCTAGCTCCTATTGGGAGACCCAGCACCCGCCCCTGTGCCCTTCGGGCTGGTTGTTTTTTTGTGTACACATGTTGTTCATGTTGAATTGTGCTTTTGGTTCATGGTCTTCAGTTCTCCGAACATCCTTCGGATTGAATTTACCCTAGACCAATTTATAAGTTTTCTCCTTCCTGCTTTTGCACCAAAACTGAGGAGCCCGTGATCCACGGGAGGGTGTATAGGCAGAGGGGAGGGGTTACACTTTTTAAAGTGTAATACTTTGTGTGGCCTCCGGAGGCAGAAGCTATACACCCAATTGTCTGGGTCTCCCAATAGGAGCTCGAAGAAAAGGAATTTACGGTAAGTAAACAAAATTCCCTTCTTCTTGGATCCCAGTAAAACTAGAGTACTGATATAGTGGGGGAGAGCCTTTGTAGGCTCATTATTCTTCCATATCAGGCGTGCTGGTATTTACTAGGGTTTTTACTGCTACTTCTAGTTGTGTCAGTATTGGGTCCGCAGTCCGTTAAGGTTCCAGCCACTCTGGATATTTTTTGGATTTCCGAGTTTGTCTTTTTTCTGATCCTCCTGGTCACTGAATCATTACAGTTGCCTGCTTGATCGTGTCAGAGTAGAATAGCAGATAGTGATCTATTAAATACATCAAGTGAAATTGGATCTCACATACCAAGCCTAGAACTGAGACAGTGGTCTAAAGGGAAGAAAGTTTTCATGCGCCTATGACCTGGAGGAAACCGCAAAATCATAATGATGATGGCTACCTTTTTATGTACAAAATGGAGGGAGTCAACCTTAAATATAAGAGAGAAATTATATACCCGGACTTCCCGTCAGCGATTCGCTCTGTGCCTCACACTCTAGGAATACCTGTCCCTTCACTTCTGTAGAAGACTGAAAATGCACTTAAAGGGAAGATGTAAAAAAATAAAAAATATTCAATAACTGAAAAATGTAAAGTATTAATGTTTTAATGTTTTGTTTAAATATTATTTTTAATTGAGCAAAATATAAAACAATTATTTTAAAAGTTTGATATTTTCCCACTCTTAAACACTAGGGGGAGCAGCTGCTGAAATCCTACTGTAGAACTACCTCACATTACAGCTACAGTAAAAGTGGGCAAAATCTGCTCTCCTGTGTGTGATGTCATTTCCCCTCCTGTTCTGGGTGTTTCCAAAAGGATAAGGGAAGATGACGTTTAGGATCACATTGCGGAGCCATTTTGTTGGTGACCGCAAAGTGATCGTAATATGTCTATTTTTGTGCCCCCATATTTCTGTGCCCTCATATTCCTGTGCCTCAATGTATACTATTCCACATATACTTTGTCCTCACATTCCTGTGCCTCAATGTATACTATTCCACATATACTTTGCCCTCACATTCCTGTGCCTCAGTGTATACTATGCCACATATGCTGTGTCCCCATATTTCTGTGCTTCACGGCAGCGGCGAGCGCGAGATTGGAAGCGGGGAGGAAAGCAGCAGCATCGGGGGGTGGAGCGCTGGGGGCTTAGCACACCAAGATCAGTTAGGGAGCGATCACCGTTGCCCGGCACCGATACTCACTCCATCATGAGCGGGTGACGGGAAAGTTCAGCATACGCTGTGAGCTCCACAAAAATGGCGCCTATCTCCTCCCTTTGATGTGATCTAGACAGTCTAGGGGCGTGTCCAAATCACAGCAAGGAGCTGTCCGTGTTAAAGTATTGGGTCGGAGCGTGACTATCACACCCAATGCACTGAGAGCTGCCATAAATGAGGTAACTCGTTACTCCAAGATGGCAGCGCCCTGTGTGTCTGTAAAAGTAGAATTAAATAAAAACTAAACAAGCAATGAATTTTAATTTTGTATTAAAAATAATTGATTCCATAATCACTACTATTAATACAAAAATTCAAAAATTAAAAAAAAAAAGCGACACCTTCTCTTTAATTCTGAATAATCAGAACATGAAGAGCAGGATCTGATAAAAACTTTCACAATAGTCCCAAAAAGCCAAAATTTTTTTTCACAGCTTGAATTGAATGATTTCTTTATCGTTCCTATGGGAGACCCAGACCATGGGTGTTTAGCTTCTGCCTCCGGAGGACACACAAAGTACTACACTTAAAAGTGTAGCTCCTCCCTCTGAGCTTATACACCCCCTGGAGAACCAGATCTAGCCAGTTTATCGCTTTGTGTTCAGGAGGCATACATCCACACATGCATTCTCATCTGATTTTTGGAAAGAGTTTGAAGAAAAGCGGGTCCAAGTCTGGACTCCCGGCATGTCCCTTCTCACCACACTGTATCGGTGGTGTTGTAAGGTTGATTCCAAGGCTGGAGCCTTACATGCCACGCTCCTTCACCATCCCTCCTGGGCTCTGGCTTGAAGTGGGAGCCAGCACGGTCTCCATGCTTGGCAGGAGACAGGTCTCCATCCGCAGCCCTTCAGCACCCTGCTGGACCGGAGCACTCATCCCCAGGGACTTGGAACCTTGCGTCTCAGCAAGCTAAGTACCTGAGACGTTTATATTGTGGGGGTCCCTGTACTTTATTGTTGTGGGAGAGTATGCTGACTGTGTTTTATGACATTTCCGTCGGGTTCTCTGGCTGTCGCCTGAGAACCGCGCCGATGGTGCCTGCGCGCCGGCCGCGCCGCTCAAATTTAGGCCCCGGCTTCGCCGGAGGCCTAGTTTCGGTTTCACTGCCCTCGCATGTCATTCATGCAGAGGGACAGGCTCGGCTCCGCCCGGCGGCCGTTCTGCACAGGGGAGGAACACTCCCCACTGCAGTGTGTTTCCCCTCCCCTGTAGGTCTCTATGGCCCTCCAGATCCCGCTCTTCAAGCAAGTCCCGCCCCCTCTCTTCGCTCCGGTGGCCATTTTCTCAGCGTTCTCTCTACAAGCGCTGGTCTGCAGCACCTCTGCTGAGTTGCTGTGCTTGGGGGTCCGGGCTTCGGGATCTGGAGGGCACACAACACCGCTCCAGCGGTCTGGTAAGCCACAACCGGTCTCCGGTTGTGGACCTCTGATATACTCTCTGGGGTTCATTCTCTGGCAGAGCCCCCACTCCAGCAGCATGTCTCACACGAGGAGCAAGGCTCCAAAGCTGTATTCAGTATGCACTGCATGTAAGCTCCTGCTGCCTGAACCGAGCATATTCCCACATTGTGATGCCTGCTCTAACCTGGCGGTGCCTCAGCCTGGAGTCTTACCCCCAGTGGTCTCTCAGGCTGCCCCTGCTCCTGTGGCTGAACCCCCGGCTTGGATAGAATCCTTTTGTATGTCTATCTCCCAGTCTTTTGCTGACTCCATGGGACTTTTGTCCAGGACTTTGCTGAACATGCATCAGCCCCCTTCACAGGGTGCCTCTGCTGCTAGGGGTTTCTCAGGATCGGAGCTTGTGAGGCAAATCCCGGGATATGAAGGTGAATTATGACTCCAGTCATAATCCCTCATCACTCCCTGGCAGTGCCCCCTCCCTTCTTGTCCTCAGTGTTCCACTTACACCTCCATGGCCATGTCCTGTGATATGGAGATGAGGTGGTGTGGGAACAAAGGACACAGGATGACTCCCTGCCGTCACCCTGTAACAAGAGCTGTATCTCATTAGCAAGGCTATGGAAATAGCCAGACAGAACGACTCCAGTAAAAAATGGTTCATATCTCGCAAGCCATATTTCCGATAAATATGGCAACCATAAAAATGGTGTCTCTGCATGCGGACGATGCCGGCACACCCTTTTTATGGGAGCAGGACATTGGGAAATGCCCCAGGCGTGATATCAGCCAATGGGGAACTGGCAGACAGGTCATGAGTCCCCTCGTTCTGTAGCTAAATTCATAACTGTCACAATGAGAGCATTGGCGTCCGCCTACGACGCTCCCAGGCAAAGTTATGGCCCATATTCCATGTTGGGATATTGTCCATAACTCAAGCCAGGGGTGGAGCAGTGCTCCCTGTGAGGTCACGAAGGTAGGAGGGGACCTGGATTTGGCCAGGTTGATAACCCTACTTCGGCCATTTTCCAGTGGTTCTTTCGCTGGGGGCACGTGCAGGAAACATCTGCGGGAGTTCCTAGAAACCTGGTCTACAGCGCCCCCCTGTGGCCAGACGCACAAGGTAACTGATTGAATTGCATACCTGTTGTAAACCATGCTTTATCTGTAACTGTACTCTGACATATGTATATTCTGTAGATTCCCTATTGTATATATTGTAGTTCTAGTGTGCTTTAGGCTGATTAAATTATATAATTAATCTTGGGCTGTTCTGTTATCTCGATCTTGAATCCCACGTCTGTGTGTTCGGCTAATAGTTACCGTGAAGCGGTTGGTGGCAGCGAGTTTGTGCCAAGGATTATTGTGGGGAGGCCAGTGAGATTCGGGGAGATTTTATATATTCCGCCCGCGGAGGTCGGGGGAATATATACCCTACTCTCACCGGGGACCCTTCAATAATCGGCATAAGTAGTATAGCGGCCTCCTTGCTTATCGTCGGGCCATTCCATAATTGGCCTGACTATAAGAGGGGCGCTAGAGAGCGCATCACGTGCTCTGTCTGTCGGTCGGGAGGTATAAAGGAGGGGTGACCCCCCACTTGTTACACCCCGATTGTGACGTACTGGTAGCCAGCGCGGGGGATTTCTGAGTGACCCCCCGGTGGTTTGTGACATATTGGTGGCATAGCGGTGGGATCGAGATAATAGTGTGTGTGAGTGTGAGACCCATACTCCCAGACACTAAAGACTGCCTGCAGCAGCTGTGGCTGCTGGGGTCTTCAGACTAGCTCAACACTAGAGTGTCAGAGTGCAGATACTGTAAGGTGTGTGGAGGCATCAGGTGTCAGTTCTGTGTCAGTGACCAAAAGTCTGCAAGAATGGCTGATGGCACCAGGAGCAGAGCTATGCAACTGGCCAATGCTAAGGCAGGAGCCGAAGAGAGGGAGGACGGTGCTGTGGACAGCAATGAGGAGGTTGCCCACGAGTCCTCCAGGAGCTCGACGCCAGAAAACCGTTCTGCCGAGGACATTGCGCAACCTGGCACTGCTGGACAAGATGAGGAGGAGCTCACCCAAGGTTCCTCAACGAGCCAGATGCCAGCCCTCCGCTCTGAAAGGGACAGTGAATCGCCTAGCTCTGCAGCGTGCCGCAGATCACCACGTGCCATTCCACCGAGCCTGGGAGGCTCGGATAGCCTTCTTCAAATGGCTATGGCCCTTCTCCAGGCTGGAGACCAGAAGGGCTACAAGGAACTCCTGGCAGAGCGCAGGGCAGAGCGGCAGGCAGCGCGTGACGCTGAGGCTGCGGAGCGGCACGCAGAGCGTGAGGCTGCGGAGCGAGAGCGGCAGGCAGCGCGTGAAGAGCGAGAGCGACAGGCAGACCGTGACTACCAGCTGCAGCTAGCTCAGCTCCGGCCCTCATCAGCCACATGTGACCTTCAAAACACCAAACTTCCAAAGGTCCGTGTTGAGGACTTCCCAGTGCTGGAGAAGGATGGAGACTTGGACTCTTTCCTGACTGCTTTTGAACGGACTTGCTTGCAGCACCATCTGAACAAGGACCAGTGGGCCAAATACCTGACCCCCCGTTTAAGGGGTAAGGCCCTGGATGTCCTTGGGGACTTGCCTGCTGAGGCAGATCAGGGCTACGACACCATCAAGCGGGCCCTGATCCAACAGTACAACCTCACTCCAGAGTCCTACCGCAAGAAGTTCCGGAGCCTACAGAAGGGACCAAAGGACTCCTGGGCTGACCACCGGCGGGCACTTGCCCGAGCTGCCGACCACTGGACCCAAGGCCTGCAGCTTTCCACCGGACCAGAGATCCTGGACTTGTTCATCACGGAGCAACTCTTGTGGAACTGCCCTGAGGATCTCCGCCAGTTCATCCGAGACCAGAAGCCAAAGGGGTCCACGGCTACAGCTGCCCTTGCCGATGACTACACCAACAACCGGGCCCCTGAGGCCAGGAGAGCGGCCACCAGCAGCACCTGGAGAGGGGGTAAGATGAATTCTGCAACTGCCCCACCTGCCCCTAGACTGCAGGGGGTGTCCCCCTCAACTCCCCTCTCCAGGCCTGTGGCGGAACCAAGACGGTGCCACCAGTGCAACCTACCGGGACACTTCAAGGCCATGTGCCCTCAGCGTCCCAAGGCCCCGGCTCCGTCCCCGTCCCAAGGGCCGCCCAAGGTGTATTGTGTGGGTGGGGGTGGTGGTAGGTCCCTGGACAGCTTCCAACCTGTCACCGTCGGCCGGTCTGTGACCATAGGACTGCGAGACAGCGCCTCGGAGGTGACTCTGGTGCGGCCTGAGATGGTGTCCCCCCAAGACTTGATCCCTGGAAAAACCCTCGCTGTCTCCGGGATTGGAGGCACTGACCCGGCGCTGCCTGTTGCTGACATTTATGTGGACTGGGGCGCAGGGCGGGGGGTGAGGGAGGTGGGGGTAACTGATCGGATCCCTGCAAACGTGCTACTTGGGACAGATTTGGGGCAGATAACCTCCCAGTTTGGGCCCCAACCAAGGGCTGAACCTTCAGCCCGTACTGACATGCCTCCGGACAATGTTAATGTGTTATCTATGAATGATGTAAGGGAGGAGGGAGTGAACTCTGATATTTCTGCTTGCATAGACACCATAGACACACACTCAGCTGCAGCTGTGACAGGGGAGGGGGTCAGAGAAAGGTGTGACAATGCCTCTACAAGTAACCAGCCTGTGAGCTGGGATCTGTTGCCCTCTGCAGGGATAAGCAGAGAGCAGGGTGCTGCAGGGGGAGGACCAGTGTGTGGGGTGGGGGCTACCACAGCAAATGTGGGGTCCCCAGAGATTTCACAGCGGGGTTCTGTTGCTGCAGGAGGGGAACAGGCAGGTGAGATTGGGGCCGGTCCAGGAGCGGAAGTGCTCCCAGGTAAGATCTCGGTGCATGGTTCCCCCACAACCGGGGTGTCAGGAAGCCAGGTAGGTCTGCCTGAACCGGCGACTTGGTCAGGAACGGAGGAGGAGCAGGCACGACCCACGGTCGCAGCGGCTGTGGCCGCTGTCACCCGCAGTGGGAGTGCTGGAAGCCAAGGGGCCTCCCGGAGGTCCGATAGCTCTTCCCCTTCTGACCAAGTGGCAGCCGAGTCAGGTGGAGGCCAGGACACAGGTCCCGGGGTACTGACTGAAGATGTGACAGTCTCGTCGATTCTGGCCACATCTAGTCAGGGGTTTCAGGCAGCGTTAGAAGCTGACGACAGCCTGAAAGCTCTTAAGGAGCAGGCGGCACAGCCTCCCTCGGACTCGGACCCGGAGCGAGTGGTCTGGGACCAAGGACGGCTGTACCGGGCCACGGTCCAGCAGGGTTCACCGGAGGCGTGGCCCAGGGACCGACAGTTGGTGGTACCCTATCCGTTCCGGACGGAGTTGTTGCGGATCGCACATGAGATTCCGATGGCCGGACACCTAGGGATCGCTAAGACCAAGGCCAGGTTAAACCAGCATTTCTACTGGCCAAAAATGGGGGCCGATGTGGCTGCCTACTGCCGTTCGTGTGAAACCTGTCAGAGAGTGGGGAAGGCGGGGCCACGCCCCAAAGCCCCACTGGTATCTCTGCCAATCATCGATGAGCCTTTCAGGAGGGTGGCTGTGGATCTGGTCGGCCCGCTGGCCATCCCCAGTAGCTCCGGGAAACGCTTCATACTGACGGTAGTGGACTATGCCACCCGGTACCCAGAAGCAGTGGCCTTGTCGTCCATTCGGGCTGACAAGGTGGCCACCGCATTGCTGGAGATTTTCTCCCGAGTGGGTTTTCCCCAGGAAATGCTCACCGACCGGGGGACCCAATTCATGTCCCAGCTGATGGAGGCCCTCTGTAAGCAAGTCCAGGTGCGACATCTGGTGGCCAGCCCGTACCATCCACAGACTAATGGCCTGTGCGAGCGGTTCAATGGCACCTTAAAGCAGATGCTTAAGATGTTGGTCGACTCCCATGGGCGTGACTGGGAGCGGTATCTCCCACACCTGTTATTTGCTTACCGGGAGGTTCCACAGGCCTCAACAGGATTCTCACCGTTTGAGCTCCTGTACGGGCGACGTGTGCGGGGCCCCCTGGCTCTGGTGAAAGAGGCTTGGGAAGGGGATTTGGCCACCCCTGGAGTGTCGGTTATCGAGTATGTCATGCGCTTCCGGGACAAAATGCAGGCCTTGACGCAACTGGTACACGACAATATGGCTCAAGCCCAGGCCGATCAGAAGCGTTGGTACGACCAGAACGCTTGTGAGAGGACCTACCAAGTGGGTCAAAAGGTGTGGGTACTGGTCCCCGTACCACAGGACAAGCTTCAGGCAGCCTGGGAAGGCCCATACCTCGTGTACCAGCAGCTCAACCCTGTAACGTACCTGGTCACCCTGGACCCTGCCCGTGGAAGGCGGAAGCCCTTCCATGTGAACATGATGAAGGCACATCATGAGCGGGAGGCATGTGCGCTCCCCGTGTGCAACCTGCCCGAGGAGGGAGAAGCGGAAACCCTCTTGGATATGCTAGCCCAGGTTAGGGCAGGCGGATCCATTGAGGATGTGGAGGTTGGCCACCAGCTCTTGGAGGACCAACGGTCCCAGCTGTGGGCCACCCTACACCCCTTCCGGGGGTTGTTTACCAACCAGCCCGGAAGGACTGACTTGGCTGTCCATCACGTGGACACTGGGGATCATCCCCCGATCCGGCGTTCAGCATATCGGGTCTCCCTGGAGGTGCAGCAACACATGCGCCAGGAGATTGACGAGATGCTGAAGCTGGGGGTGATCCAGGCATCCAACAGCGCTTGGGCCTCTCCTGTAGTCCTCGTCCCTAAGAAGGACCGAACCACTCGGTTCTGCGTGGACTACAGGGGGCTCAATGCGGTCACGGTCGCCGATGCGTACCCAATGCCACGCATCGATGACCTGCTCGATCAGTTGGCCGGGGCTCAGTACCTGACCATCATGGATCTGAGCCGGGGATATTGGCAGATCCCCCTGACTCGCAAGGCAGGGAACGCTCTGCCTTTATTACCCCATTTGGACTGTACGAGTCCACGGTGATGCCATTCGGGATGAGGAATGCCCCTGCCACTTTCAGCGGATGGTCAACACCCTGCTCAAGGGACTTGAAGGGTACGCGGCCGCGTACCTGGATGACATTGCCGTCTTCAGTCCACCTGGGAGGACCACCTAGAGCATCTAGCACAGGTGCTCAGGCGGATCCACCGGGCAGTTTGACCATCAAGCCGGGAAAGTGTCAGCTGGCCATGAGCGAGGTCCAGTACCTCGGTCACCGGGTAGGTGGGGAGAACACTGAAGCCCGAGCCTGAGAAAGTGGAAGCCATCGCATCCTGGCCCACCCCCAGGACCAAGAAGCAGGTGATGTCCTTCTTGGGGACCGCTGGGTACTATAGGAGGTTTGTTCCATGCTATAGTAGCCTGGCAAAGCCCTTGACGGACCTCACCAAGAAGAAGCTGCCCTCTGCAGTCGATTGGACAATGGACTGCGAGACAGCCTTCCGGGCCCTAAAGGACGCCCTGTCCAGCCGCCCGTGCTACAGGCAGCCGACTTCACGCGGCGTTTTGTAGTACAGACCGACGCCAGTGACTTCGGCCTCGGTGCGGTGCTCAGCCAGGTGGACTCTGCGAGCCAAGAGCACCCAGTCTTGTACCTGAGCAGGAAGCTGTTACAAGGGAAGTTGCCTATTCCACGATGGAGAAGGAGTGCCTGGCCATAGTGGTGGGCCCTGCAGCGTCTGCAACCCTATCTATACGGGCGCCACTTCATCGTGGGAGACGGACCACAAATCCCCTCAGCTGGTTGCACACCGTCTCTGGGACGAATGGGCGATTGTTGCGATGGAGCCTTGCGCTCCAGCAATACAACTTCACCATTCGCACACAAAAGGGGCCGTGACCACGGTAACGCAGACGGGCTGTCCCGACAAGGAGAGGTCGCGGACGGGCGCACGGGGGAACACCGGAGTGTGCTGCCCCCCTAGCGCCCTCAAAAGGGGGGAGGTGTGAGGCAAATCCGGGATATGAAGGTGAATTATGACTCCAGTCATAATCCCTCATCACTCCCTGGCAGTGCCCCCTCCCTTCTTGTCCTCAGTGTTCCACTTACACCTCCATGGCCATGTCCTGTGATATGGAGATGAGGTGGTGTGGGAACAAAGGACACAGGATGACTCCCTGCCGTCACCCTGTAACAAGAGCTGTATCTCATTAGCAAGGCTATGGAAATAGCCAGACAGAACGACTCCAGTAAAAATGGTTCATATCTCGCAAGCCATATTTCCGATAAATATGGCAACCATAAAAATGGTGTCTCTGCATGCGGACGATGCCGGCACACCCTTTTTATGGGAGCAGGACATTGGGAAATGCCCCAGGCGTGATATCAGCCAATGGGGAACTGGCAGACAGGTCATGAGTCCCCTCGTTCTGTAGCTAAATTCATAACTGTCACAATGAGAGCATTGGCGTCCGCCTACGACGCTCCCAGGCAAAGTTATGGCCCATATTCCATGTTGGGATATTGTCCATAACTCAAGCCAGGGGTGGAGCAGTGCTCCCTGTGAGGTCACGAAGGTAGGAGGGGACCTGGATTTGGCCAGGTTGATAACCCTACTTCGGCCATTTTCCAGTGGTTCTTTCGCTGGGGGCACGTGCAGGAAACATCTGCGGGAGTTCCTAGAAACCTGGTCTACAGCGCCCCCCTGTGGCCAGACGCACAAGGTAACTGATTGAATTGCATACCTGTTGTAAACCATGCTTTATCTGTAACTGTACTCTGACATATGTATATTCTGTAGATTCCCTATTGTATATATTGTAGTTCTAGTGTGCTTTAGGCTGATTAAATTATATAATTAATCTTGGGCTGTTCTGTTATCTCGATCTTGAATCCCACGTCTGTGTGTTCGGCTAATAGTTACCGTGAAGCGGTTGGTGGCAGCGAGTTTGTGCCAAGGATTATTGTGGGGAGGCCAGTGAGATTCGGGGAGATTTTATATATTCCGCCCGCGGAGGTCGGGGGAATATATACCCTACTCTCACCGGGGACCCTTCAATAATCGGCATAAGTAGTATAGCGGCCTCCTTGCTTATCGTCGGGCCATTCCATAATTGGCCTGACTATAAGAGGGGCGCTAGAGAGCGCATCACGTGCTCTGTCTGTCGGTCGGGAGGTATAAAGGAGGGGTGACCCCCCACTTGTTACACCCCGATTGTGACGTACTGGTAGCCAGCGCGGGGGATTTCTGAGTGACCCCCCGGTGGTTTGTGACAGAGCTCACAGAGGATTCATCATCTGGTCCCAGACCCCGTCCTTCTAAGAAGAGACGCAGGGTTCCCTCTCCTTCCTCGTCCCGCGGCTCTGATTCAGGAGCTGACTCGCACGATGAGGAGGATGCCTTTACGGGGGGCTCGGAGGTTAACTCTATGTACCCCATTGATCTGTCCGAAAGTGACTCAGATGTTAGTGATTTGATTGCGTCCATTAATTCTGTACTGGATCTCAATCCGCCAGTATCAGAGGAGCAACCCTCTCTGGCAGAAAAGCACCAGTTTACCTCGCCTAAGAGAGTAAAGAGTGTGTTCTTTAACCACTCCAGTTTTCAGGCTGCTGTGACCAAGCCCAGGGCCTGTCCTGACAAACGCTTCCCAAAGCGTGGTTCTGATGACCGCTTTCCCTTTCCACCTGAGGTGGTCAAGGAGTGGGCTCATTCCCCAAAGGTAGACCCCCCGGTGTCTAGACTCTCAGCCCGGACCGTTGTATCGGTGGCTGATGGCACTTCTCTTAAGGATTCCACTGACCGCCAGATTGACCTTCTGGCCAAATCCGTATATGAAGCGGCGGGGGCTTCGTTCTCCCCGAATTTTGCAGCAGTGTGGGCTCTAAAAGCCATCTCTGCTTCTCTGGAGTAGATGCATTCCCTCGCCAGGGAATCTATGTCCGAAATGGTTACCTTAACTTCCCAAGCTTCAGCTTTTTCATCCTATGCCATGTCTGCCATGCTGGAAGCTTCTCACCGCACTGCGGTGGCTTCGGCTAATTCCCTCGCTATCCGCAGGATCTTATGGCTTCGAGAGTGGAAGGCAGATGCTTCTTCTAAGAAGTACCTTGCTGGACTCCCTTTTGCTGGGTCCTGGCTGTTCGGTGAACAGCTGGATGAAATTTATTAAGGAAACTACTGGTGGGAAGAGTACTTCCATGCCACAAACCAAAACCAGGAAACCTGTCCAGGGCAGGAATCAGTCGAGGTTTCGTTCCTTTCGTTCCTCCAACTGGTCCTCCTCTAAGCCCTCGGCTTCGTCCACTAACTCAGCCAAGGACCAGAAATCCAACTGGCGCCCAAAAGCGCGTCCACAAAAGACCGCAGGAGGTGCTGCCACTAAGGCAGCCTCCTCGTGACTATCTGTCCGGGCCAGCAACGTCCTTAGTCAGTGGCAGGCTCTCCCACTTTGGCGACGCGTGGTTTCAACACGTCTCCGATCAGTGGGTAAGGGATATCATCTCCCATGGCTACAGGATAGAATTCTCTTCCAGCCCGCCAAACAGATTTTTTCTCTCTACTCCCCCCTGCTCCAAGGCCGCCGCCTTCTCACAGGCCGTGGCATCCTTGCAGGCCAACGGAGTAATTGTACCGGTTCCCGCCCGGGAACGGTTCAAAGGTTTCTACTCAAATCTCTTCCTAGTCCCCAAAAAGGACGGTTCCTTCCGGCCCATCCTGGATCTCAAGCTTCTCAACAAGCATGTTCAGGTGCGGCATTTTCGCATGGAGTCTCTGCGATCAGTCATTGCCTCAATGACCCAAGGGGATTTCCTGGCATCCATCGACATCAGAGATGCCTATCTGCATGTGCCAATTGCGGTTTCACACCAGCGTTGGCTATGTTTTGCAATCGGAGAGGAACACCAATTCGTGGCTCTCCCCTTCGGGTTGGCCACAGCTCCTCGGGTATTCACCAAGGTCATGGCAGCAGTGATTGCGGTCCTGCACCTACAGGGGTTGGCAGTGATCCCTTACCTGGACGACCTTCTAGTCAAGGCTCCATCCAGCGCAGACTGTCAGCGGAGTGTCTCGCTCACTCTCGCCACTCTAGCCCAATTCGGGTGGATTGTCAATCTTCCCAAGTCCACTCTGACTCCGACCCAGAGTCTCACGTACCTAGGGATGCAGTTCGACACTTTGCCGGCACTTGTGAAGTTGCCCTTAGTCAAACAGCAGTCCCTTCACCTGGCGGTGCGCTCTCTGCTGAGGCCCCGCCGTTATTCCCTCAGGCGCCTGATGCAGGTGCTGGGTCAAATGGTGGCATCAATGGAGGCTGTTCCCTTTGCCCAGTTCCATCTGCGTCCCCTGCAGCTGGACATTCTCCGCTGTTGGTACAAGCGGCCTTCCTCCTTGCACAGGTTAGTGGCTCTGTCGCCACAGACCAGGAGCTCTCTTCAGTGGTGGCTTCGGCCCCTCTCTCTGTCCCAGGGGAGCTCCTTTCTGGCCCCGTCCTGGGTGATCCTCACCACGGACGCCAGTCTATCCGGCTGGGGAGCGGTATGTCTCCACCACCGAGCGCAGGGCACTTGGACTCCGTCCGAGTCAGCCCTTTCGATCAATGTGCTGGAAACCAGAGCCGTGCTTCTAGCTCTCCTAGCTTTTCACCATCTGCTGGCGGGCAGGCACATTCGAGTCCAGTCTGACAACGCGACAGCGGTTGCCTACATCAATCACCAAGGCGGGACACGCAGCCGCCTGGCAATGTTGGAGGTCCAACGCATCCTTCAATGGGCGGAGGACTCCAAGTCCACCATATCCGCAGTCCACATCCCAGGCGTGGAAAATTGGGAGGCAGATTATCTCAGCCGTCAAACCGTGGACAGTGGCGAGTGGTCCCTGCACCCGGCAGTTTTTCAGTCAATCTGCCGGAAATGGGGCACTCCGGACGTGGACCTAATGGCGTCCCGTCACAACAACAAAGTTCCCGTTTACGTGGCTCGCTCCCACGATCCTCAGGCATTCGCCGCCTACGCTCTGGTCCAAGACTGGTCCCAGTTTCGTCTGTCCTACGTGTTTCCCCCTCTAGCTCTCTTGCCCAGAGTCCTGCGCAAGATCAGATTGGAGGGCCGTCGAGTCATTCTCATTGCTCCGGATTGGCCCAGGCGAGCATGGTACCCAGACCTGCTCCTTCTGTCTGTAGAGGTGCCGTGGCATCTTCCGGACCGTCCAGACCTTCTCTCACAAGGTCCGTTTTTCCGCCTGAATTCTGCGTCTCTCAAATTGACGGCGTGGCTCTTGAGTCCTGGATCTTGACAGCTTCTGGTATTCCTCCTGAAGTCATCTCCACTATGACTCGGGCCCGTAAGTCTTCCTCCGCCAAGATCTATCACAGGACTTGGAAAATTTTCCTGTCCTGGTGTCGCTCTTCCGGCCATCCTCCTTGGCCATTTTCCTTGCCGACCCTTCTGTCCTTTCTACAGTCCGGTCTGCAGTTGGGACTGTCCCTCAACTCTCTCAAGTGACAATTCTCAGCTCTGTCAGTGCTGTTCCAGCGGCGTCTCGCCCGGATGGCTCAGGTCCGCACCTTCATGCAGGGCGCGTCTCACATCATTCCGCCTTACCGGCGGCCCTTGGATCCCTGGGACCTCAATTTGGTTTTCACGGTTTTGCAGAAACCCCCCTTTGAGCCTCTTAGGGAGGTTTCTTTGTTTCGTCTTTCACAGAAAGTGGTCTTTCTAGTGGCCATAACTTCCCTCAGGAGAGTCTCCGATTTGGTTGCGCTCTCTTCGGAGTCACCTTTTTTTGTTTTTCATCAAGACAAGGTGGTTCTCCGTCCGACTCCGGACTTTCTTCCTAAGTTGGTCTCTCCTTTCCACCTTAACCAGGACATTACCCTACCTTCCTCTTGTCCGGCTCCTGTTCATCGCTTTGAAAAAGCGCTGCATACTCTGGATCTGGTGCGTGCTCTCCGGATCTATCTGTCTCGCACCGCTGCTCTTAGGCGGTGCACCTCTCTTTTTGTGCTAACCACAGGTCGGCGTAAGGGCCTCTCTGCTTCTAAGCCGACCTTAGCCCGTTGGATTAGGTCGACCATTTCGGACGCCTACCAGTGTTTCCAGGTGTCTCCCCCGCCGGGGATCAAGGCACACTCGACCAGAGCTGTCGGTGCCTCTTGGGCTTTCAGGCACCAGGCTACGGCTCAACAAGTCTGTCAGGCTGCCACTTGGACTAGCCTGCATACCTTTTCAAAGCACTACCAAGTGCATGCTCATGCTTCGGCAGATGCGAGCTTGGGCAGACGCATCCTTCAGGCGGCTGTTGCCCATTTGTGAAGTTGGGTTCTGCCTACTTCTTAGTTTTTCTGTTTATTTCCCACCCATGGACTGCTTTGAGACGTCCCATGGTCTGGGTCTCCCATAGGAACGATAAAGAAAAAGAGAATTTTGTTTACTTACCGTAAATTCTTTTTCTTATAGTTCCGTATTGGGAGACCGAGCTCCCTCCCTTTTGCCTGTTGGCAATTTCTTGTTCCGTGTGTTATCACCGGCTGTTGTTGTTGACAGAGTCTCCGGTTGTTCCGGTTTTGGCTCTGTTTTTACTTGTGGGTGGCTATTCTCCTTCAGCTTTTGCACTAAACTGGCTATATCTGGTTCTCCAGGGGGTGTATAAGCTCAGAGGGAGGAGCTACACTTTTAAGTGTAGTACTTTGTGTGTCCTCCGGAGGCAGAAGTTAAACACCCATGGTCTGGGTCTCCCAATACGGAACTATAAGAAAAAGAATTTACGGTAAGTAAACAAAATTCTCTTTTTTGTCAGGGACTTGGACCTTACTGAACATTCTGCAGGACTTTTAGGCTTTAGACTAAAGGAAAATAAGCTGCTAGCTCCTGGTAACTTTTTCATGGTACGGAAGCAGAGAATAAGAATTCCTTCCAAGGCGGTGCTGTAATGTATTCCAGTGATGTTTCTGGGCTGATTGAAAAATTTACTATTGAGTACAATGTGAGCGAGTGGAGACTCTTTATTGATTCATCCAAAAGAAAGTCTGAATGTTGTACTGCTGCATAATGGCAGCAAGTATGCTTCAGTGCCTTTATGGCATTCCATGCACTTGGAGGAAAGCGATGAGAATTTAGACTTCATTCTCAACGATGAGGACCAAGGATGGTCAATATGTGGTAATCTGAAAGTGTGCCTCCTCTTTGCTGCTCAAGGAGCAAAGAGAGCAAAGTACCTGTGCTTTTTGTGTGAATGGGACAGCTGGGATAGGATTCATCAATGGAACCAAAAAAGTTGAGCAACAAGAATATCATTGCAATCTGGACTCAAGAACATATCTGCAGAAAGCTTAGTTGATCTCATTAATGTTCTCCTGCCACCGCGCCACATTAAGCTTGAGCTGATAAAGCAGATTGTGAAAGCTCTGCCAAAAAAGGAGAGACTTTTAAGTACCTATATACCAAGTTTCAGGGACTGTCTGAAGAAAGACATTTTTTTGGGGTCTCAGATATTCGTAAAATTGTAAAGAACAACGTGTTTGAAACAAAAACTGTTGAGAAAAGGGCTTGGTATTCTTTTAATGGGATCCAATCAGCAGGATTTCTTTATCGTTCCTCTGGGAGACCCAGAGCTTGGGTGTTTAGCTTCTGCCTCCGGAGGACACATAAAGTACTACACTCAAAAGTGTAGCCCCTCCCTCTGAGCCTATACACCCCCTGGTGAGCCAGTCCCAGCCAGTTTATCGCTTTGTGTTCAGGAGGCATACATCCACACATATGATTTTTTTTTTTGGAAAAAGATTGAAGAAGTGCGGGTCCACGTCTGGACTCCCGGCATATCCCTTCTCACCCCACTGTGTCGGTGGTGTTGTAAGGTTTATTTCCAAGGCTGGAGCCTTACATGCTGTGCTCATTCACCATCCCTCCTGGGCTCTGGATTGAAGTGGGAGCCAGCGCGGTTTCCATGCCTGGCAAGAGTCCGGTCTCCGTCCACAGCCCCTTCAGGACCCTTCTGGACCGGAGCACTCATCCCCAGGGACCTGGCCCTGAGTCTCAGCAGCTAAGTACCTGAGACGTTCATATGTTGGGGGTTCCTGTCCTTTATTGTATGGGGAGAGTGTGTTTGCTGTATTTGTTTTGGCATTTCCGGCGGGTTCTCTGGCTTTTCGCCCGAGAACCGCGCCGATGGTGCCTGCGCGTCGGCCTCGCTGCTCTAATTTAGGCCCCGGCTTCGCCGGAGGCCTAGTTTCTGTTACCTGCCCTTGCATGTCACTCATGCACGGGGACACGCACGGCTCCGCCCGGCGGCCGTCCTGCACAGGGGAGGGACACTCCCCACTGCTTGTGCGTGACTCCCCCCCTGCAGGTCTCTATGGCCCTCCAGATCCCGCTTTCCTACAGGGACGCCCCCGTCCCGCCCCCTTTCTTCGCTCCGGCGGCCATTTTCTTGGACAGGGTTCACTCTGCACTGGGCCATCCTGCACTCTGCATCCCTGCTGAGGTGCTGTGCATTGGGGGTCCGGGCTTCGGGATCTGGAGGGCACACAACACCGCTTCCAGCGGTCTGGTAAGCCACAGCCGGTCTCTGGTTGTGGACCTCTGAATATACTCCCTGGGGTTCATTCTCTTTGTAGAAGCTGTTTTCCCCACTCCAGCAGCATGTCTCACACGAGAAGCAAGGCTCCAAAGCTTTATACTGCATGCGCTGCATGTAAGCTCCTTCTGCCTGAACCGAGCACCTATCCACATTGTGAGGTCTGCTCTAACTTGGAGGTGCCACAGCCTGGAGTCTCACCCCCAGTGGTCTCTCAGGCTGCTTCTGCATCTGTGGCTGAACCCCCGGCCTGGGTAGAGTCCTTCTCTAGGTCTATTTCCCAGTCATTTGCGGAGTCCATGGGACTTCTGTCCAGGACCTTGCTGAATATGCATCAGCCCTCCTCACAGGGTGCCTCTAATGCTCTTGCTAAGGGTCCTTTAGGATCCCTATCCTCTGACCTCCGTCCACTGGAGCTCACAGAGGATTCATCATCAGGGCACAAACACCGTCCTCCTAAGAGGCGCCGCAGGGTTTCCTCTCCCTCCTCATCCCGCGGCTCTGATTCAAGAGCTGACTCGCAGGATGAGGAGGATGCCTTTACAGGGGGCTCGGAGGCTAACTCCATGTGCCCCATTGCTCTTTCCGAGGGTGACTCAGAACTTAGTGACTTGATTGCTTCCATTAATTCTGTACTGGATCTCAACCCTCCAGTATCAGAGGAGCAACCCTCTCTGGCAGAAAAGCACCAGTTTACCTCGCCTAAGAGAGTAAAGAGTGTGTTCTTTAACCACTCCAGTTTTCAGACCGCTGTGACCAAACCCAGGACCTGTCCTGACAAACGCTTCCCAAAGCGTGGTTCTGATGACCGTTTTCCCTTTCCACCTGAGGTGGTCAAGGAGTGGGCTCACTCCCCAAAGGTAGACCCTCCGGTGTCTAGGCTTTCAGCCCGGACCTTTGTGTCGGTGGCTGATGGCACTTCCCTTAGGGATGCCATTGACCGTCAGATTGACCTTCTGGCTAAATCCGTGTATGAAGCGGCGGGGGCCGCGTTTTCCCCAACTTTTTCAGCAGTGTGGGCCCTCAAAGCCATCTCTGCTTCTCTAGAGGAGATGCATTCCCTCACCAGGGAATCTCGGCCCGAGATGGTTGCCTTAACTTCTCAAGCTTCAGCTTTTTCTTCTTATGCCATGTCTGTCATGCTAGAGGCTTCTCACCGCACTGCGGTGGCTTCGGCTAATTCCCTCGTTATCCGCAGGATCTTGTGGTTTCGAGAGTGGAAGGCAGATGCTTCTTCAAAGAAGTACCTTGCTGGGCTCCCGTTTGCTGGTTCCCGGCTGTTCGGTGAACAGCTGCATGAAATTATTAAGGAAGCTACTGGCGGAAAGAGTACTTCCATGCCACAAACCAAGACCAGGAAACCTGCCCAGGGTAGGATTCAGTCGAGGTTTCGCTCCTTTCGTTCCTCCAACTGGTCGTCCTCTAAGCCCTCCGCCTCGTCCGCTAACTCAGCTAAGGACCAGAAATCCAACTGGCGCTCAAAAGCGCGTCCACAGAAGACCGCAGGAGGTCCTGCCACTAAGGCAGCCTCCTCGTGACTCTCGGCCCGCTCCAGCAACGTCCTTAGTCGGTGGCAGGCTCTCCCACTTTGGCGACGCTTGGTTTCAACAAGTCTCCAATCAGTGGGTGAGAGATATCATCTCTCACGGCTACAGAATAGAATTCTCTTCCAGACCGCCAAACAGATTTTTTTTCTCTCATCTCCCCCCTGCTCCAAGGCCGCCGCCTTCTCACAGGCCGTGGCAGCCTTGCAGGCCAACGGAGTAATTGTACCAGTTCCTGCCCGGGAACGGTTCAGAGGTTTTTACTCAAATCTCTTCCTAGTTCCCAAAAAGGACGGTACCTTCCGGCCCATCCTGGATCTCAAGCTTCTCAACAAGCATGTTCGGGTGTGGCACTTTCGCATGGAGTCTCTGCGATCAGTCATTGCCTCAATGACCCAAGGGGATTTCCTGGCGTCCATCGACATCAGAGATGCCTATCTACCTGTGCCAATTGCAGTTTCACACCAGCGTTGGCTACGCTTTGCAATAGGAGAAGATCATTTCCAATTCGTGGCTCTCCCCTTGGGGTTAGCCACGGCCCCTCGGGTATTCACCAAGGTCATGGCAGCAGTGATTGCGGTTCTGCACCTCCAGGGGTTGGCAGTACTCTCTTACCTGCATGACCTTCTAGTCAAGGCTCCATCCAGCGCAGACTGTCAACGGAGTGTCTCGCTCACTCTCGCCACTCTAGCCCAATTCGGGTGGCTTGTCAATCTTCCCAAATCCACTCTGACTCCGACCCAGAGTCTCACGTACCTAGGGATGTAGTTCGAGACTCTGCCGGCACTTGTGAAGTTGCCCTTAGACAAACAGCTGTCACTCCAGTTGGCGGTGCGCTCTCTCCTGAGGCCCCGTCGTTATACCCTCAGGCGTCTGATGCAGGTGCTGGGTCAAATGGTGGCGTCCATGGAGGCTGTTCCCTTTGCCCAGTTCCATCTGCGCCCCCTGCAGCTGGACATTCTCCGCTGTTGGGACAAGCGGCCTTCCTCCTTACACAAGTTAGTGGCTCTGTCGCCACGGACCAAGAGCTCTCTTCAGTGGTGGTTTCGGCCCCTCTCCCTGTCCCAAGGGCGCTCCTTCCTGGCCCCGTCCTGGGTGATTCTCACCACGGATGCCAGTCTATCCGGATGGGGAGCGGTATGTCTCCACCACAGAGCAAAGGGCACTTGGACTCCGTCCGAGTCAGCCCTTTCAATCAATGTGCTGAAAATCAGAGCCGTGTTTCTAGCTCTCTTAGCTTTTCACCACCTGCTGGCGGGCAGGCACATTCGAGTCCAGTCAGACAACGCGACAGCGGTTGCCTACATCAACCATCAAAGCGGGACACGCAGCCGCCTGGCAATGATGGAGGTACAACGCATTCTTCAATGGGCGGAGGACTCCAGGTCCACCATATCCGCAGTCCACATCCCAGGCGTGGACAACTGGGAGGCAGATTATCTCAGCCGTCAAAGCGTGGACGGTGGCGAGTGGTCCCTGCACTCGGCAGTATTTCAGTCGATCTGCCGCAAATGGGGCACTCCGGACGTGGACCTAATGGCATCCCGTCACAACAACAAAGTTCCTGTTTACGTGGCTCGCTCCCACGATCCTCAGGCCTTCGCCGCGGACGCTCTGGTTCAGGACTGGTCCCAGTTTCGTCTGTCCTACGTGTTTCCCCCTCTAGCTCTCTTGCCCAGAGTCCTGCGAAAGATCAGAATGGAGGGTCGTCGAGTCATCCTCATTGCACCGGACTGGCCCAGGCGAGCTTGGTATCCGGCCCTGCTCCAACTGTCCGTAGAGATGCCGTGGCATCTCCCGGACCGTCCAGACCTACTCTCGCAAGGTCCGTTTTTCCGCCCGAATTCTGCGGCCCTCAAATTGACGGCGTGGCTCTTCAGTCCTGGATTTTGACGGCTTCTGTATTCCCCCTGAAGTCATCTCCACTATGACTCGGGCCCGTAAGTCTTCCTCTGCTAAGATCTATCACAGGACTTGGAAGATTTTCCTTTCCTGGTGTCGCTCTACCGGCCATCCTCCTTGACCATTCTCCTTGCCGACCCTTCTGTCTTTTCTACAGTCCGGTCTGCAGCTAGGACTGTCCCTCAACTCTCTCAAGGGTCAAGTTTCGGCTCTGTCAGCTCTGTTCCAGCGGCGTCTCGCTCGGCTGGCTCAGGTCCGCACCTTCATGCAGGGCGCGTCTCACATCATTCCGCCTTACCGGCGGCCCTTGGACCCCTGGGACCTTAACTTCGTTCTCATGGTTTTGCAGAAACCCCCCTTTGAGCCTCTTAGGGAGGTTTCTTTGTACCGTCTTTCACAGAAAGTGGCCTTTCTGGTTGCCATAACTTCTCTCAGGAGAGTCTCTGATTTGGCTGCGCTCTCCTCGGAGTCACCTTTTTTAGTCTTTCATCAAGGCAAGGTGGTTCTCCGTCCGACTCCGGACTTTCTTCCTAAGGAGGTCTCTCCCTTCCACCTTAACCAGGACATTACCTTACCTTCCTTCTGTCCGGCCCCTGTTCGTCGCTTTGAAAAAGCTCTACATACTCGAGATCTGGTGCGTGCTCTCCGGATTTATGTGTCTCGCACCGCTGCGTTTAGGCGGTGCACCTCTCTTTTTGTGCTAACCACAGGTCGGCGCAAGGGCCTCCCTGCTTCTAAGCCGACCTTAGCCCGTTGGATTAGGTCGACCATTTCGGACGCCTACCAGAGTACGCAGGCGCCTCCCCCGCGGGGGATCAAAGCACACTCGACCAAAGCTGTCGGTGCCTCTTGGGCTTTTAGGCACCAGGCTACGGCTCAACAAGTCTGTCAGGCTGCCACTTGGGCTAGCCTGCATACCTTCTCGAAGCACTACCAAGTGCATGCTCATGCTTCGGCAGATACGAGCTTGGGCAGACGCATCTTTCAGGCGGCGGTCGCCCATTTGTGAAGTTAGGTTCTGCCTACTTCTTGGTTTATTCTGTTTATTTCCCACCCAGGGACTGCTTTGGAACGTCCCAAGGTCTGGGTCTCCCAAAGGAACGATAAAGAAAAAGAGAATTTTGTTTACTTACCGTAAATTCTTTTTCTTATAGTTCCGTCTTGGGAGACCCAGCACCCTCCCTGTAGCCTGTTGGCAATTTCCTTGTTCCGCGTGTTTTCACCGGCTGTTGTCGTGGACAGTGTCTCCGGTTGTTCCGGCTCTTGCTCTGTTCTACTTGTGGGTGGCTATTCTCCTTCAGCTTTTGCACTAAACTGGCTGGGACTGGCTCACCAGGGGGTGTATAGGCTCAGAGGGAGGAGCTACACTTTTAGGTGTAGTACTTTGTGTGTCCTCCGGAGGCAGAAGCTAAACACCCAAGGTCTGGGTCTCCAAAGACGGAACTATAAGAAAGAGAATTTACGGTAAGTAAACAAAATTCTCTTTTTTCGCATATTAACTAAAGCCAGTTCTATTCTGGCACTATCAGGCTGAGTCTATACATACCTGTAGTGGTCGGCTCGGATATTTAGGTTTTGAATTCCAAGAAAGTAAAGTTTAAAAACTGGCAGGTGCTTGAGTGACAGCAGCTGAGGATCAGATAATAGCTGGAGGGGGGGGGTAGTTCAGAGTTATCCCTTCCCCCTGTTAGAATTTGCATAAGTATTATACAATTCATTTACTTTGACTTCCAGGACCTGTGGTGAGATCATACCCATGTGACCAGAAGGGGCAGGGCTTCAGCCAGCAAAGCGGATACCAGGAAGCAACATTTTTCTGTTGACTGAGGCGCCTCCCCTTCTGGTCACATGGATATGACCCCACACAGGTCCTGCAAGGCAACATAAATCAATTGTCGCTTTTTTTTTTAATTATTTAACAAAATAAAAGCCGCATGAGGTTCCTCTTCTTCTTTTTTTTTTTTTTTTTTTTTTTTTTTTAATCATCTTTTTATTGAATTTTAACCGAATTTCTTTTACAATCTGCTCTTATACAAAGAGCAATTCATTGATGACATTATAATCAAAACAGTCCCGCCCACCCCTCCCCCCCGCTCTGCGTGCGACCAGAAGCAACTTAAAATGGTAACTTATGTAATTGGTATGTGTCCATTGAGCAGTTCAAGAAAGTACCAAGAGGTCTGTCCAAACTGAGATTTAAGTCTATCCTTAAGCACTGTAGCCAAGATAGGTATAAATAAAGACCATGTTTCAAAGAAACGCTTAGTCAGCTTCTCCTTATTCGACAGTGCATCCAGCCAGTCCATTTCGAATATGAACATTAGTTTTGTTTGGATAAACGCTAGAGAGGGTGCTTCAGGATTTACCCAGAGATGTAGGATACTTTTCCTAGTGGCCGAGGCCCAAATAGTTAACATTGCCCTGGTACCTCTCGGAAGACTTTGTTGAGCCTCCTCCAACATGTTAAAAATCGCCCACTGTGGTGTCAGAGCAAACTGAATATTGTATGTGTTTTGTAAGACTGAGTGAACGCTTCTCCATACTCCCTGTATCTGAACACAGTCCCATAAGTGGTGAAACAGGTCAGTGTCTCTTATGCCACATTTAGAACAAGAGTATAATGCATTTGTGTCCATTTTTGATTGAATTTTTGGAGTAATATATGCTCTATGTAGAATCATCAAGGCCATATCTGTGTAGCTACTAGACGACAGAAATTTACGTTGCAACAGCGTGGCTTGTAAAAAATCCTTTACCTTGAACTCTGGCATGTCTACCTTCCATTTTGCTGGACCTGTTGTTTTCCCCTCCCATGTCCAAACTGTACGCAACATTGAATAAACCTGACTAGTCGAGGACGCCTGGCTTCTTGCCCTCCTAAGAAAGTTATCCACACTTCCTCCAAGATCTCCCTTTGGCTTGTCAACAAGATATTTTTGTGCCAAGCTACGCGCCTGAAGAAAAAGAAAAGGCTGACCCACAAAAGCTGGAAATCGGTGTGCCGCCTTCTCGTAAGAAAGCAACGTCCAATCAGGCTCCATTAGATCTGCAGCATAAGCACAACCCTGCATTGACAATGTTTCATAAATCCTCGGAGGGCGACCCTGGAGGAATCTCGGATTTCCAACAAAGGGTTGAAATGGGGAACTTGAAGTGTTAATTTTACCAAGTTTCCTCACCTTCCTCCACGTTTGTATAGTATGCCATAGTGTTGGATGTTCCCTAACCTCACTCGGTATTTCCTCGTTCCCTAAATGCAGCAATGCTGTTAACGAGACTTGTGAACATAGCTGTTGTTCCAATTGTATATTGGCAAAGTGAGATACTCCTCGCACCCAGTCCACCACATATCTCAAATTTGCTGCTAGATTATATCTGCCCAGATCTGGAAGATTTATGCCCCCTGCCCCTTTTGGTAATTGAAGCTTGATTAAGCTGATCCTAGTTCGCCCCTTGTGCCCCCAAATGAATTTTCCAAAGGATGAATTTAGTAGCTTAATATCTGATTTGCTTAGAAGCAACGGGAGAGTCTGAAATAAGAACATTATTTTGGGGAATGCTACCATTTTAATTAAGTGACATCGGCCCGAAAAGGATATTTTCAGATGTTTCCAAGATTGGAGTAGATGTATTAATGAATTTATAAGAGGCTTATAATTAATTTGATATAGTAACAAGGGGTTTGCTGGGAGCTGAATCCCCAAATATTTAATGGACCTGGTACACCACTGGAAGGGGAATAAGTTTTCTTTGTCGCTCCATTGGGAGACCCAGACAATTGGGTGTATAGCTTCTGCCTCCGGACGCCACACAAAGTATTACACTTAAAAAAGTGTAACCCCTCCCCTCTGCCTATACACCCTCCCGTGGATCACGGGCTCCTCAGTTTTATGCTTTGTGCATATACCCTCAGTGATCATTCTCCTAGGAGACAACAGCATGTCGTCCACAAGGAGCAAAGCTGTTAAGGCACAGGGTTTTTTTGCGGCCTGTACCTCTTGTGGGGCTATGTTACCTGCGGGTTCCACCTACCCTCACTGTGAGCAATGCTCGACCCCTGCTTCGCTTGCTCAGCCGAAGCCTCGGTCACTAGTGGGCCCCTCGGCTCATGTAGACCCCCCTGCTCCCCCTGTCCAGGCGGCAGGGACAGAGCTCGCCTCTTTTGCTGAGAAACTCTCTCTCACGTGGAGGACTCCTGCCCGGACCACAGTCCTAGACAGGCTAAGCGGGCTCGCTGGGGATCTTCCCCGACTTCTTCACGCTGCTCGGGTTCCCAGCTTGAGGACTCTCTGGAGGACGAGGCGGACGTCGCAGCTCAGGGCTCTGACCCTGACATCGCCCTTAACCTTGATACACCTGAAGGGGACGCCTTAGTGAATGATCTTATCTCGTCCATCAACACTGGGATCTTAACAGGGTGCTAACGGCTCTTCAGAAACCACCTTTCGAGCCGCTGCGGGATGTCTCTTTATCACGTCTTTCGCAGAAGGTGGCCTTTCTAGTGGCAGTTACATCACTCCGGAGAGTGTCTGAGCTTGCAGCGCTGTCATGCAAAGCCCCCTTCCTGGCGTTTCACCAGGATAAGGTGGTTCTGCGTCCGGTCCCGGATTTTCTCCCTAAGGTGGTATCTCCTTTTCATCTCAATCAAGATATCTCCTTGCCTTCATTTTGCCCTAATCCAATTCACCAATGTGAAAAGGATTTGCACTCTTTGGATCTAGTGAGAGCACTCCGGTTCTACGTGTCTCGCACGGCGCCCCTGCGTCGTTCAGATGCGCTCTTTGTCCTTGTCGCTGGCCAGCGTAAGGGTTCGCAGGCTTCCAAGTCAACCTTGGCTCGGTGGATCAAGGAACCGATTCTCGAAGCCTACCGTTCTTCTGGGCTTCCGCTTCCTTCAGGGCTGAAAGCCCATTCTACCAGAGCCGTGGGTGCGTCCTGGGCATTGCGGCACCGGGCTACGGCTCAGCAGGTGTGTCAGGCAGCTACGTGGTCTAGTCTGCACACTTTCACGAAACACTATCAAGTGCATACCTATGCTTCGGCAGACGCCAGTTTAGGTAGGCGAGTCCTTCAGGCGGCGGTTGCCCACCTGTAAGAGGGGGCCGTTGCGGCTTTTTATTGAGGTATTCTTTTACCCACCCAGGGACTGCTTTTGGACGTCCCAATTGTCTGGGGAGCGACAAAGAAGAAGGGAATTTTGTTTACTTACCGTAAATTCCTTTTCTTCTAGCTCCTATTGGGAGACCCAGCACCCGCCCCTGTTCCCTTCGGGCTGGTTGTTCTTTTGTGTACACATGTTGTTCATGTTGAATTGTTCTTTTGGTTCATGGTTTTCAGTTCTCCGAACATCCTTCGGATTGAATTAACCCTAGACCAATTTATAAGTTTTCTCCTTCCTGCTTTTGCACCAAAACTGAGGAGCCCGTGATCCACGGGAGGGTGTATAGGCAGAGGGGAGGGGTTACACTTTTTAAAGTGTAATACTTTGTGTGGCCTCCGGAGGCAGAAGCTATACACCCAATTGTCTGGGTCTCCCAATAGGAGCTAGAAGAAAAGGAATTTACGGTAAGTAAACAAAATTCCCTTCGTTATCAATTTTACCCGATTTGTACATTGCCAATGCCTCAGTTTTTTTGTAATTTACCCTGAAGCCTGAGGCCTTTCCAAAATTAGTCAATGTGTTCATTATCTCTGGAATCGCTTGAGAGGGATTGGCAATAAACAAAATATCATCGGCAAAAGCCAAAAGTTTAATTGTTGTCTCACCGACTCTCATGCCCTGAAATATTGCTAAATTATGTAGGGTCCTCAACATTGGGTCCAGAGCCAAATTAAACAATAAAGGTGACAAGGGACACCCCTGCCTCGTTCCCCTCTGTACCTCAAATGGCTCAGAGAATGTATTATTTATAGATAGTCTGGATTTGGGTTCTGTGTATATCATCTTGACTGCTTCGCAAAACCAGGATCCCGCCTGGCGACATGCCAAAAGATTATGTAAATAGGCCCAAGAGACCCTGTCAAAGGCCTTGTCCGCATTAAGGCTAACTACTATATGTTTGGTACATCTATGCTTCCTACTATAAGAGATAGCCCCAATAGCCGTTCTGATGTTATAGGTGATGGATTTCCCGTGCACGAATCCCGTTTGGAAGGGCAGAATAAGATCTGGAATTACTTGTTGTAATCTACCAGCTAGTATTTTTGTAAAGATTTTAAAATCAGAGTTGAGTAATGAGATGGGTCTGTATCCCTCCACCTGTAGTGGGTCTTTTCCTGGCTTAGGTAAAACTATAATGTTTGCTCTATTGAACCTGTCGGGAATTATTCTATCTGTGACTATCTTATTATACACTGCACATAGATGAGGACCGATAGAGGCTCCCAAGATCTTATAATATTCGCTACTAAATCCGTCGGGCCCTGGGCTTTTGGCTAGTTTAAGAGTGCCAATAGTTTTTACTATTTCTGAAATATTTATAGGGGCGTTTAGTACTACTCTTTGTTCCTCTGTCAAGATGGGCGCTACGGTACTTATTATTATTATTATTTATTATTATAGCGCCATTTATTCCATGGCGCTTTACAAGTGAAAGAGGGTATACGTACAACAATCATTAACAGTACAAGACAGACTGGTATAGGAGGAGAGAGGACCCTGCCCGCGAGGGCTCACAGTCTACAGGGAATGGGTGATGGTACAATAGGTGAGGACAGAGCTGGTTGCGCAGTGGTCTACTGGGCTGAGGGCTATTGTAGGTTGTAGGCTTGTTGGAAGAGGTGGGTCTTGAGGTTCCTCTTGAAGCTTTCCACGGTAGTGGAGAGTCTGATGTGCTGAGGTAGAGCGTTCCAGAGTATGGGGGATGCACGGGAGAAATCTTGTACACGATTGTGGGAAGAGGAAATAAGAGAGGAGCAGAGAAGGAGATCTTGTGAGGATCTAAGGTTGCGTGCAGGTAGGTACTGGGAGACTAGGTCACAGATGTAGGGAGGAGACAGGTTGTGCATGGCTTTGTATGTCATGGTTAATGTTTTGAACTGGAGTCGTTGGGCGATGGGAAGCCAGTGAAGGGATTGGCAGAGTGGCGAGGCTGGGGAGTAGCGAGGGGAGAGGTGGATTAAGCGGGCTGCAGAGTTTAGGATAGATTGGAGGGGTGCAAGAGTGTTGGAAGGGAGGCCAGAGAGCAGGAGGTTGCAGTAGTCGAGGCGGGAGATGATGAGGGCATGCACTAATGTTTTTGAAGATTCTTGGTTAAGGAAAGCACGGATCCGGGAGATATTTTTGAGTTGTAATCGGCATGAGTTGAAGAGGGCTTGGATGTGTGGCTTGAAGGATAGAGCAGAGTCGAGGGTTACTCCAAGGCAACGAGCTTGTGAGACTGGGGTGAGTGAGCAACCATCAAGTTTGATGGAAAGGCTTGTTGGAGGAGGTGAGTGAGGAGGAGGAAAGACAATAAACTCTGTTTTGTCCATGTTGAGTTTTAGGAATCGTGCAGAGAAGAAGGATGAAATAGCAGACAGACATTGTGGTATTTTGGTTAGTAGAGAGGTAATGTCAGGTCCAGAGAGGTAGATCTGTGTGTCATCGGCATAGAGATGATACTGGAAGCCGTGGGACTCTATGAGCTGTCCCAAGCCGAAGGTATAGATGGAGAACAGCAGGGGTCCAAGAACTGAGCCTTGAGGGACACCGACAGATAGGGGGCGAGCTGAGGAAGTGGTGTGAGAATGGGAGACGCTGAAAGTTCGGTCGGTTAGGTATGAGGAGATCCAAGATAGGGCCAAGTCTGTGATGCCCAGAGATGAGAGAATCTGTAGTAGGAGGGAATGGTCTACTGTGTCGAAGGCAGAGGACAGGTCCAGGAGGAGGAGGATAGAGTAGTGTCGCTTGGCTTTGGCGGTTAGTAGATCATTGGTGACTTTGGTTAGGGCAGTTTCGGTAGAATGATGTGGTCGGAAGCCAGATTGAAGCCGGTCAAAGAGGGAGCAGGAGGAGAGGTATGAGGACAATTCAAGATGGACATGCTGTTCCAGTAGTTTTGAGGCATAGGGGAGAAGGGATATGGGGCGATAGTTTGACACAGAGGATGGGTCAAGGGAGGGCTTTTTGAGGATGGGTGTAATAGAGGCATGTTTAAAGCATGAAGGGAATACACCACTTGCTAGTGATAGGTTGAAGAGATGGGTTAGGGCTGGGATGAGGACTGCGGTGATGTTGGGGATGAGGTGCGATGGGAGCGGGTCCAGTGCACAGGTGGTTAGATGTGATCTTGAGAGTAGAGTGGAGAGATTGTTTTCTGTCATGGTGGAGAAGCTGGATTTGGAGGAAGAGGGATGAGTAGCTATGATGAGGGGCTGTGGTGATTGTGGGCCAAAGCTTGCTCTGATGTTGTCAATCTTCCGCTTGAAGAAAGAGGCAAAGTCTTCAGCTGAGATGAGAGGAGAGGGAGGTGGTGCCGGAGGACGGAGGAGAGAATTGAAAGTGTTGAATAGCTGTTTAGGGTTGTGAGAGAAAGAAGATATGAGGGATGAGAAGTAGGTTTGTTTTGCAGCAGTGAGTGTGGACTTGAAAGTGGTGAGGGACTCTTTATATGCAATGAAGTGCTCAGTGGAATGAGACCTCTTCCATCTGCGCTCAGCAATTCTGGAAGCCCGTCTAAGTTCTTTAGTCTGCCTTGTGTGCCAGGGTTGCCTGTTGATTGTGCGGGTTTTGGTGTGTGTGAGGGGGGCAGCTGATTCGAGAGCTGCAGAGATTGTAGTGTTGTATAAAGTTGCAGCGGCATCTGCATCATGTAGAAATGCAATGTCTGTGAGGGGGAGAAGGGACTGAGAAAGGGCGTGTAAATCAATGTGTTTGATATTTCTGCGAGGGTATGAAAATTTGTGGAGGGGGGGTTGCATACTTGGAGAAGAGAGGGAAGAGAATGTGAGTAGGTTGTGGTCAGACAGGGGGAGAGGCGAGTTAGAGAGGTTAGATAGGGAACAGAGGCGAGTGAAGATGAGGTCCAGCGTGTGGCCATCTTTGTGAGTAGCTGCAGAAGACCATTGGGTGAGGCTGAAGGAGGAAGCGAGTGTTAGAAGTTTGGAGACAGATGAGTGGGAAGTGTCAATGGGGATATTGAAATCACCCATAATGATGGTGGGGATGTCGGTGGAAAGGAAGTGTAGTAGCCAGGTGGTGAAATGGTCAAAAAAGGCAGTGGCTGGCCCTGGAGGGCGGTAAATGACAGCCAGCTGAAGGTTGGAGGGGGCGTAGATGCGTACGGAGTGCACCTCAAAAGAGGGGAGTGTGACAGAGGGTGGTAGAGGAATTGGTGTAAAGGAGCATTGGTCGGACAGGAGCAAACCAACTCCTCCACCATGCTTGTTACTGGGGCGGGGGGTGTGAGAGAGTTGGAGACCACCATAAGAAAGTGCAGCAGGAGAGGCAGTGTCAGAGGGGGTGAGCCAGGTTTCTGTGATGGCGAGGAAGGAGAGTTTATTAGTGATGAACAGATCATGAATGTAGGATAGTTTGTTGCAGACAGAGCGAGCGTTCCATAGAGCTCCTGTTAGTGGGACTGGGGGAGCGGGGGCTGGGTGAATGGGTATGAGGTTTGCGAGGTTGCGGACATTTGTGTTAGGTTGTTGAAGAGGGTTTGAAGTGACAATAGGGATGTGGTGAGGAGGGCCAGGATTTGGAGCAATATCCCCAGCAGTGAGGAGAAGGAGTGAGAGTGTTAGTAAGTGGGAGCAGGAGAGGCCATGAGATGGACGTGTGTATCTGGAGACACTGGGTGAAATGTGGAGGAAAATATCTGAGGGGAAGGTGAGATGGGTGGGGAGGATGGAGGGAGAGATGGATAGTTCATTACTGGCTTTAGGGATCAGAGGGAGCGATAAAAAGTGAAGTATTATAGGGGTGAGAGTGACTAGAAACACAAACATTATTTACATTGACTATGTCTGCTGTTACCTTCCGGTCACTTCCGGCCCAATTCTGGCCTAATTCAATGCATCATACTTATATGGTGCATACTTGTATTGGTGCAGACGAAAAGTCTTGTGCAGACTTTTATTTACCCCACTATATACACATACAAGTGCACTCAGCTGTGAAGGGGTGGGTTGCAAGACTAACCCCTTGATCACTCAAAGAAAAAAAAAAAAAAAAAAGAAGATGCAGCTTAACATAGGCAAAATAAACAAAGGTCATAAAAGGGGGGTGCTAAACAGGGGGGGAAAGATCACAGTGAGATGCTGGTACCATGGATAAAATCAGCTTCCCCGTCAACCTCCCTCGGTTCCGCCTCATACAGCGAGCCAAAGAATGCCCTGAACTCCTCCACTATTTCCTCATCTTTTGTTACCATGGTACCATCTTTCTTTTTAATTTTGTGGATTCTAGTGGTGGTTCTAAAGGGTTTGGTTAAAGAAGCTAGTAATTTCCCAGGTTTGTTGCCCCATTTAAAGTATTTATGTTTCTGGTAGTCCAGGTTACTAAGTGCCATCTCATGGGCCAAGGTGTCCGCCGCCTCCTTGGCCTCTAAGAAATGTTGTTTTGTCGCATCCGTGTTGTTATTTTTAAAATCTTTATATGCCTGCGTGAGAAGTTTTTGTGCTGATATAATTTGTTCCAGGAGCTTTTTTCTCTTATGGCTGACATATGATATTATCTGACCTCTTACTACTGCCTTGGAGGCAGCCCAATACAAACCAGCGTCCCCACTATGCTCGTGATTATCCTTCTCATAAAAGCTCCAGTAGTTTTGTAAAGAAGCTTTGAAATCCTCAGATTGATATAAATATGAAGGAAACCTCCACCTTCTTTCCCGTAGTATTGTGGTAGATAATAACAAATTAAAAGTAACCGGTGCATGATCCGAAATACAGATGTCTAGGATGTTGGAGGAAAGTAAATGTGGCATCAGTGCTGGGCTTAGTAGCCAGTAGTCAATCCGTGTATGCAAGTCATGGACATGTGAATAAAATGTATAATCTTTATCTATTGGGTGCTGCATTCGCCATGTGTCTATTAGTCCCAATTGATTGACGAGATATTGCAAACCACTATGGAGCGCCAATAGAGGTGATGGCTGGGGACTTGACCTGTCTAAAATTCCATCATGAGCCTCATTGAAATCTCCGCCTACAATTAATTTAGTCATATCCCAACCTGTGATACTTTCGATCAATCTGGCTCTGAACTGTGGGTCAGGAATATTTGGTGCATATATGTTTGCGAAGTTATAGATAGTGCCCTCTATCTTCACTTTCACCAATAATAATCTCCCCATAGGGTCCTCTGAAACCTCCAGAACTTCATGACTAATATGCTAATTGATCAATATAGCTACCCCTCTTTGTTTTCTCGTAAATGACGCTTCTGCGCATACGGCATATTTTCTGCTGTGAAGAAAAGGGTGATTGCCCTTCATCCAGTGTGTTTCCTGTAAGAAGACAATATGGCAATTTAAACGATGTAGATAATTTAAAACTTTTTTCCTCTTAATAGGAGAGTTTAACCCGTTAACATTCCAGGAGCACCAATACAGCGATTTAATCGTGGACACATTTGTGCTCTCTGTGTTAGTCATTTATCCTATTCCAGAAGGAGGAATTACCGTATTTTTCGCTTTATAAGACGCACCTGATTATAAGACGCACCCCCAAATTTGGTGAAGGAATAGAGATTTTTTTAATAAATGGGGTCCGTCTTATAATGCCAGTGTCCGTCTGACAAATCATATAGGGTATATGTCCCTCATAGCCCCCCCATCCTAAAATTAGCCCTCTGAATCTGGATATGGACCAGTGATGCCACATGTCCCCTATGCCTGGCACACATCCTCTATGCCTGGCACACGGCCCACTGTGGCTGGCACACGGCCCACTGTGGCTGGCACACGGCCCCATGTGGCGGCACACAGCCCCATGTGGCGGCACACGGCCCCATGTGGCGGCACACGGCCCCATGTGGTGGCACACGGCCCACTATTGCTGGCACATGGCCCCATGTGGCTGCACACGGCCCACTATTGCTGGAACATGGCCCCATGTGGTCTTATAATGCCAGTGTCCGTCTGACAAATCATATAGGGTATATGTCCCTCATAGCCCCCCCATCCTAAAATTAGCCCTCTGAATCTGGATATGGCCCAGTGATGCCACATGTCCCCTATGCCTGGCACACATCCTCTATGCCTGGCACACGGCCCACTATTGCTGGCGCATGGCCCCATGTGGCTGCACACGGGCCACTATTGCTGGAACATGGCCCCATGTGGCGGCACAGGGCCCCATGTGGCGGCACAGGGCCCCATGTGGCGGCACAGGGCCCCATGTGGCGGCACAGGGCCCCATGTGGCGGCACACGGCCCACTATTGCTGGCACATGGCCCCATGTGGCGGCACACGGCCCCATGTGGCTGCACATGGCCCACTATTGCTGGCACATGGCCTCATGTGGCTGCACACGGCCCACTATTGCTGGCACACGGCCCCATGTGGCGGCACACGGCCCCATGTGGCTGCACACGGCCCCATGTGGCTGCACACAGCCCACTATTGCTGGCACATGGCCCCATGTGGCGGCACACGGCCCCATGTGGCGGCACACAGCCCACTATTGCTGGCACACAGCTCCCTGTGTTATATATCGCCCCATGCTGCTGCTTTTAGTAAAATAAGCTTTCCTTACCTTCTCCAGCATTGTCCTGTCTGTGTCCCCCTCCTCGGGGTTGAACTCCGGCCTCCTGCATTTCCTGGTTCTCGGCTGGTCATGTGATCGGCACGGCAGAGTGAAATCTCTTGTGCCTTATCATAGCAGCAGGAGGGAGGCCGGGCAGACACGCTGGAGGAGGTGAGTAAAAAGTTTATTGTTTTACTGTTTGCAGCAGCATGGGGGCCATAGCTAACACGGGGGAGGGGGCATGTGCAATCAAAGAAAGGCGCAGGCAGATATAATATACACCCCTGCCCCAGCCCATCGCCGCGGTGCACTTTCAGCACCATGGTGGTGGACAGCGGCTGTGCATATTATATGAGCGGCAGCAGGAAATCAAAACGCTGCTGCTCCCAGCTTTCACAAGTCCCCCAGCAGAGCTCCAGAGCTGCCCGCACCTCCCCTGGACTCTGTAGTGTGTGTGTATATATATATATACACCCCCCCCCCCCGTATATTCGGATTATAAGACGCACCCCCTACTTTCCCCCAAAATTTGGGGGAACAAAAGTGCGTCTTATAAAGCGAAAAATACGGTAATTGTAAAATTATAAACAACCTATTTGGGTTCCCTCGTCCATCCCAGCGAGTAAACGCGACAACCCATATGAGAGCTAAACTAAAGGTACGCACGCAGAGCCCCCTAACCCCTTCCCATCTAAACAAAAACCTTAATCTAATGGCAATGTCACCTGCCTCTCTGGCAGTCCTGACACTGAAAAAAAAAAGGAAAAACAGAATGAACATCAGAACTGTAGCACAGTGACGTCTCCGATTTAAGTGTCTGTGTTGACTGCTGGCGAAGCTCCATTTTCCTGAAGAAGGTAATTTAAAGCCAACTTAGGATCTTCAAAAGTCCAATTCTTTCCCCCTGTAGTGAAGCGTAGAACAGCAGGATACAGTAGACTGAAGCGAATATTTTTTTCCGCCAATAGTTTGCATGCTGGATTGAAGGCTTTGCGTCTTGTTGTCAAGGCTGCTGAGTAATCTTGGAACAAAAGCAGTTTAGAGTTATTGTAGGTAAGTGAGCGATTTTTTTTCTAAATGCTGTCAGCAATCTGATCTTGTCTTGGAAGTCCAGGACCTTAAAAATTACTTGTCTGGGTCTGACCTCTCCATCATTTCGAGGTGGGCCCACTCTGTGGGCCCTTTCAATAGCAATTGGCCCCGACTTTAGATCCAATTTCAAAGCTCCTGGTAGCCATTCTGAAGTGAGTTTCAGTAGATCAGCTTGCCGAACCGATTCAGGGATGCCCACCAACCTTAAATTATTGCGTCTGGACCTGTTCTCAAGATCATCTACCTTGTCCAACAATACAGCAATGTCCTTATTCCTGCTCTCCAGCATCTCTGACATTTCCTTTACAGAGTCCTCCATGTCAGAGACCCTCTGCTCCACATCTGTTAGCCTTGAACCCTGGGCATTAACTTGGGTGACTATAATGTCTAATGAAGACTGGAAGGCTGCCAGCCGCCCATCAATCACCGGCATCAAGAGATCCGTGATGGCCTTAGCAGTGTCCTGGGGTGGGTCTGTAGTTGCCTCAGGGGAAGCCCCTGGTGATGGGGGTGAATTTTGGTTTCGTCTTTGCGGTCTAATTCCTTTACTTGGTTGTGTGGCATTGCTCTTACCCACAAATTTATCCATAGTAAGAACTGTAAATATGGAGCTTCTTTAGAGACTGTGGTGACGTCACAATAACATAAGCTTTATTACATCTGTGTGGTAAACTTGGCTGTTTCACAATTATTTCCACGCTGTGTATGAGAGTGTATAGATGTTACTTGAAAAAGACCAGTCAGAAGGGCAGGAGGCAGGCCAGATGACTGATCCCACTTTTTGTTTTTCACCCTCTTCTATACTGTCAGTGCTGGTGAAGTAGGGGTTAATCAAGTTGAGCTGTGATGCACTTCAGGCTTATCTGCCTCTGTTTACTGTTGCAGATTACAGGCCTTGTGCAGCAGCCATTTAAGATGAGACCTGCAGGGATGTATCTGCCCCCTTCACAGCCCCCTGTTTATCTCCTGACCTGCTCTCACAGCCGAATGTCTCCAGGGGCTCTCAGCTCCCTCCTCACTCACAGTATCTCAGGCGGTGGGCCTGTCCACGGAGCGCTGTGTGACAGGTAAACACAGCGTGCAGTCCTGTTTGCTGAGCTTGCTGCTGCTCGGTGTTTCACTATTTCTTCTGTGGCAGGGAGGGGAGTGTGTGAGAGTTCACTGAAAACTATGGCTGCCGCTGGAAGCACTTCAGTCCCCTTCCCTGTCTCCTTCTGGATGTTAGTGCCCGATATTTAATCCCTCTCTTACCAGGTCCCGGGTGCTTTCCGTTTGCAGTGGCACATCTGCAGGGGGAGCAGGGAGGATGGGCAGCATTCCTCTGTGCAGCACAGCCTGCAGCCTGGTGCTTTGTGTCAGAGCACTCCTTTCTTTGTGGTGCAGCATACACCTTTCACCTCCGGAGTATCAGGAGAGCCGGGCCTGATGTGCGCCCCTTGTCCTGGCCTTATCCCTGCAGCCTTGAGATGTTAGGATGGGCCTGGATAACGTTTTTGGCCTAGGCTGCTGCAGGAGCTCATGATAAAAGCAGCTACCTCGTAGCTCCGCCTCCCGGAAGTCGGTCGGTTCCTCTTCTTTTGATACACAGCCAAGATAAGCACAGGCCTGGGGCTTTTTTTTCTGCCAGAAGGTGGAAATTTGGTGCTGAAATCTGATGCAGCCGATTTCAGCACCAAATATACACCACCTTGCAAAAAAAAAAAAAAAGCTGCAAAAAAAAAAAAAGCCCCCAAAAATAAAAATGCGGGGGTTTTTTTTTGCCAGGAGGTGTAGATTGGATGCAGGAATATGGTGTAAAAATTTCAGCACCAAATTTGCATCCCTTGGCTCAAAAATTAAGACATTTTTTTTTTCTGCCAGGAGGTGGAAATTTGGTGCTAAAATCTGGTGTAGACTATTTCCGCACCAAATGTGCACCTCCTGGCAAAAAAACACGGCACAAATCGTGGCAAAAAAACGCATTTTTTTTGCCAGGCGGTGTAGATTAGATGCAAGAATATGCTGTAAAAATTTCAGCACCAACTCTGCATCTCTTGGCCAAAAAAGTGCATTTTTCTGCTAGGAGATACAGGTCTGTGAACCTCCCCCTGAGGTTAGGTTACCTGCGATCACAGGTGAAGACCGTGTGAACCAACAGCTGTGTGAACCACAACTCATTCTCTGGAGCTCACAGCTAGTGGTTGTTCTCTATGGCCTCTCTCTGTGATATTCAGATGTAGCAGAGCTGAATCGCAGTTGGACCTCAGGTGGATTACGCCGGACCTGCAGGGTGTTTGGGGTTAATAAAGTGGTGGAGGGTGCGATTTTGTATTTTATTCCAAATAAAGGATCTGTGCGCATTCACTTTCATGTACAGGTTAATGATGCAGGTATCTCATACGTGCCTTTGCCTTCATTAACCTATGGCTTAGTAGCAGCTGTGCGCTGTTATTAACCCCTTATTTCCCCGATTGGCACCGCTCCAGGCCAATGGGAAGAACAGTTATAGCATCGGGATTGTCACATCTAATTGATGCAGCAATACGGGGCGGCTGGGGGCTGAAAATACCATCCCCCAGCCGGCTTTATCATGGCTGGGTATCAAAATGGGAGGGGGGGGCGCACTTAGTGTTTTTTTTTTTTGTTTTTTTTTTCTATTATTATTTATTTAAATAATAAAAACAAAAAAAGCCGCATGCGGTTTCTCCCAAAATCACACTTGCAAGTAACTCGCGCAAGTCATGCCATGGCATCGCTTCGCACGTGTAACTCTGGGCACTGGATACACAGCACAGATACAGCCTGACTGCTATATCTGTGCCGTCATCAGAATATGGGGGACCCTGCGCCGATTGTTTTATTTATTTACTGACCCGCAAACACTTGCACTGCTTTCCCCGCCCAACGGCCGTCCTGCCACCTGTGATTGGTTGCAGTCAGCTGCCATGCTGCCACTCAGGGTGAGGGTGCGTCTAACTGCAACCAATTACACGCGCTGGTGGGCGGGGAAAACAATGAATATTGAATTGTTGGCTCTGGAAGGGAAAAGTGTGACCCGGAAGGAGTTTGCTGTCATGACACAACTTGGGTGAGTATACCACGCGTGCTCCTGCCCCCTATCACCTCCACAAACATTTTTAATCTCTGGATTCTGGTCCCCATTGACTCATATGGGCACCAGATTCCGGAGCGGATCAGACTTCTTTTTTTTTTTTATCTGCTGGTGATCCACCGAGCCCGGTTTTTGGCCAGTTCAATCACCTCTAAAAAGGAGCAAAAATTCCAATAAAGTTGCAGAATGAATATTCAATAAGTTTATATATATTATAATATATAATATAATATATGAGATTTTTGGTTACAATAAATATTTTTCTTGTTCGTTTCGCTTGTACATAATTTCACACGTGTTTTGTGCAAAATCCATATGTGATGGTTAAAAGTAGTTTAGTTTTGTCTGTTTTTGTTTTTTGTTTTTTTTGGGGGGGGGCAGTAGATTTAGAATCAGTCATTGGATTTGTAAAAAAAAAAAATCTTCACCCCAAATTTTGCAACCTGTGTAATTATTTTTTCTTTTTGCAGCCTGTGAAACCCAACTTCCAGTGTCTTTCCGTCACCTGATACTGCCTGAGAAGTACCCCCCACCCACCGAACTGCTGGATCTGCAGCCCCTGCCTGTTTCTGCTTTGAGAAATAGCGCTTTTGAGAGCCTTTACCAAGACAAGTTTCCTTTCTTTAACCCTATTCAGACCCAGGGTGAGTGTCTACTGAGCAAGAAAGTCCAATGTACTCGTGAAAGCCCTTGTGGCTTGTGATCGCTGTGTCAGGATATGTATTCATATTCTCCCTGTAGTAAACTTGTTTATCATGTGTGAAAATATATATAGATATATAATGTGTATCTTTTTTTTTTTCTTAGTATTCAACACAGTATATAACAGCGATGACAATGTGTTTGTGGGCGCGCCCACAGGCAGCGGGAAGACAATCTGTGCGGAGTTTGCCATTCTCCGTATGCTGCTGCAGCACTCTGAGGGCCGCTGTGTGTACATCACTCCAATGGAGGCTCTGGCTGAGCAGGTAACCTCTCCAAAAAAAACCATCTGATTGCATTCAATATTCTGCACCCTGCTTGACCGTGGGCATTTGAGAAGTAATCGGCAGAGTTCACCAAGTTTCTAAAAACCCCAAACCCATCTCAGTCAGTTGTCTGAATAGTTTTACACTTGTGAAATCTACATGTTGACTACATGTCCAGAAAGGCTGTACAGTGGATCCTTGGTTAACGAGAACAATCCGTTCTGGGAGTGTGCTTGTTAACCAAGTTACTCGTTCAGCAAAGCAAGATTTCCTATAGGAAATAATGCAAGCTCAGACAATTCGTTCCACAACTTGTTCATTGTCCCATCCTGGTCCACTATTGTGCCATTCCACACACGTACAAACGCGTGCACACATATATTATGCTCATCTTACCTTCCGTTCCATCGCCGGCCTCCTGGATCTTGCAGTTCGCCATTACAGGATGTGAATCAGGTAACCATCGCGACGAGGCAGGAACCTCTGCTGCCAGAGCGCTGACGTCAAAGGCAGGAGCTGCTTGCCTCTGATTGGCCAGCGCACTGCCTTTGAGTAGCAGCTAACAGCGGAAGTTCCTCCCTCGTCGCGATGGTTACCCAATACACATCCTGTATCGGTGAACTACAAGAACCATGAGGCCGGCGATGGAATGGAAGGTGTGTGTGTGTGGGGGTGGTGTGGGGTGGGGTGTGTGGTATGTGTGTGTTTGTGTGGACTGCAAGAGCGTGTTAGAGCGCGGTGGATGTACAGAAGTGTGTGCGGTGAGTATTTTGCTCGTTCATCAAAGCTTGCTCGTAAACTGAGTTACAAATCTACAGCAAGCTTTGCTCGTTAAGCGAAATACTCGCTAACTGGGTTACTCGTTAAGCGAGGTTCCAGTGTATACTCATTGCACTATTCACACTATTCGATTCACATGGTCATCACTATACGTCAGTGCATGGTTGTTGCACTAATGGTTGCCCTAGCCCTTTTTAACCCCTTTAGGACGAAGCCAGTTTTGTACTTAATGACCAGGCCATTTTTTGCAATTCTGACCAGTGTCACTTTATGAGGTCATAACTCTGGAACGCTTCAACGGATCCCGGTGATTCTGACATTGTTTTTTCGTGACATATTGTACTTCATGATAGTTATAAATTTAGAACGATATTTTTTGCTTTTATTTGTGAAAAAATCGGAAATTTGATGAAAATTTTGAAAATTTTGCAATTTTCAAACTTTTAATTTTTATGCCCTTAACCCAGAGAGTTATGTCACACAAAACAGTTAATAAATAACATTTCCCACATGTCTACTTTACATTAGCGCAATTTCTGAAACAAAATGTTTTGGGGTTAGGAAGTTAGAAGGGGTCAAAGTTCATCAGCAATTTCCCATTTTTTCAACAAAATTCACAAAACCATTTTTTTAGGGACCACATCACATTTGAAGTGACTTTGAGAGGCCTAAGTGACAGAAAATACCTAAAAATGACACCATTCTCAAAACAGCACGCCTCAAAGTACTCAAAACCACATCCAAGAAGTTTATTAACCCTTCAGGTGCTTCACAGGAACTAAAGCAAAGTGGAATGAAAAAAAGCAAAAAATAAAATTTTACCTAAAATGTTGCTCTACCCCAAATTTATTCACTTTTAGAAGAAATAACACAACAAAATGAACCCCAAAACTTGTTACCCACTTTCTTATGAACGCGCCAATACCCCACATGTGGTCAGAAACCTTTGTTTGGACAAATGGGAGGGCTCGGAACAGAAGGAGCAATATTTGAATTTTGGAAAGCAAATTTGGCTGAAATAGATTGCGGGCACCATGTTGCATTTACATGTCCGCCAAGGTACCTAAACAGCAGAAACCCCTTACAAGTGACACCATTTTGGAAACTAGACCCCTTAAGGCTTCTATCTAGGGGTATAGTGAGCATTTTGGATCCACAGGTACTTCACAGATTTTGATAACGTTACGTTGTCACATTGAAAATTTTCATTTTTTTCTCAAAAATGTTGCTTTAGCATCAATTTTTTCACTTTTTCAAGAGGTAATTCCAAAAATGTGACCCCAATATTTGTTACCCACTTTTTTATGAGCGCGGTGATACCTCACTTGTGGTCTGAAACCTTTGTTTGGAGAAATGGGAGGGCTTGGAACGGAAGGAGCAATATTTGAATTTTGGAAAGGAAATTTGGCTGAAAAAGATTGCGGGCACCATGTCGCATTTGGAGGACCCCTAAGGTACGTAAACAGCAAAAAAACACCACAAGTGACCCCATATTGGAAACTAGGCCCCTCAAGGAATTTATCTTGATGTTTGGTGAGTACCCTGAACCCCCAGGTGCTTTACAGAAGTTTATAACGTTGAGCCATGAAAATAAAAAAATAAAATTTTACCACAAAATTGTTACTTCAACCAGGTAGCTTTTTTTTTCACAAGGGTAACAGGAAAAAAATCACCATGAAATTTATTGCGCAATTTCTCCTGAGTTTGTTGATATCTTGTATGTGGTGGAAATCAACTGTTTGGGCACACTACAGGGCTCAGAAGAGAAGGAGTGCAATTTGACTGCAAAATTGGCTGGAATCAATAGCGGACGCCATGTTGCATTAGGAGAACCCCTGAGGTGCCTAAGCAGTGGAGGTCCCCCACAAGTGACCCCATTCTGGAAATAAGACCCCTCAAGGCTTTAATCTAGGTGTATATTGAGCATTTTGAATCCACGAATACTTCATAGAATTTGATAAGCTTAGGTTGCCATATTGAAATTTTCATTTTTTTCACAAAAATGTTGATTTAGCGACACATTTTTCACTTTTTCAAGAGGCAACAACAAAACGTGTACCCCACAGGTTGTTATCTAATTTCTTGTGAGCGCAGGGATACCACACATGTGGCCAAAAACCTTTGTTTGGATAAATGGGAGGGCTTGGAATGAAGGAGCACCATTTGAATTTTGGAAAAGTTGAAGTAAATTGCGCGCACCATGTCACATTAGCAGGGCCCCTTGGGCACCTATACATCAGAAACCCCCCACAAGTGACCTCATTTTGGAAACTGGACCCCTCAAGGATTTTATTCAGGAGTATAGTAAACATTTTGAATCCACAGGTACTTCACAAAACTGTTGCTGTAGCAAAAAATTTCTCACTGTTAAGGGGGCTTTACACGCTGCGACATCGCTAATGCGGAGTCGTTAGGGTCACGGAATTGGTGACGCACATCCGGCCGCATTAGCGATGTTGCTGCGTGTGACACCGATGAGCGATTTTGCATCGTTGCAAAAACGTGCAAAATCGCTCATCGGTGACATGGGGGTCCATTCTCGATTATCGTTACTGCAGCAGTAACGATGTAGTTCGTCGCTCCTGCGGCAGCACACATCGCTATGTATGACGCCGCAGGAACGAGGAAGCTCTCCTTACCTGCCTCCCGGCCGCTATGAGGAAGGAAGGAGGTGGGCGGGATGTTCCGGCCACTCATCTCCGCCCCTCCGCTTCTATTGGGCGGCCGCTCAGTGACGTCACTGTGACGCCACACGGACCGCCCCCTTAGAAAGGAGGCGGTTTGCCGGTCACAGCGACGTTGCCGGGCAGGTAAGTATGTGTGACGCATCTGCGCGATGTTGTGCGGCACGGGCAGCGATTGCCCGTGTCGCACAACAGATGGGGGCGGGTACCCACGCTAGCGATATCGGGACCGATATCGCAGCGTGTAAAGTAGCCTTTAGGCTATGTGGCCATGATCCAGCGACACGGCGTCTAGTACCCAGTGTCAGCCTCCTGCAGAAATGTGAGTGTTGTCCACGGGAGAACGCAGCTGCCCATGCCCACGATTTGGGTTCAGGCTGCTGTGGACTTTAGTTCTATTCTACCTGCAAAGAACACTCATCTCCGCAGCATAAATTGACATCCTGAGGCTCGGGAAGCTGCGCCACAGGTCGATTTATGCTGCGGAGAAAAGAAACACAGTGGGCACGGGATTTCTAAAAATCCTGCCACTGTGCTTCTACTGCACAACGCAGCGTTATGGACGCAGGGAAAACACTCTGCGCCCAAAACGTTGCAAACCCTGATTGTGGGCACACAGCGTAAAATGCTACAATGGATGAATGGATAGATGTCAAACATATATAACGTCCCACCCCCCTGCATATTCTAAGCTGGCGCCCTTTAGTGCCTTTCATGTGACACTAAAGGATGCCTAGCCTTGTATTTAGCCCAAAAAAAAAAAAAAGAATTAAAATAAATGACGTGGGGTCCCCCCTATTTTTGATAGCCAGCTAGGGTAAAGCAGACAGCTGTAGCCTGCAAACCACAGCTGACAGCTTCATCTTGTCTGGTGATCAATTTGGAGGGCTCCCCAAGCTGTTTTTTTTTTTTAATTATTTATAAATAAATAATTAAAAAAAAAAAACAAACGTGGGGTCCCCCCAAATTATATCACCAGCCAAGGTGAAGCTGACAGCTGGGGTCTGGTATTCTCAGGATGGGAAGAGCCACGGTTATTGGACTCTTCCCAGCCTAAAAATAGCAGGCCGCAGCCGCCCCAGAAGTGGCGCATCCATTAGATGCGCCAATTCTGGCGCTTCGCCCCAGCTCATCCCGCGCCCTGGTGCGTTGGCTAACGGGGTAATGAATGGGGTTGATACCAGGTGTGTAATGTCACCTGGCATCAAGCCCAGCAATTAGTTATGTCACGGCGTCTATCAGATACCCGACATAAACACTCCCCCAAACATTCCCTGATTGACCAATTTATTGAAAAGAAAAAAAAAATCCACAATAATCCATTTGGATGTCCCACGTCGCCTCTGGACCTTCTAGAATATGGGGGACACGTTCAGGGAACGTATCCCCCATTTTCTAGGAGGGCAGACCCTCCATTTGAGGAGAGTGGGTGCAAAGAATCTGCACCCACCCTCCCTGGGTCACAGCTGCACAGTGCGAGCAGCCAGCACAGCTCACACTGAACACAGGAAGCTGACAGCTGCGCTCTGCTCATGTGACCGGAGTCTGCACAGAAGGAGCCGGAGGAGGGGGCCGCGGGGGATCAGAGCTGCGACAGGTATGTATGACACCGGGGAACACCAGGGGGGGGTAGGGGGGGATCCCGGCAGGGCCTGGGGAGCAGGTTTCTGTCGTATGTGTTATGGCACATACGACAGAAACCATAGGAACAGTGGAAATGCGGCCGGCGCGCTGCTGTGATCGCCGGTGCGCGCGGCCATCTTGGATTTTCGGGAGGGGGTTGGGGGTCGGGGGGGGCACTTTGGGGACACCGGGGGACCGGAGGGAACCGGGAAAAAGATTTATCTCCCATCTGGCATGTTTGATCATGCCAGATGGGAGATAAATCATTTTTTACCGGCGCGGTCATTTACTATAACTTGATGATCGGTATACGGTGTATACCGGTCATCAGGTGAGCGGGGACCGGAAAAACCGGCCCGAATCATGATCTCCAGGGTCTCAGCTACCCCCGGCAGCTGAGACCCCGGAAATTTTCTGACTCTGGGGGGCGCTAGACCCTTTTTTCCGACCGTCGTTAAAAAGCGGCGGATCGGAAAAAGTACCCTTATTTACCGCCGTTAAAAGGCGTATCGGCGGTCGTAAAGGGGTTAAAGAAGTTTTCAGGAAAATTCTCTCCCCGTGCGCAGTTTGTTGTCAAACACTTACTCATCCTCGCGGGTCCAGCGCTGTCAACAGGACTTCAGCAATGCAGACAATAACAGAAAATAAACAAGAACAACCATGAGTATCGTGCAAAATATTATTTATAATTCTATGAAGAAACTGGCACAAAAAGGAAATCAGCGACACAATTCATGGGCATGTACAAATTGGGGTATATAAACATTAGATGATGTATAAAAATTCATATAATTAAATGGTACAAGCCAAACGGAGCAAGAGCAGATAAATACGTACTTCAAAATTGTATGAATAATCATTCACAAAGCATGTGCAACAATAGTCGTATATATGAGATGTATAACAATACATAATTGGCAAATGCATATAGGGTTAATAACCACAGTCATAGCTCTAATATTAATACCTGCAGATTTAACAACCACACCTATGTCTTTGCTAGCATGTACCTATAGGGCTAATACCCATAGGTTTAGCAATTACAACTATACTGGCAAATACAATAAAGCTAACAACCACAATTGTAGTATAACAGATACGCATAAGGTAATCACAGTTATGGCTTTGATGGCAAATCCGAATAATAAATATCCACAAAATCAATGACCAAGGTCTCGACCCTGGTAACAAATGTCTGTAGGGTAAACATCCACAATTATGCCATAGAAGCCCCACTAAGGTAATAGTTGCATAAAGGGTTAAAAACCACATACAACACATATTTTGCACATTGCCCTAGCTGAATTGGCTGTGGAGTGTATCAATATGACATGACACAATGTCCGCATGATGAGCACACTGAATACAACATACCAATAAATTGTACCAGATCCAGGCCAGAAGGATGACCGCAGAGAGGTCCCCCGATATCTGGACCCCGACTTACGTTTCACAATCTTTATAATTTGATCAATTCATTAGGGGGAGATGGAACACTGCTAACATGCCACGTTTTTAAACATGGCGCCTGACTGTCCACACGCACGCCAGCGTCACAGCCAGCGCAGATGCACCAATCAGATCATGAGATCCAAAGCATCGCCGGCCATCAACGCCCACAAATATAATTGCGCGAGCGGGGACGCGTCACCCAGTGGCGATTTTGATGCCGAAAACACAGGAACGGTAACCCAGAAGTGCAGCTGCGCTGGACAGCTGAAGGAGGGGGCGGTATGGAAAAACAACAGCAGATTAACTACAATAATACTGGAACCGAGCATCTTCTTATGTTATCATTACAACACACATTAATCCACAAGCCATAGTTCAATACATATGTGAACACAGTCCCAGTAGAATCCAGATTCATACAGATGTTGCATATTCAACAATTCCAAATTCATATGGATAGTGTCCAGGTTCCTTGAGGTGCCAGAAAAACATATCTGAAATAAAGTTAATTAAGAACAATAAGAAAATTAAAATAATTAGGAAAAAAAACAGGAGGAAAAACACATTCATCGCAAGAAAGGTGCAAAGCTAAGGTTCTCGTTTAACCCTCTAGGGGACAATGTTTCCAATGTATAAATCCAGCTTGTTTCATGCTGGGCAAGAATTTTACGTACGTTACCACCCCTCACACCTCCATGTACAACCACGATGCCCCTGATTTTCAGGGACACCAGGCTGCAATCATGGAAAATGCAAAAATGCTGTGGAAGAGTCTTCAATTTTGCAATGTCAATTGCTGTCTGGGCCGCAGCAGTGTCCCTCACATGCTCCCTCACACGTTTTTGCAACTTCCTACTTGTAAGTCCAATATATACCATGCGGCAGCCACACATGGCGTAATATATCACATTAGTGGTACCGCATGATATACTGCATATTGCCTGTTATCATATATGCGCTCACCATCAGCTGATGTAAAAGAGGAAGTGCGAAGGACATTGCTGCAGGCCAGACAGTGGCCACAGGGGAAGCATCCCTTTAAGGGGGTCCCTAGATCGAGAAAGGTGTTAGGTTAACATGGAACATAATGGCTCCGAACAAAGATATCACGCAGGTTCCGTGACCTGCGAGATGTCATAAGGGGATTGTTTGGTAATAAATCCTTCAAGGTGGAACAGCGTGGAGAACTCCCCAATATCTGCTCAAAATAGAACGCATAGTGGACCATTCATGATTGAAGGTTGAAATAAAACGAATTTGGTCAGGACATGAGGCACTGAAAGATCTGATATTATCACTGTAGAGTAGGGTGGAATGAGATGTATGTTTTGTAAATGGGCTCTTTTTATGCTCCGATTACTATAGCCCCGTTGTTGAAATCTACTTTTCTTCGGCGCTCCATTGGGAGACCCAGACGATTGGGTGTATAGCTACTGCCTCCGGAGGCCACACAAAGCATTACACTAAAAAGTGTAAGGCCCCTCCCCTTCTGGCTATACACCCCCAGTGGGATCACTGGCTCACCAGTTTTCTGCTTTGTGCGAAGGAGGTCAGACATCCACGCATAGCTCCACTGTTTAGTCAGCAGTAGCTGCTGACTATATCGGATGGAAGAAAAGAGGGCCCATATAGGGCCCCCAGCATGTTCCCTTCTCACCCCGCTTGTGGTTTGTAAGGTTGAGGTACCTATTGCTGGTACGGCGGCTGGAGCCCACATGCTGTTTTCCTTCCCCATCCCCCTGAGGGGCTCTGAGGAAGTGGGATCTTACCGGCCCCAAAGCCCTGAGGCCGGGCTCCATCCACAGACCCATTGAACCTGCTGGATACGGAGCTGGGTACCGTTCAGGGACATGGCCCTGCACCATTCAGGTACTCTGTGTCCCCGTACACACAGGCACAGCACACTCCAGACTTGTTGGGTGTGCTAGTGCGCCGGGGACAGTAAAGGGTTACAGTCACTGCAGCTTAGCTGAGTGACTTTATGTATTGGGAACTACCGCGCCGGACGCTCCGGGAGCGGCGGCGCGGCTGGGACTTGTAGTGCGCCGGGGACTTAGCGCCGACCGCGCTTTTACGGCGGCGGCGCTTATAAATCCAGTCCCCGGCTTTTGCGGCCTAGCTCCGCTTCGTTCCCGCCCCCACCCTGTCAATCAGGGTAGGGGAGAGACGCTGTACAATCAGCAGCGCCGAGGGCTGGAGCCTTATTTACATGCTCCAGCCCTCTCACTGGACACTGTGGGACGCCGGTTTCCCGCTCTGACTTGGGGGCACGCCCACGGCCCGCCCCTACCCACACGAGCTGGAGAAGGACGCCGGCAGCCATTCCTGCAGTCCGAGCTGAGAGATCGGACTCTGGGCAACCAGGCACAGGACTAGGGCGACCACACACCCGCTTATAGGCGGGCGGTAAGCGGCACCTGAAGTGCTGACCCCACTAAATACCGCAGTTGTCCATTTGTATTTTATGCTTACACTGCATAGGTCGCTATTTTTGGCTATATGCCCTCTTAGATGGCGACACATCAGCAGCAGGAAAGCAGGGGTGCTAAGGCACAGGCTTTCCATGCTGCTTGTATGTACTGAAGTGTTCATGTGTATTTATGCTTGTATGCTATACACTGCACTGTACGGTCGCTAGTCTGGGCTATTTTCGCCTAGAATGACTAGACTACAGCAGCAGAAAAGCAAGGGTGCTGAGGCACAGGTTTTTTTCTATGCTGCTTGTATTGCAGGGGTTGCAGTGTTCATTTGTACTTATGCTTGTATGCTATACATTGCACTGTATGGTCGCTATTCTGGGCTATATTCCCCTAGATGGCTAGTCTACAGCAGCAGAAAAGCAGGGGTGCCAAGGCACAGGCTTTCTATGCTGCTTGTATTGCATGTGCTGCAGTGTTCATTTGTACTTTATGCTTGTATGCTATACATTGCACTGTACGGTCGCCATTCTTGGCTCTATATCCTAGATGGCTAGCCGGCAGCAGCATATAAGCAACACAGGCTTTCGATGCTGTTTTTTACTGCATGTGATACTGTTCCACGGCACTGAACCCCATTGTGTGCAATGCTCCCCTGTAGCACTTGGTCAGCCGGGGTCTCTACTAGACGTGGCCAAAGGAACCACCTGTCAACCCTGTCCAAGGACAGGGATGGAGTTGCAATGGGATAGAGACTTGCAGTCCGGACAGGCCACGGGCAATCTGGATCATTGCTCCCTGGCCACCCTCATTTGGAATAAAATCGGTGCTCCGGGGGGGTCCCAGGAGGCTCTCTGTATGATGAGGCAGACGTAGCTCATCAGGACTTTGATCCTGACACCGCTCTCAATCCGGATACACCGGATGGTGACGCCATAAGGAATGATCCTATAGGGTCCATCAATGGAATGTTGGATCTTTCTCCCTCAGCTCCCCCAGCGGAGGAGTCAGCTTCACAGCAGGAGAAGTCCCATTTCAGTAGCTCAAACGTATATTGAGTATTTTTCTGGCCACGCTGACTTCAGAGAAGCAGTCCAGGAACACCACGCTTACCAGATAAGCGTTTTCTCCAAACGTATTAAGGATACACGTTATCCTTTTCCCCCTGACGTGGTCAAGCGCGGGACCCAGGGTCCAAAGGTGGATTCTCCAATCTCCAGGCTTGCGGCTAGAGCATAGTTGCAGTGGAGATGGGACTTCACTTAAAGATGCTAGACAGATGGACTCTGGTTGAAATCTGTCTATGAGGCTATCGGCGTGTCGGTTGCTCCGGCATTTACAGCCGTATGGGCACCCTAAGCTTTTCAGCTGTTCTTGCACAGCTGGTCTTGAGCATATGTACATTTGTGCCGCAGGGGCGTCCGTAACCTCGCAATGTCTGCATTGCGACTTACCCTATTAATGCTGTCCTGGAAGGACAGTCGAGGTTTCGGTCCTTCCCAAGCTCGGGCAGGTCCCAATTGTCCTCGTCCAAAAGAGCTGAAAAGCCTCAGAGGGGCTCAGCTTCCGGGGGCCCAATCACGCCCAAGGAAGGCAGCCGGAGGAACCGCTACCAAGGCGGTCTCCTCATGACTCTCAGCTCTCTCATCTCTCCGCATCCGCGGTTGATGGCAGACTCGCTCGCCTTTGGCGACATTTAGCTGCCACAGGTCACAGACCGGTGGGTGAGGGACATTGTGCCCACGTGCACAGGACAGAGTTCTGTTCTCGTCCTCCGACTCGATTCTTCAGAACGTCCCCACCTCCCCACCGAGCCGATGCTCTTCTGCAGGCAGAAGGAGTGGTAATCCCTGTTCCTCTTCAGGAACAAGACACGGTTTTCCTCCAATCTGGTTGTGGTGCCAAAAAAGGACGGCTCTTTCCGTTCCGTTCTGGACCCAAAACTGCTCAACAAGCACGTGGAGGCCAGGCGGTTCCGGATGAAACCCTCCGCTCCGTCATTGCCTCAATGTCTCAAGGAAATTTCCTAGCATCAATAGACATCAAAGATGCTTATCTCCACGTGCCGATTGCTACAGAGCACCAACGTTTTCTACGTTTTGTGATAGGAGACGAACATCTCCAGTTCGTAGCTCTGCCATTTGGTCTGGCGACAGCCCCACGGGTGTTCACCAAGGTCATGGCGGCAGTGGTAGCAGTCTTGCACTCACAGGGACACTCTGTGATCCCTTACTTGGACGATCTACTTGTCAAGGCACCCTCTCAAGAGGCATGCCAACTCAGCCTGAATGTTGCGCTGGAGACTCTCCAGACGTTCGGGTGGATCATCAACTTCTCAAAGTCAAACCTGTCACCGACCCAATCACTAACGTATCTTGGCATGGAGTTTCATACCCTCTCAGCGCTAGTGAAGCTTCCGCTGGACAAGCAGCGGTCACTACAGACCGGGGTGCAGACTCTCCGTCACGGTCAGTCGCACTCCTTAAGACGCCTCATGCACTTCCTCGGGAAGATGGTGGCGGCAATGGAGGCGGTTCCGTTTGCGCAGTTTCATCTGCGTCCTCTTTATTGGGACATTCTCCGCCAATGGGACGGGAAGTCAACATCCCTGAACAGGAAAGTATCCCTTTCACAGACGGCCAAGGACTCTCTGCAATGGTGGCTTCTTCCCACCTCATTATCACAGGGAAGATCCTGCCTACCACCGTCTTGGGCGGTAGTCACGACAGACGCGAGTCTGTCAGGGTGGGGAGCAGTGTTTCTCCACCACAGGGCTCAGGGTACGTGGACTCAGCAGGAGTCCACCCTTCAGATCAATGTTCTGGAAATCAGAGCAGTGTATCTTGCCCTACTAGCCTTCCAACAGTGGCTGGAAGGGAAGCAGATCCGAATTCAATCGGACAACTCCACAGCGGTGGCATACATCAATCACCAAGGGGGGACACGCAGTCGGCAAGCCTTCCAGGAAGTCCGGCGGATTATGATGTGGGTGGAAGCCACGGCCTCCACCGTATCCGCAGTTCACATCCCCGGCGTAGAAAACTGGGAAGCAGACTTCCTCAGCCACCAGGGCATGGACGCAGGGGAATGGTCCCTTCATCCGGACGTGTTTCAGGAAATCTGTAGCCGCTGGGGAAGGCCGGACGTCGACCTAATGGCGTCCAGGCACAACAACAAGGTCCCAACCTTCATAGCACGGTCCCGCGATCACAGAGCTCTGGCGGCAGACGCCTTAGTGCAAGATTGGTCGCAGTTCCGGCTCCCTTATGTGTTTCCACCTCTGGCACTCTTGCCCAGAGTGCTACGCAAGATCAGATCCGACTGCAGCCGCGTCATACTCGTCGCCCCAGACTGGCCAAGGAGGGCGTGGTATCCGGATCTGTGGCATCTCACGGTCGGCCAACCGTGGGCACTACCAGACCGACCAGACTTACTGTCCCAAGGGCCGTTTTTCCATCGGAATTCTGCGGCCCTGAACCTGACTGTGTGGCCATTGAGTCCTGGATCCTAGGGTCTTCAGGATTATCCCAAGGGGTCGTTGCCACCATGAGACAGGCTAGGAAGCCCACGTCCGCTAAGATCTACCACAGAACGTGGAGGATATTCTTATCCTGGTGCTCTGCTCAGGGAGTGTCTCCCTGGCCATTTGCATTGCCTACCTTTCTTTCTTTCCTGCAATCTGGGTTAGAAAAAGGTTTGTCGCTCGGCTCCCTTAAAGGGCAAGTCTCGGCGCTATCCGTCTTTTTTCAGAAGCGTCTAGCACGACTTCCTAAGGTGCGCACGTTCCTGCAGGGGGTTTGTCATATTGTACCCCCGTACAAGCGGCCGTTAGATCCATGGGATCTGAACAGGGTACTAGTTGCCCTCCAGAAGCCGCCTTTCGAGCCTCTGAGGGAGGTTTCACTTTCTAGACTATCACAGAAAGTGGCTTTTCTGGTAGCGATCACATCTCTTCGGAGAGTGTCTGAGCTAGCAGCGCTGTCTTCCAAGGCTCCCTTCCTGGTCTTCCACCAGGACAAGGTAGTGCTGCGCCCCATTCAGGAGTTTCTCCCGAAGGTGGTATCCTCTTTTCATCTTAATCAGGATATCTCTTTGCCTTCGTTTTGTCCTCATGCAGTTCATCGGTATGAGAAGGATTTACATTTGTTAGATCTGGTGAGAGCACTCAGAATCTACATTTCCCGCACGGCGCCCCTGCGCCGTTCGGATGCACTCTTTGTCCTTGTCGCTGGTAAGCGCAAAGGGTCGCAGGCTTCTAAGGCCACCCTGGCTCGATGGATCAAAGAACCAATTCTTGAAGCCTACCGTTCTGCTGGGCTTCCGGTTCCATCAGGGCTGAAGGCCCATTCTACCAGAGCCGTGGGTGCGTCCTGGGCATTGCGACACCAGGCTACGGCTCAACAGGTGTGCCAGGCAGCTACCTGGTCGAGTCTGCACACTTTCACCAAACATTATCAGGTGCATACCTATGCTTCGGCGGACGCCAGCCTAGGTAGAAGAGTCCTGCAGGCGGCAGTTGCCTCCCCGTAGGGGAGGGCTGTCTTCGCAGCTCTAACATGAGGTATTTCTTTACCCACCCAGGGACAGCTTTTGGACGTCCCAATCGTCTGGGTCTCCCAATGGAGCGCCGAAGAAGAAGGGAATTTTGTTACTTACCGTAAATTCCTTTTCTTCTAGCTCCTATTGGGAGACCCAGCACCCGCCCTGTTGTCCTTCGGGATTTTTGGGTTTTCTTCGGCGCTCTATTGGGAGACCCAGACGATTGGGTGTATAGCACTGCCTCCGGAGGCCACACAAAGCAATTACACTAAAAAGTGTAAGGCCCCTCCCCTTCTGGCTATACACCCCCAGTGGGATCACTGGCTCACCAGTTTTCTGCTTTGTGCGAAGGAGGTCAGACATCCACGCATAGCTCCACTGTTTGTAGTCAGCAGTAGCTGCTGGCTATATCGGATGGAAGAAAAGAGGGCCCATATGGGGCCCCCAGCATGCTCCCTTCTCACCCGCGGCGGTGCTTGTAAGGTTGAGGTACCTATTGCTGGTACAGAGGCTGGAGCCCACATGCTGTTTTCCTTCCACATCCCCTGGAGGGCTCTGTGGAAGTGGGATCTTGCCGGCCCCCAAGCCCTGGGGCCGGGCTCCATCCACAGACCCAGAGAACCTGCTGGATTTGGAGCGGGAGTGCCGTTCAGGGACAAGGCCCTGCAACTTTCAGGTACTCTGTGTCCCCGGCAGGCACGGACACTCTCAAGGCTTGCTGAGCGTTATAGTGCCCCGGGGACAGTAGCGCTGTGCGCTGGGGTTAGGTCACTGCAGCTTTGCTGAGTGACGTTACATGTTGGGAACTACTGCGCCGACCGCTCCTGGAGCGGCGGCGCAGCTGCGACTTGTGGTGCGCCGGGGGCTTTGCGCCGACCGCGCTTTTACGGCGGCGGCGCTTCTAACTTTAGCCCCCGGCTTCTGCGGCCTAGCGCCGCTTCGTTCCCGCCCCCACCCTGTCAATCAGGGTAGGGGAGAGACGCTGCTCAATAGGCAGCGCCGAGGGCTGGAGCTTTATTTACATGCTCCAGCCCTCTCACTAGGCACAGTGGGAAGCAGGCTTCCCGCTCTTCGTCTGTATACGCCCAGGGCCCGCCCCCCCTCTCCACAAGGACGCCGGCAGCCATTACACATGCGGTCTGGCTGGGGAGAGGCAGCAGGCTCTGGGAGACCCAGACTAAAGGGATTTCGGCGCCCACACACCCGCTCCTAAGCGGGCGGTAAGCAGCACTTTAGTGCTGGCCCCACTAGTGCCTCAGTGTTATATTAGTGTACTTTTTTCTTGGTACCATATATATATATATATATATATATATATATATATAGTTGCACTGTAAGGTCGCTTCTTGGCTGGACACCCTGTACTGCTCTGAGGAGGCAGCAACATGTCATCCGCAAAACGCAAGGGTGCCAAGGCACAGGCTGTGTACACTGTGTGTACTGCATGTGGGGCTAATCTACCAGCAGGCTCCAACGACTCTCATTGTGTGCAATGTTCAGTCCCAGTGGCACTTCGTCAGCCAGAGCCTATTGTGGTGGTAGCCCAGGCAGAGTCGCCTGTGAACCCTGCCCCGGTGACGGGGACAGACTTTGCAGTTTTTGCTGATAAAATGTCTGTGACTATGACAAAGATCCTGGAGACCTTGCAGTCCAGGCCAGTTACTCAGACCATGGACACTGCTGTGTCTATGCTCTCCGGTCCCCCTCAGTTGGAACTAATCCGTGCTCCAAGGGGGTCTCAAGCATCACAGGCTGAAGTCTCTGACTCAGATGACAGTCCCAGGCAGCCTAAGCGAGCTCGCTGGGAAAGACCCTCCACGTCATCACACTGCTCAGGGTCTCAACGAGAAGAGTCTCTCTGTGATGAGACTGAGGACGGTGATCAGGATTCTAATCCTGAGGCCCCTCTCAATCTGGATGCCCCTGATGGTGACGCCATGGTTAATGACCTTATATCGGCAATTAATAGACTGTTGGATATTTCTCCCCCAGCCCCTTCTGCAGAGGAGGCAGCTGCACAGCAGGAGAAGTTCCATTTCCTGTATCCCAAGCGTAAATTAAGTGCTTTTTTGGACCACTCTGACTTCAGAGAATCGATCCAGAAACACGACGCTCATCCAGACAAGCGTTTCTCTAAACGTTCTAAGGATACCCGTTATCCTTTTCCCTCTGAGGTGGCCAAACGCTGGACCCAGTGTCCAAAGGTGGATCCCCCAATTTCCAAGCTTGCGGCTAGATCCATAGTCGCAGTAGAGGATGGCGCTTCACTTAAAGATGCCAACGACAGACAGATGGACCTTTGGTTGAAATCTGTCTATGAAGCTATCGGCGCGTCGTTTGCTCCAGCATTCGCGGCCGTGTGGGCACTCCAAGCTATTTCAGCTGGTTTAGCACAGGTGGATGCTATGATACATCCAGCAGTGCCGCAAGTGGCGTCCCTAACTTCGCAAATGTCTGCGTTTGCGACCTATGCTATCAATGCTGTCCTAGAATCTACGAGCCGTACCGCTATGGCGTCCGCCAATTCTGTGGTTTTGCGCAGAGCCTTGTGGTTAAAGGACTGGAAAGCAGATGCTGGTTCCAAAAAATGCTTAACCAGCTTGCCATTATCTAGAGACAGACTGTTTGGTGAGCCATTGGCTGAAATCATAAAACAGTCCAAGGGTAAGGACTCTTCCTTACCACAGCCCAGAGCAAGTAAACCTCAACAGAAAAAGTGGCAGTCGAGGTTTCGGTCCTTTCGAGGCTCGGGCAAGGCCCAATTCTCCTCGTCCAAAAGGACTCAGAAAGAACAAGGGAGCTCAGATTCCTGGCGGGCTCACTCACGCCCCAGGAAAGCAAATGGAGGAACCGCTTCCAAAGCGGCTACCTCATGACTTTCGGCCTCCTCCCTCCGCATCCTCGGTCGGTGGCAGGCTCTCCCGCTTTTGCGACATTTGGCTGTCACAGGTCAAAGACCGGTGGGTAACAGACATTTTGTCTCGCGGGTACAGAATCGAGTTCAGTTCTCGGCCTCCACTTCGGTTCTTCAGAACCTCCCCACACCCCAACCGAGCAGATGCCCTGCTGCAGGCGGTGGACTCTCTAAGAGCAGAAGGAGTCGTGATCCCGGTCCCCCCTCAGGAACGGGGGCGAGGATTTTACTCCAATCTCTTTGTGGTTCCAAAAAAGGACGGCTCCTTCCGTCCTGTTCTGGACCTAAAACTGCTCAACAAGCATGTGAACGCCAGGCGGTTCCGGATGGAATCCCTCCGCTCAGTCAATTGCCTCAATGTCTCAAGGAGATTTCCTAGCATCAATAGACATCAAAGATGCTTATCTCCACGTGCCGATTGCTACAGAGCACCAAGGCTTTCTACGCTTCGTGATAGGAGACGACCATCTTCAGTTCGTAGCTCTGCCATTTGGTCTGGCGACAGCCCCTCGGGTGTTCACCAAGATCATGGCGGCAGTGGTAGCAGTCTTGCACTCTCACGGACACTCTGTGATCCCTTACTTGGACGATCTACTGGTCAAGGCACCCTCTCAAGAGGCATGCCAACTCAGCCTGAATGTTGCACTGGAGACTCTCCAGGCGTTCGGGTGGATCATCAACTTCCCAAAGTCAAATCTGTCACCGACCCAATCACTAACGTATCTTGGCATGGAGTTTCATACTCTCTCAGCGATAGTGAAGCTTCCGCTGGACAAGCAGCGGTCTCTACAGACTGGGGTGCAGGCTCTCCTTCAAAGTCAGTCGCACTCCTTAAGACGCCTCATGCACTTCCTCGGGAAGATGGTGGCGGCAATAGAGGCGGTTCCGTTTGCGCAGTTTCATCTGCGTCCACTTCAATGGGACATTCTCCGCCAATGGGACGGGAAGTCAACATCCCTGGACAGGAAAGTCTCCCTTTCCCAGACGGCCAAGGACTCTCTGCAGTGGTGGCTTCTTCCCACCTCATTATCACAGGGAAGATCCTTCCTACCACCGTCTTGGGCGGTGGTCACGACAGACGCGAGTCTGTCAGGGTGGGGAGCAGTCTTTCTCCACCACAGGGCTCAGGGTACGTGGACTCAGCAGGAGTCCACCCTTCAGATCAATGTTCTGGAAATCAGAGCAGTGTATCTTGCCCTACTAGCCTTCCAGCAGTGGCTGGAAGGAAGGCAGATCCGAATTCAGTCGGACAACTCCACAGCGGTGGCATACATCAACCACCAAGGGGGGACACGCAGTCGGCAAGCCTTCCAGGAAGTCCGGCGGATTCTGATGTGGGTGGAAGCCACAGCCTCCACCATATCCGCAGTTCACATCCCCGGCGTAGAAAACTGGGAAGCAGACTTCCTCAGTCGCCAGGGCATGGACGCAGGGGAATGGTCCCTTCACCCAGACGTGTTTCAGGAAATCTGTCGCCGCTGGGGGGTGCCGGACGTCGACCTAATGGCGTCACGGCACAACAACAAGGTCCCAACCTTCATGGCACGGTCTCGCGATCAAAGAGCGCTGGCGGCAGACGCCCTAGTGCAAGATTGGTCGCAATTCCGGCTCCCTTATGTGTTTCCACCTCTGGCACTCTTGCCCAGAGTGCTACGCAAGATCAGATCCGATTGCAGCCGCGTCATACTTGTCGCCCCAGACTGGCCGAGGAGGGCGTGGTATCCGGATCTGTGGCAGCTCACGGTCGGCCAACCGTGGGCACTCCCAGACCGACCAGACTTACTGTCCCAAGGGCCGTTTTTCCATCGGAATTCTGCGGCCCTGAACCTGACTGTGTGGCCATTGAGTCCTGGATCCTAGCGTCTTCAGGATTGTCCCAAGGGGTCGTTGCCACCATGAGACAGGCTAGGAAGCCCACGTCCGCTAAGATCTACCACAGAACGTGGAGGATATTCTTATCCTGGTCCTCTGCTCAGGGAGTGTCTCCCTGGCCATTTGCATTGCCTACCTTTCTTTCTTTCCTGCAATCTGGGTTAGAAAAAGGTTTGTCGCTCGGCTCCCTTAAAGGTCAGGTCTCGGCGCTATCCGTCTTTTTTCAGAGGCGTTTGGCACGCCTTCCTAAGGTGCGCACGTTCCTACAGGGGGTTTGCCATATCGTACCCCCGTACAAGCGGCCGTTAGATCCATGGGATCTGAACAGGGTACTAGTTGGGAAAAACAAAAAACCTCAATTTCAATTAATATTAAACTTTTATTGATATATTTTAAAATTTAGACACCCATTAATAGTGAACACACAAAGGGCGTAGATGATGAAGGGGAGGAGCTAAATGTATGGGGTCCCTATAGCACCCTATGGGACCTTGCTCCTACCTACCAACGGAGGGTATGACGCCGTAACTGTTTTGGGCGCCCCCGTTCCACGTCGGCTCACCCTCTAGTTGCCCTAGATAGTTAGTGAATTAAAATAATAATTACACTACGGATGGCCATACAATAGTACTAGAATGTATTAAGTACAAAGTGCTCATGTAATCACACTGTCTGATAGATAACAGCTTCCTATCAGGAAAACCAGGACAAAAAAAAAAAAACAAAAACAAAAATTAAGCCCCAATATAGGTAGGCTTCTGCAGAAAAATTAGTCCATAGTACATGATCCAGTACAAATTAGTACATGGTACAACAAAGTGCTCATATAATCACACTGTGATAGATAACAGCTTCCTATCAGGAAAACCAGGACAAAAAAAAACACAAATATTAAGCCCCAGTATAGGCAGGCTTCTGCAGAAAAATTAGTCCATAGTACATGATCCAGTACAAATTAGTACATAGTACATAATACACAATCTACATTAACATAATGGAGGAGCACATTAACATAATGGAAAATTCAGTTCCATCTGTCAGTTTTTCCTCCCATGTCCCAGTGTGATATAGTATGGTATGGCAATCACACATGGATAAACTTTTACACAATCATAATTGCACAGATCTGCACTGCATAAACCGATGCTGATACATGTAATGCAATGCCTGAGGGCAATCATGCAGATGATTCTTATAGAGCAGAAAATAGGGGTATAGATAACCCCACAGGGAAGAAAAAAATGGTTACTTCCCTTTTAGCAGCATGCTCTGTATCGCCTCTACGCGTTTCCCCTTTCCATGATATAAGGATCTTCAGGAGGCTGGAGGATTGCAGTTATCAGATGTGAATGTAGGAGTAATCCATGGCCATGGATTACTCCTACATTCACATCTGATAACTGCAATCCTCCAGCCTCCTGAAGATCCTTATATCATGGAAAGGGGAAACGCGTAGAGGCGATACAGAGCATGCTGCTAAAAGGGAAGTAACCATTTTTTTTCTTCCCTGTGGGGTTATCTATACCCCTATTTTCTGCTCTATAAGAATCATCTGCATGATTGCCCTCAGGCATTGCATTACATGTATCAGCATCGGTTTATGCAGTGCAGATCTGTGCAATTATGATTGTGTAAAAGTTTATCCATGTGTGATTGCCATACCATACTATATCACACTGGGACATGGGAGGAAAAACTGACAGATGGAACTGAATTTTCCATTATGTTAATGTGCTCCTCCATTATGTTAATGTAGATTGTGTATTATGTACTATGTACTAATTTGTACTGGATCATGTACTATGGACTAATTTTTCTGCAGAAGCCTGCCTATACTGGGGCTTAATATTTGTGTTTTTTTTTTTTTGTCCTGGTTTTCCTGATAGGAAGCTGTTATCTATCACAGTGTGATTATATGAGCACTTTGTTGTACCATGTACTAATTTGTACTGGATCATGTACTATGGACTAATTTTTCTGCAGAAGCCTACCTATATTGGGGCTTAATTTTTGTTTTGTTTTTTTTTTTGTCCTGGTTTTCCTGATAGGAAGCTGTTATCTATCAGACAGTGTGATTACATGAGCACTTTGTACTTAATACATTCTAGTACTATTGTATGGCCATCCGTAGTGTAATTATTATTTTAATTCACTAACTATCTAGGGCAACTAGAGGGTGAGCCGACGTGGAACGGGGGCGCCCAAAACAGTTACGGCGTCATACCCTCCGTTGGTAGGTAGGAGCAAGGTCCCATAGGGTGCTATAGGGACCCCATACATTTAGCTCCTCCCCTTCATCATCTACGCCCTTTGTGTGTTCACTATTAATGGGTGTCTAAATTTTAAAATATATCAATAAAAGTTTAATATTAATTGAAATTGAGGTTTTTTGTTTTTCGTATATTGAACTCAATTGGTCCTATTGTATATGGTTTTTTCAGGGTACTAGTTGCCCTCCAGAAGCCGCCCTTCGAGCCTCTGAGGGAGGTTTCACTTTCTAGACTATCACAGAAAGTGGCTTTTCTGGTAGCGATCACATCTCTTCGGAGAGTGTCTGAGCTGGCAGCACTATCATCCAAGGCTCCCTTCCTGGTCTTCCACCAGGACAAGGTTGTGCTGCGCCCCATTCAGGAGTTTCTCCCGAAGGTGGTATCCTCTTTTCATCTTAATCAGGATATCTCTTTGCCTTCGTTTTGTCCTCATGCAGTTCATCGGTATGAGAAGGATTTACATTTGTTAGATCTGGTGAGAGCACTCAGAATCTACATTTCCCGCACGGCGCCCTTGCGCCGTTCGGATGCACTCTTTGTCCTTGTCGCTGGTAAGCGCAAAGGGTCGCAGGCTTCTAAGGCCACCCTGGCTCGATGGATCAAAGAACCAATTCTTGAAGCCTACCGTTCTGCTGGGCTTCCGGTTCCATCAGGGCTGAAGGCCCATTCTACCAGAGCCGTGGGTGCATCCTGGGCATTACGACACCAGGCTACGGCTCAACAGGTGTGCCAGGCAGCTACCTGGTCGAGTCTGCACACTTTCACCAAACATTATCAGGTGCATACCTATGCTTCGGCGGACGCCAGCCTAGGTAGAAGAGTCCTGCAGGCGGCAGTTGCCTCCCCGTAGGGGAGGGCTGTCTTGCAGCTCTAACATGAGGTATTTCTTTACCCACCCAGGGACAGCTTTTGGACGTCCCAATCGTCTGGGTCTCCCAATAGAGCGCCGAAGAAGAAGGGAATTTTGTTACTTACCGTAAATTCCTTTTCTTCTAGCTCTTATTGGGAGACCCAGCACCCGCCCTGTTGTCCTTCGGGATTTTTGGTTTGTTTGCGGGTACACATGTTGTTCATGTGAACGGTTTTCAGTTCTCCGATGTTACTCGGAGAGAATTTGTTTAAACCAGTTATTGGCTTTCCTCCTTCTTGCTTTTGCACTAAAACTGGTGAGCCAGTGATCCCACTGTGGGTGTATAGCCAGAAGGGGAGGGGCCTTACACTTTTTAGTGTAATTGCTTTGTGTGGCCTCCGGAGGCAGTGCTATACACCCAATCGTCTGGGTCTCCCAATAAGAGCTAGAAGAAAAGGAATTTACGGTAAGTAACAAAATTCCCTTCTTTTCGGGTACACATGTTGTTCATGTTGAACGGTTTTTCAGTTCTCCGATGTTACTCGGAGTGAATTTGTTTAACCAAGTTATTGGCTTTCCTCCTTGCTTTTGCACTAAAACTGGTGAGCCAGTGATCCCACTGGGGGTGTATAGCCAGAAGGGGAGGGGCCTTACACTTTTTAGTGTAATGCTTTGTGTGGCCTCCGGAGGCAGTAGCTATACACCCAATCGTCTGGGTCTCCCAATAGGAGCTAGAAGAAAAGGAATTTACGGTAAGTAACAAAATTCCCTTCTTCTCTGACGCCTCATTGGGGGACACAGGACCATGGGTGTTATGCTGCCTATCCATAGGAGGACACTAAGTAGATGCAAAAGCATAGCTCCTCCTCTGCAGTATACACCCCCTGGCCGGGCCAGGCAACCTCAGTTTTAGCTTAGTGTCTGTAGGAGGTACATCTTTCAAGGTTTTGTTAATTTTCTTTTTCGCTCTATTGGGAGACCCAGACAATTGGGTGTATAGGCTATGCCTCCGGAGGTCGCACAAAGTACTACACTTAAAAGTGTTAGGCCCCTCCCCTTCTGCCTATACACTCCCCGTGCTCCCACGGGCTACTCAGTTTTTTGCTTTGTGCGAAGGAGGTCAGACACGCACAGCACAGCTCCACAGATTAGTCAGCAGCAGCTGCTGACTAGGTCGGATGGAAGAAAAGTGGGCCCATATAGGGCCCCCAGCATGCTCCCTTCTCACCCCACTTTTGTCGGCGGTGTTGTTAAGGTTGAGGTATCCATTGCGGGTACGGAGGCTGGAGCCCACATGCTGTTTTTCCTTCCCCATCCCCCTTAGGGCTCTGGGTGAAGTGGGATCTTATCGGTCTCCAGGCACTGAGACCGGGCTTCATCCACAACTCCTGTGGAGCCTGATGGATAGGAGCCGATACCGTTCAGGGACATGGCCCTGCATCTTAAAGGTACTCTGTATCCCTATGGGGACCGCGCACGGCATCACCTCAGCTTTGCTGGGTGTGCTAGTGCACCGGGGACCGCGGCGCTGACCGGGTCTATATGTGCCATTTCACACTCAGCGTCGCTGAGTGTGTTTATATGTAAGGGCTACCGCACTGACCGCTGTTGCCACGAGACACTGCGGCGCGGCTGGGACTTGTAGTTCGCCGGGGACTTTCACGCGACCGCGCTTTTACGGCGGCCGCGTTTATTACTACAGTCCCCGGCTTCATTGCGGCCTAGTTTCCCTTGTTTTCTCCCGCCCTCAGCCCTGACAGGCAGGGGAAGGGCGGGACGCTGCACGGAGCGAGCAGCAATGAGGGCTGGAGTATGATTTACATGCTCCACTCCCCTCACTGTGCACAGTATGAGCGCCCGTTTCGCGCTCTTTCTAGGCCACGCCCACAGCTTCCTCAGCTCGTCAGGACGCCGCAGCCATTCCTGTCAGCTCCACCGACGCTGCAGAGAGGGACATATTCATGGGAGACCCAGACACGGTCTCTGGTGGCCTCACAACCGCTTAGGCGGCTGGTAAGCAGCACATGTGGTGCTAGCCCCATGGTGCTGTATTGTATTGGTACATTATTTGTGTACTGTATATAATTTACACTGTATGAGCACAGTTCTTTCTGGCTATATACCCTATTGTGTTACTCAGGGAAAACTATAGCATGGCGCCCATAAACGGCAGGGGTGCCAAAACACAGGCTTATTATGTTGCCTGCGCCGCATGTAAGACCCAGCTACCGGCAAGTTCCACTGACCCTCATTGTGTACAGTGTTCGACCCCTGTGACACTTCCTCAGCCGGATCCTCTGCTAAGAGGGGCCCAGGGGGAGCCACCTGTTGACACTGTCCAGGTGACGGGGACTGAGTTTGCAGCCTTTAAGGATCAACTCTCTGAGACTATGGCTAAGATACTAGAAGCCTTGCAGTCCAGACCGGTATCTCAGCAAAGGGACTCTGTTGAATCATTGTTCCCTGACCCCCCTCAGTTGGACCAACAATGTCCTCACGGGGTATCTCATACATCCCAGACGGAGGGTTCGGACTTAGAACCTAGCCCCAGATCGTCTAAGCGGGCCCGCTTAGAATTTTCCCTCGACATCATATTGTTTAGGGTCTCAGCGGGGGGATTCTCTGGTTGATGATGCGGAAACAGCTGATCAGGATTCTGATCCTGGGAGCGCTCTCAATCTTAATTCTCCAGACGAGGACGTCATAGTGAATGATCTTATTGCATCCATTCATCAGTTGCTGGATATTCTCCCCTCAGCCCCTCCGGCGGAGGAGTCTGTTTCTCAGCAGGAGAAATTTCGCTTCAGGTCCCCCAAGCGTACACAGAGTATGTTTCTAGACCACTCTGATTTCAGAGAGGCAATCCAGAATCACCATGCTTGTCCGGATAAGCGTTTCTCTAAGCGCCTTAAGGATGCACGTTATCCCTTTCCCCCTGACGTGGTCAAGGGTTGGACTCAGTGTCCCAAAGTGGATCCTCCAATCTCCAGACTGGCGGCTAGATCCATACTTGCAGTGGAAGATGGGGCCTCGCTTAAAGATGCCTCTGACAGGCAGATGGAGCTCTGGATGAAATCCATCTATGAAGCTATCGGAGCTTCTTTTGCCCCAGCATTCGCAGCCGTGTGGGCGCTACCAGCTATATCAGCAGGTCAAGCGAAAATTGAAGCGGCCGCGCCACAAGTGGCTTCCATTACCTCCCAGACCTCGGCAATTGCGTCTTACACTATGAATGCTGTCCTGGACTCTGTGAGCCGTACGGCAGTTGCGACCGCCAATTCGGTAGTAGTCCGCAGGGCCTTGTGGCTACGGGAGTGGAAGGCAGATTCCGCTTCCAAAAAGCGTTTAACCGGTTTGCCAATTCCTGGCGACAGGCTCTTTGGCGAGCGCCTGGATGAAATCATCAAACAATCCAAGGGAAAGGATACTTCCTTACCCCAGTCCAAGCAGAACCTCTCCCAACAGAGGAGAGGGCAGTCGAGGTTTCGGTCCTTTCGGGGCGCGGGCAGGTCCCAATTCTCCTCGTCCAAAAGGTCTCAGAAAGAACAAAGGAACTCTGATGCATGGCGGTCTAAGTCACGTCCTAAAAAGGCCATTGGGAGCACCGCTAACAAAGCGGCTGCCTCATGACTTTCTACCTCCTCTAGTAGCATCCTCGGTCGATGGCAGGCTCTCCCGCTTTTGCGACACCTGGCTGCCACAAATAAAAGACCGCTGGGTGAGAGACATTCTCTCTCACGGTTACAAGATAGAGTTCATCTCTCGTCCCCCGACTCGATTCTTCCGGTCCTCTCCGCCTCCCGAGCGAGCCGAGGCTCTTCGGCAAGCGCTGGGCACCCTGAAGGCAGAAGGAGTGGTGGTCCCTGTTCCTCTTCAGCAACAGGCCCACGGTTTTTACTCCAACTTGTTTGTGGTCCCAAAGAAGGACGGGTCCTTCCGTCCTGTCCTGGACCTGAAACTTCTCAACAAACACGTAAAGACCAGGCGGTTCCGGATGGAATCCCTCTGTTCCGTCATCGCCTCAATGTCCCAGGGAGATTTCCTTGCATCGATGGATATCAAAGATGCTTATCTCCACGTTCCGATTGCCCCAGAGCACCAGCGCTTCTTGCGCTTCGCCATAGGAAACGAACATCTGCAGTTCGTGGCACTGCCATTCGGCCTGGCAACAGCCCCACGGGTTTTCACCAAGGTTATGGCTACTGTAGTAGCGGTCCTCCATTCTCAGGGTCACTCGGTGATCCCGTACTTGGACGATCTGTTGATCAAGGCACCCTCTCAAGAGGCATGCCAACACAGCCTCGACGCTACCCTGGAGACTCTCCAGAGTTTCGGGTGGATCATCAATTTTCCAAAGTCAAATCTGACACCGGCCCAATCGCTCACATACCTTGGCATGGAGTTTCATACCCTCTTAGCGATAGTGAAGCTTCCGCTGATCAAGCAGCGGTCACTACAGACAGGGGTATAATCTCTCCTTCAAGGCCAGTCACACCCCTTGAGGCGCCTCATGCACTTCCTGGGGAAGATGGTGGCAGCAATGGAAGCAGTCCCTTTCGCGCAGTTTCACCTGCGTCCTCTTCAATGGGACATCCTACGCAAATGGGACAGGAAACCGACGTCCCTCGACAGGACCGTCTCCCTCTCTCAGGCGACCAAAGCTTCCCTTCGGTGGTGGCTTCTTCCCACTTCATTATCGAAGGGGAAATCCTTCCTACCCCCATCCTGGGAAGTAGTCACGACGGACGCAAGTCTGTCAGGGTGGGGAGCGGTTTTTCTCCACCACAGGACTCAGGGTACGTGGTCCCGGCAAGAGTCCTCGCTTCAGATCAATGTTCTGGAAATTCGGGCAGTGTATCTTGCCCTGAAAGCGTTCCAGCAGTGGCTGGAAGGCAAGCAGATCCGAATTCAGTCGGACAATTCCACAGCGGTGGCATACATCAACCACCAAGGCGGCACACGCAGTCGACAAGCCTTCCAGGAAGTCCGGCGGATTTTGATGTGGGTGGAAGCCACGGCCTCCACCATATCCGCAGTTCACATCCCAGGCGTGGAAAACTGGGAAGCAGATTATCTCAGTCGCCAGGGCATGGACGCAGGGGAATGGTCCCTTCACCCGGACGTGTTTCAGGAGATCTGTTGCCGCTGGGGGGTGCCGGACGTCGACCTCATGGCGTCCCGGCACAACAACAGTGGTACCCGGATCTGTGGCATCTCACGGTCGGCCAACCGTGGGCACTACCAGACCGACCAGACTTGCTGTCTCAAGGACCGTTTTTTCCATCTGAATCCTGCGGCCCTCAACCTGACTGTGTGGCCATTGAGTCCTGGATCCTAGCGTCTTCAGGGTTATCTCAAGAAGTCATTGCCACTATGAGACAGGCTAGGAAACCAACGTCCGCCAAGATTTATCACAGGACGTGGAAAATTTTCCTGTCGTGGTGCTCTGCTCAGGGTTTTTCTCCCTGGCCATTTGCATTACCTACTTTTCTGTCCTTCCTTCAATCTGGACTGGAAAAGGGTTTGTCGCTCGGCTCCCTTAAGGGACAAGTTTCAGCGCTCTCTGTGTTTTTCCAGAAGCGCCTAGCTAGACTTCCACAGGTACGCACGTTCCTGCAGGGAGTTTGTCACATCGTTCCACCTTACAAGCGAACGTTAGAACCCTGGGATCTAAACAGGGTGCTGATGGTTCTTCAGAAACCACCATTCGAGCCAATGAGAGATATCTCCCTCTCACGAATTTCGCAGAAAGTGGTTTTTCTGGTAGCAGTCACTTCTCTTCGGAGAGTGTCTGAGCTAGCAGCGTTGTCGTGCAAAGCCCCTTTTTTGGTTTTTCACCAGGACAAGGTGGTTCTACGTCCGGTTCCGGAATTTCTCCCTAAGGTGGTATCCACCTTTTCATCTCAATCAGGATATTTCCTTACCCTCTTTTTATCCTCATCCAGTTCACCAATGTGAAAAGGATTTGCTCTTTTTAGATCTGGTGAGAGCACTCAGACTCTACATTTCTCGTACGGCGCCCCTGCGCCGCTCGGATGCACTCTTTGTCCTTGTCGCTGGCCAGCGTAAAGGATCACAGGCTTCCAAATCAACCCTGGCTCGGTGGATCAAGGAGCCAATTATCGAAGCTTACCGTTCGGCTGGGCTTCCGGTTCCCTCAGGGCTGAAGGCCCATTCTACCAGAGCCGTGGGAGCGTCCTGGGCTTTGAGGCACCAGGCTACGGCTCAACAGGTGTGTCAGGCGGCTACCTGGTCGAGCCTGCACACTTTCACGAAGCACTATCAGGTGCATATCTATGCTGCGGCGGATGCCAGCCTAGGTAGACGAGTCCTTCAGGCGGCGGTTGCCCACCTGTAGGAAAGGGCCGTTTTACGGCTCTCTTACGAGGTATTATTTTACCCACCCAGGGACTGCTTTTGGACGTCCCAATTGTCTGGGTCTCCCAATAGAGCGAAAAAGAAGGGAATTTTGTTTACTTACCGTAAATTCCTTTTCTTCTAGCTCTAATTGGGAGACCCAGCGCCCGCCCCTGTTTTTTTGTGTGCACATGTTGTTCATGTTGAATGGTTTCAGTTCTCCGAGTTTCCTTCGGATTGAAGTTACTTTAAACCAGTTTATAATTATTTTCCCTCCTTCTTGCTTTTGCACCAAAACTGAGTAGCCCGTGGGAGCACGGGGAGTGTATAGGCAGAAGGGGAGGGGCCTAACACTTTTAAGTGTAGTACTTTGTGCGACCTCCGGAGGCATAGCCTATACACCCAATTGTCTGGGTCTCCCAATTAGAGCTAGAAGAAAAGGAATTTACGGTAAGTAAACAAAATTCCCTTCTTTGAGGGCGACGGTTTCCTTTTGGGACCGATCTCCCAATACCATCAACGGGCGGGAACACGGAGTGCTGCCTCCACGTACCCCCTCCTGCGACGCTGGATCCTGGGCTACATCTCAATGGACGACGGGTCCCACAGACACCGATTTTTCAGAGCCCAGGGCAGAAGCACAATTCCTCAGCCCCTCTTTGCAGGCTCTGAGTTGATCATTGCACTGTGTGACCGGACACAGCAGGTGACTCTGCTATATCCCACTGCCTGGACTGAGGCAGCGTTTAAGGTGAGATCCCCCCCTGACTGGTTTCCCAGACAAAGGGAGAAAAGACGGTGCAGAAAGTCCCTTGCTGATTGCAAGGAGGAGAGCTCCAGGGATCCTGAACACACAGTGTTAATTTTTTTCTCTAGCTTGCTGGCTGGAGGAGGGGGGAAGTCCCTCGCTGTTTGCAAAGAATCCTGCCCAGATAATTTACTGGTGGCGGGAGGGAGGACCCAGAGCTCAGGAACTCACACTGTTTATTTACTCTGTTTATTTGCTTTAGCTGCGTGCTCTGATTGCAGTAAACCCAGCAGAGATTAGGTGACAAGCTGTGTGCTGACTGGAGGGAGGTGTCACAGAGCTCCCTTCCCGCCGTTTTTTTGCTACCGACAGAAGGGGGGCACACTGACTTATTCTTGGCGCTCTTTTAGCGCTAAGCCCCCCGCGGCCGCGATAAGCCCCGCCCCCCCAGGAAAGTGTGCTAAGATCTCCACAGAGTTTACTCCTTCCTGAGGACGCAGGGCCATCGGCTGATTCTGGTGAGGTACTTGCTACACTTGTAGCTCTGCTGACCATTGCTCCCCCTCCTGGCATACTCCTATTAGGAACATGCAGAATTCTAAGGGCACGAAGAGTGCTAAGGCTCACATAGTCTACTATTCAGCCTGCACTGCCTGCCACGCTGAGCTACCACGTAAACACACCTCTTCTCTCTGTGGTTCCTGTGCCCCTATAGCCCCCCAAGACCCCCCCGCCACCACCACCGCAACCGGCAGCCCAGAGCCTAGGGCCCCCAGCCCACCGGAATAGGCACAGTTTCTGTCCCAATCCATGGAAAAACTGACACAGAACCTGGTTCTGGCTATGCAATGTCGTCCTACACACCCTTCTGGGCCCCTGGACGGAACGCAGCCTGAGGATACCCCTATGGAGGATCCTTCTGAGGTAATCCGGGCCCATTCTTCACCGGTTGCAGGGATCAGGAAAAGAGCACACGGCCGGGTGTCTCCATCACTCTCTCATGGCCCCCAGGGCTCTCCCTTCGGGAGCACACATGGCAGGCTCTCCCACAGCTTCTGAAGAGCTGGAGGAGGGAGAATGCTGTTTGTACCAAGAGAATTCCTTGGTTTCATCCTCCCCAGATGATCAAACTGCAATAGACTCCCTTATAGCAGCAATCAACCAAACTCTGCATGTGGAAGATCCCCCATCCACTACCACTGACCATGCGGTCTCCTTTAAGAGGGCAAGAAAACCCCAAAAGGTTTTCACTGATCACCCAGAGTTTCAGGATATCCTCACAAAGAAAAGGGAGAAGCCTGAAAGGCGCTTCGGTAACCGAAAACTCACGGAGTCCCGGTACCCTTTTGCCTCACCTGCCCCTAAGGGCTGGGCTGATCCACCCTCGGTCGACCCCCCCCGGTCTCCCGCCTTGCCAGAAAGACGCTCCTGTCTTTACCCGATGGTTCCTCCATCAAGGACCCGACAGACAGACAGAGGGAGCACCTCGCCCGCTCTGCTTTTGAGGCTGCGGGTTCCTCCCTCTTGCCCTACTTTGCCTCTGTGTGGGTCGCAAAGGCGATCTTGGTCTGGGCAGACTCCCTTAATACTTCGCTTGAGGAATCCCAGTTCACTCATACCTTCACAGAGATAACAGCTCAAATTGCCGCTGCGGCGGAGTACCTCATGGACGCTGCTACCTGCGCAGCGTTTGCCGCCTCAAATACCATAGCCATCCGTAGAGCTCTCTGGCTCCGACAATGGCGAGCGGATTCTGCCTCCAAGAAGTCTCTCACTGGCCTTCCCTTTTTTCCAGACCGAACGTCTGGACAAGCTCATTTCTGACGCCACGGGAGGAAAGAGTACCTCCCTCCCCCAGCTGAAGTCCAGGACGACCTTCACCAGACGTCCACAGTCCTCGTTCCGCTCCTTTCGGAACTCATTTGGGTGGTCGACATCTTGTGCTGTCCCCGCCACCAGCCGTGGACTACGCAGGGACCGACCTTCTCCGCTCTCCCCGAATCCCACTTAGTCATGGCAGCCTAGACCGAAACAGTCCAGGACTAGGGAGACTCGTCCACGACGTTTTCCCCCCTCATGACTCCTTCGGCGCCCCGGAAGACACACTCATTGTAGGAGGTCGACTGCGGCTCTTTCAAAACATCTGGGCTGCCGCCACAGACGACAAATGGGATAGAGACCTTGTGTCTTCCGGTTACCACATAGAATTTCGGACCCGACCCCCGAGTCGGTTCCTTCTCTCAATCCCCCAAAGACTCGAAAACGTCGCAAAGCTTTTTTCTCAGCAATCCACGCGCTCCAAACAGCAGGAGTGCTAATACCTGCCCCGGACGACGAGAAGTTCAGAGGTTTTTATTCCAACCTCTTTGTGGTCCCCAAAAAGGATGGGTCAGTTCGATCGACCCTGGACCTCAAACACCTGAACAAACGTGCACGTACGGAGATTCAGAACGGAGTTCTTAAGGTCTATTATTGCATCCATGGTCGAAGGGGAATTCCTCGCCTCCATAGACATCAAGGACGCGAACCTGCACATACCCATCGCCCCAGATCACCAAAAGTTCCTCCGCTTCGCAGTTCAAGACTCCCACTTTCAATTCGTAGCTCTACCCTTCGGCCTTGCCACTGCACCAAGGGTCTTCACCAAAGTCATGGCGGCCACCATGAGCGTCCTTCACGCCAGGGGAGTAGTCGTTCTCCCTTACTTGGACGACCTCATCAAGGCCCCCTCCTTCCGCGACTGCTCAACCAGCGTACAGATCACTGTGGACACCCTATCCCGCTTAGGGTGGCTAGTGAATCTGGACAAATCATCCCCGATCCCATCACGATCCATCACCTTCCTGGGCATGTCCCTGGACACCCGTCGGGGCTGGATCTACCTCTCCCTGGACAGGGCGATTGCTCTTCAACGAGCGGTACGCTGCCTTCTACGTCCTCCGTCTCGCTCCATTCGATTCAGCATGAAGGTACTCGGCAGGATGGTGGCGGCTATGGAAGCAGTACCCTTTGCTCAACTGCACCTCCGCCCACTGCAGCTAGCCCTTCTAGCGGCCTGAGACAAGAGCCCCTTCTCCCTTGACAGACATTTTCACCTGACGCCTTCAGTCAGGTACGCACTTCGCTGGTGGCTTCGGTCCTCATCCCTATCGAAGGGGAGATCTTTTCTCCCAGTGAACTGGCTGGTCCTGACCACGGACGCCAGCCTCCTAGGCTGGGGAGCAGTGTACCGGCACCACACTGCTCAAGGACGTTGGACGCCCCAGGAGTCTTCCCTACCCATAAACATCCTGGAAACCCGCGCGATCTTCCTCGCGCTCAGGGCGTTCTGCCCTCTGCTAGCGGGTCGTCAGATTCGAGTCCTTTCGGACAATGCGACAGCTGTAGCCTATATCAATCGGCAGGGGGGCACCTGCAGCAAAGCGGCTTATCTCGAGGCCCACAAGATTTTCAGCTCGGCCAAGTCGACGGGGTCAGTGATATCAGCGGTACACATATCGGGGATAGAGAACTGGGCAGCAGACTTTCTAAGTCGCCAAGGCCTGGCTGCCGGAGAATGGTCTCTCCACGCCGAAGTGTTTCTACACATCTGCACTCGCTGGGGCACACCAGACGTGGATCTAATGGCCTCAAGGTTGAATGCAAAGGTACCCGCGTTCATAGCCAGGTCACGCGACCCGCAGTCCATCGGCGCGGATGCTCTAGTCTGCTCCTGGCACCACTTCCGCCTGCCTTGCATATTTCCACCTCTACCCCTGCTGCCGCGAGTAATCAGGAAGATCAAGGCAGAGGGAGTCCCGGTGATACTGATAGCCCTGGACTGGCCCAGGCGTGCCTGGTACGCCGAATTAGTACAATGCTCGCAGACGTACCGTGGCGCCTTCCAGACATCCCAGACTTGCTGACCCAAGGGCCCATTTCCCATCAGAACTCCAGAGCCCTGAAGCTGACGGCATGGCCATTGAGACCTGGGTATTACCAACAGCGGGATTCTCCCCCGCGGTTATTTCCACCATGATCAGCGCCCGAAAGCCTGCTTCATCCCGCATTTACCACCGTACGTGGAAAATCTTCCTTTCATGGTGCAGGGAAACTAACGTCCAGCCTATGCCTCTGGCCATCCCCAGAATTCTCGACTTCTACAGTCTGGCCTGCAAGCGGGGTTGGCTCTCAGTTCCCTTAAAGGGCAGGTCTCAGCGCTCTCAATATTCTACCAATGCCGCCTGGCTCAAAAACCGCAAGTCAAGACCTTCCTCCAGGGCGTTTCCCATCTAGTTTCCCTGTACAAACGGCCGCTGGACCCTTGGGACCTCAATCTCGTTCTGGACGGTCTCCAGAGGTCTCCCTTTGAACCTCTCAAGGAATCCTCCCTTGCTCTTCTTTCCTGGAAGGTAACATTCCTGGTGGCAATTACGTCCATCAGATGGGCTTCGGAGCTGGCAGCACTCTCTTGCCACGAACCTTTTCTGATCTTTCACCAGGACAAGGTGGTTCTGCGCCCCCTTCTGGATTTTCTTCCAAAGGTTCCTACCCTGTTTCATTTGAACGAGGACATTGTTCTGCCTTTCTTTTCGTCCACACCCAGTTCATAGGGTGGAAAGGTCTCTGCATTCGTTAGACCTCGTCAGAGCTCTCAGATATTACATATCCAGGACAGCCCCCTTTAGGAAAACGGACTCTTTGTTCGTCATTCCTGAGGGGCCTAAGAAGGGACAGGCAGCTTCAAAGGCGACTCTGGCTCGCTGGATTCGCTCTGCGATCCAGGAAGTCTACCGCTTGCAACTCACGCCCATTCCTAGTGGGCTGCGGACTCATTTCACGCGAGCAGTTGGCGCTTCGTGGGCCATTCGGCATCAGGCCTCAGTGGAACAGGTGTGTAAGGATGCGTCCTAGTCTAGCCTACATACGTTTTCAAAGCATTAGAGTCCATACCCAGGTTTCAGCTGAGGCAAATCTGGGTAGGAAAATTCTGCAAATGGCAGTAGAGCACCTCTCTCAATAGGTGCTCCAGGCTGTCTGGGACTGGTCCTAGTCCTTGGGTTGCGTTGTCTTGTTTTTATTTTTCCCACCCATGGACTGCTTTAAGACGTCCCATGGTCCTGTGTCCCCCAATGAGGTGTCAGAGAAAAACGGATTTTTGTGTACTCACCGTAAAATCGTTTTCTCTTAGCCATCATTGGGGGACACAGCACCCACCCTATTGCCCTGTTGGGCCTTGGTTCTCTCAGTACCTTATTTGGTTATGACTCTTCTTTTCTCATGTTCCTCTGTTGAGGTAAGTTTTTACTATTTTTTTCTCCTACTGCTTGTGTACTAAAACTAAGGTTGCCTGGCCCGGCCAGGGGGTGTATACTGCAGAGGAGGAGCTATGCTTTTGCATCTACTTAGTGTCCTCCTATGGATAAGCAGCATAACACCCATGGTCCTGTGTCCCCCAATGATGGCTAAGATAAAACGATTTTACGGTAAGTACACACAAATCCGTTTTTTAAGTCTGCCGCCTGTTCCTGAGGTCGATTTACGAAAGACATTGGTCTGTATAAACCTACAATCATCGACCTCTATATCAATATATAGAAAATCCACGCGTTTAGCACTATTATAAGTAAGCGTAATATAAAATGGGTTTTCACCCAGTTTACCCATGAAATAGTCAAGTTGCTCCATCTCGCCCATCCACAAAAAAAAAATCAATGTACCGCAGCCAGCACTGCACATGGGCGTCGGCCGGTCCACCCCCCTCGCAAAGCAAACCTCTCTCCCAGTACCCCAGGAAGAGGTTCGCGTACGAGGGCGCTCAGGCCGCGCCCATGGCAGTGCCGCGTTCCTGCAAATAATGTGCATCTTTTAAATAAAAATAAATTGTGAGTAAGGATGAAACTGAGCAACTCAAGTATCAAATTGCACATCGAGCTATCCCGACCGGAGTTCATTAGAAAAATTTCTGTCACCTTCAGGCCATCCTCATGGCGGATGCATGTGTACAGGGACTTCACGTTCGCCGTTAAAAATAACGTATTACTGTCCACAGAGATGCCGTCTAATCTCCTGAGAACGTCCGTCGTGTCACGGACATATGAGGCAAGTGTCTCAATCAAGGGTTTTAAATAGTAATCAATAAATTGAAATACACTGTGCAGAATTATTAGGCAAATGAGTATCTTGATCACATGATACTTTTTATACATGTTGTCCTACTCCAAGCTGTATAGGCTTGAGAGCCAACTACCAATTAAGTAAATCAGGTGATGTTCATCTCTGTAATGAGTAGTGGTGTGGTGTAATGACATCAACACTTTATATAAGGTGTGCTTAATTATTAGGCAACTTTTTTTCCTTTGGCAAAATGGGTCAGAAAAGAGATTTGACGGGCTCTGAAAAGTTCAAAATTGTGAGATGTCTTGCAGAGGGATGCAGCAGTTTTGAAATTGCCAAATTTTTTGAAGCGTGATCACTGAACAATCAAGCGTTTCATGGCAAATAGCCAACAGGGTCGCAAGAAGCGTGTTGGGCAAAAAAGGCGCAAAATAACTGCCCATGAATTGAGGAAAATGAAGCGTGTTGGGCAAGAAAGGAAAAATCAAGTGTGAAGATGCCATTTGCCACCAGTTTGGCCATATTTCAGAGCTGCAACGTTACTGGAGTATCAAAAAGCACAAGGTGTGCCATACTAAGGGACATGGCCAAGGTAAGGAAGGCTGAAACACTACCACCTTTTCGCCATCTTCATCCTCTTTCTGAAGCTTGTGTGCATGACGCGGCTACGTCCTATACACTCGCTGGTCCTGCGCAGGCGCACTACAATACTGTGATCTGCCCTGCTCAGGGAAGATCAAAGTGCGCTTTCCCAGAACCTGAATGCCGGCCAGTGTGGATGACGTCGGACCCGTTATGCACCGCGGCTAGAGAAGGAGGAGAACAAAGATGGCCAAAAGATCCAGCGTCGGTGCCGGACAACGGAGACACCCATTAGGCCCACCGCGCGACCGTTAAGTATTATAAAGTGTTTGTTATACTCCTGGCCTTGGCTCTTATATACAGCATGTTAGAATGCTGTATATAAGAGCCCGGTGGTGGTGGCTGCAGCTTATAGGCCAAAAAAGTGGTGACATGTTCCCTTTAAAGAATCACGCTATTGATTTAGTGTATCCACAATTATGAGGACCAAAAAATAAAGCTGCTATACGGTCATGTTGGTGAGCCCTCGTCCTGCAGATGTGTCCTGATGCGTCACGGTTCTCAGCTTCCATTTATGACTGTTGTACGAATCCTTTATGGAGGTCCCACAAACCTTTCATACTGGCCAAGCCGTTTCCCTCTTCCCCTGTTTTGTAGCACTATTATAAGTTTAGTCAAGGTTCTGACTTTTGTGGGGTTTTTTTGTAGTAGTTTAAGTAATTGTCTGCATGTTCTATCAGAAAGTTTTCCATCTTCCCACTCCCCAGTGTTACTTTTCCTCCCCCTGGTAAACTGCCTCTTATTACAGACTTTCATCTCCCTTTAATTCTCTCTTCCCTATTTGCTTTTGTCTGATGTTTCTAAGAAAGCTGAAAACTTTACTTTTTGTTTCTTTCAGTAATTAGACTTCGTGTGTGTGTGTGTGTTTGGTTCTCCGGTGATATCTGTACATATTTAATATGTCCTTCCGCCCACACTCGCTCTCAAACGGCTGCATTATCCCATTACATCTCTTTTGTGCATTCATTAGCTGTAGCTGTCAGCTGTTCGATATGATTCATTTATGGAAATCTATGCTAATAGCCCAGCTCTGCACTCTCACAAAGCTGCTCTCAGCTCAAGCATTTGTCAATATGTATTAGACTGATGAATATGTACACCGGAAGCTCCTGTAACTGCTATAAGCCATAGGACACAGGCTGTGGTCAGGGATAAGGACATATCAAAACCTTGGCCGTCGTTTCTATTTTCACATGGTAACTTTTAAATATAACGTTAAATAGATGGTTCACCCCTTTTCATTACTGGCCACATCGATATTATGTTGAGAAACAAGGATTCTCTCAAATACCTTGTGTTGCCAATAGTGCCTGTGAGTGGTGCTATTGTGCTCCGCTCACCCCCTTCACGTGACACCTCTGATGTCCAGTGATGTCACGTCACCTGAGGCGGGCCGCAGTCTTCCTGAGTGAATGGCTGTGGGCGGTGTTTCACCGCTCATCACAGCCCAGCGTCACAGCCAAGCATCTCTCTGCTCCCTCCTCCTTCACTGCAGAGTGTTGCTAGCAGGAGCCATGATGCTGGCTGTGATGAGCGGTGAAATGCCGCCCACAGCCCAGTGACTCAGGAAGCCTGGGGCCGGCCACCGTGATGTCGGGTCAACAGAAAGTTGACATGACCTCACTGGACAATAGAGGTCACAGAGCCTGGGGGTCACACGAAGGGGATGAGCGGACCGCAATAGTGCCGCTCACAGGTCCTGTTGCGAGCGCAAGGTATTTGAGAGAAACCTTGTTTTCTTCCTCTTTCCTATGGGAGACCCAGACCATGGGTGTATAGCTTCTGCCTCCGGAGGACACACAAAGTACTCCACTAAAAAGTGTAGCCCCTCCCTCCGAGCATATACACCCCCTGGATAACCAAATATAGCCAGTTCAATGCTTTGTGTTCAGGAGGCACACATCCACACATGCATTCTCATCTGATATTGATTTTTGGAAAGAGTTTGAAGAAAAGCGGGTCCAAGCCTGGACTCCCGGCATGTCCCTTCTCACCCCACTGTGTCGGCGGTGTTGTTAAGGTTGATTTCAAGGCTGGAGCCTTACATGCCGCGCTCCTTCACCATCCCTCGGGCTCTGGCTTGAAGTGGGAGCCAGCACGGTTCTCCCTGCCTTGCAGGAGACCGGTCTCCATCCGCAGCCCTTTCAGGATCCTGCCGGACGGAGCACTCATCCCTCAGGGACCTGGCCCTGCGTCTCACAAGCTAAGTATCTGAGACGTTATTATCCGGGGGTCCCTTGTACTTTATTGTTGGGGAGAGTGTGCTGTGTATCTATTGTGACATTTCCGGCCGGTTCTCTGGTTTTCACCTGAGAACCGCGCCGATGGTGCCTGCTCGCCGGCCGCATCGTTAAATTTAGGCCCCGGCTTCGCCTGAGGCCTAGTTTCGTTTTCACTGCCCCTGCATGCCAATCATGCAGAGGGACAGTGCGGCTCCGCCCAGCGACCGTTCGGCACAGGGGAGGGACACTCCTCTTTGAGGTAATAATCCCTCCCCTGTATATCTCCTTGGCCCTCCGGATCCCGCTCTTAGAGTAGGCCCCGCCCCCTCTCCTCGCTCCGGCGCCATTTTATCAGCGTTCTTATGCATGTCTGCATAACCACATTGTGATGCCTGCTCTAACATGGTGGTGCCTCAGCCTGGAGGCTCATCCCCAGTGGTCCCTCCGGCTGCTCCGGCTCCGGTGGTTGAACCCCCCCGGCTTGGGTAGAATCCTTCTTTCCAGGGGACAGATGTCCCGGACACTGCTGAGCATGCATCAGCCCCCTCCTCAGGGCGCTTCTGCTGCTACGGCTCGCTCAGCAAAGCTCACAGAGGATTCTTCATCTGGCTCAGACCCCGTCCTCCTAAAATGGAGACGCAGGGTCCCCTCTCCTTCCTCGTCCCGCGGCTCCGATTCACGACCTGAGCGTGGTTCTGATGACCGTTTTCCGTTTCCACCAGAGGTGGTCAAGGAGTGGGCTCATTCACCACAGGGTAGACCCTCCGGTGTCTAGACTCGCAGCCCGGAAAGTTGTATCAGTGGCTGATGGCAACTCGCTTAAGGATTCCAACCGCCATCTGTATATGAGGCGGCAGGGGCCTCGTGCTCCCCATCTTTTGCAGCAGTGTGGGCTTTCAAAGCCATCTCTGCTTCTCTAGAGGAGATGCATTCCCTCACCAGGGACTCTATACCCGAGATGGTTGCCTTAACTTCCAGGCTTCAGCCTTTTCATCCTATGCCATGTCTGCCATGCTGGAGGCTCCGCACTGCGGTGGCTTCGGCCAATTCTCTCGCTATCCACAGGATCTTGTAGCTTCGAGAGTGGAAGGCAGACGCTTCTTCAGAGAAGTACCTTGCTGGGCTCCCATTTGCTGGGCCCAGGCTGTTCGGCGAACAACTGGATGAAATTATTCAGGAAGCTACTGGCGGGAAGAGTACTTCCATGCCACAAACCAAATCCATCCAGGGCAGGACCAGTCGAGGTTTCGTTCCTTTCGTTCCTCCAACTGGTCGTTCTCTAAGCCCTCGGCCTCGTCCACTAACTCAGCCAAGGACCAAAAACCCAACTGGCGCACGAAGCCGCGTCCTCAGAAGACGCAGGAGCTGCTGCCACTAAGGCAGCCTCCTCTTGACTATCTGGCCGCGCCAGCAACGTCCTTGGTCGGTGGCAGGCTCTCCCGCCTGGCGACATGTGGTTTCAACACGTCTCCGATCAGTGGGTGCGGAATATCCTCTCCCACGGCTACAGAATAGAATTCTATCCAGCCCGCCAAACGGATTTTCTTTATCGTTCCATCCATGGGAGACCCAGACCATGGGTGTATAGCTAGCGCCTCCGGAGGACACACAAAGCACTACACTCAAAGTGTAGCTCCTCCCTCCGGGCTATATACACCCCCTGGATGACAATCTACCCAGTTCAACGCTTTGTGTTCCAGGAGGATCACACACACTTTCATTTCCTGATATTTTTTTTATTTTCATTTTTAAAGATTTGGAAGAAAAGCGGGTCCAGTCTGGACTCCCGGCATGTCCCTTCACGCTCCACTCTGCGGGGTGCTGTTAAGGTTGATTTTTAATAAGGCTGGAGCCTTCACATGCCGAGCTCCTTCGCATCCTCTGTCGAGGCTCTGTTTGAAGTGGGAGCCATCACGGTCCTCTCTGCTTGCAGAAGACCGGTCTCCATCCACAGCCCTGTCTGGTCCCTGCTGGAAGGAGCGTTAACCCCCACTCAGGGACATGGCCCTGCGTCTCAAAGCTAAGCATTGAGACGTTTTTTCAGGGGTCCCGGGTACTTTTATTAGGGGGACAGTATGTGCTTTAGCGTTACTGTTAATTTCGGCCGGTTCTGGGAATTTCCCATGAGAACCGCGCCGACGGTGCCTGCTCGTCGGCCGCACTTTAAAATCTAGGCCCCGGCTTCAGTTTGGGCCTAGTTTTGTTTTTGGCTTCTTCTGCATGTTTTGCATACAGCGCCGCCCACCGCCCGACCAGCAGAGGGGAGGGCACTCCTCCCTAGGGAGATGCCCCCTCCCCTGTCTACCTCCCTGTGTCTCTCTGCCCTCTGTTTTTCCCGCTCCTGGGCTTATACACGCCCCCCCTCCTTCTCCCAGCGCCATTTTCTCAGCGTTTCTTACACTGGGAAGCGCTGGATGCTGCAGCTGCCTACTATCTGGAAGGCTGATACTTCACAGGGGAGCGGTGAAATCCGGAGGACACACAGAGAGCAGGGCTGGTAAGCCACAACCTCTGGTTGTGGACTTTTATTACACTCAGGCTTTCTACAGGAGTGTGTTTTGGCTGCAGAACTTCCTCCACAGCAGCATGTCTGTCACTAGGAGCAAGGCTGCAAACATGTATGCTATATGCACTGCGTGCAAGCTCATTCTGCCAGAGCCAAGCACATACCCACATTGTGATGCCTGTGCTAATATGGTTGTGTCTCAGCCTGGAGCCTCCTCAGGGGTCCCTCCGGCTGCTCCGGCCACGGTGGCTGAACCCCCGGCTTGGGTAGCATCCTTTTCACAAGCTCTTTCCAGGTCGTTTGCCGATTCCATGGGGCAGCTGTCCCGGACGCTGCTGTCTATGCATCAGCCTCCCTCTCAGGGTGTCTCTGCGGCTCCGTCTGCAGAGCCCTCAGAGCATGTCCTAGGACCTCGTCCCCCTAAACGGAGACGCACGGACCCTTCTCCTTCCTCGTCCCACGGCTCTGATTCACAGGCCGAGGTGCAGGGCGAGGAGGATTCACTTACTGTGGGCTCAGACTCTGCCTCTATGTACCCCATTGACTTGTCTGAGGGTGATGCGGATGTTAGTGACTTGATTGCGTCCATTAACTCCGTACTGAACCTCAACCCACATGAGTCAGAGGAACAACCCTCTCTGGTAGAGGTACACCAGTTTACCTCTCCTAAGAAACCTAGGAGTATGTTTTTTAACCACTCCAGCTTTCAGACCACTGTTAACAAGCCCAGGGCCTGTCCTGACAAACGTTTTCCGAAACGTAGTTCAGATGACCGTTTCCCTTTTCCACCGGAGGTGGTTAAGGACTGGGCCCAGTCCCCAAAGGTAGACCCTCCAGTGTCCAGAATCTCAGCCCGCACAGTCGTTGCTGTGGCTGACGGCACTTCTCTTAAGGACCCCACTGACCGCCAGGTTGACCTTCTGGCCAAGTCTGTATTTGAGGCGGCAGGGGCCTCGTTCTCCCCGTCTTTTGCGGCAGTGTGGGCTCTTAAGGCTATCTCTGCCTCTCTGGCGGAGATTCATTCCCTCTCCAGGGACTCTATTCCTGAGATGGATGCCTTAACTTCTCAAGCTTCGGCTTTTGCATCCTACGCCATGTCTGCCATCCTGGAGGCTTCTCACCGCACGGCAGTGGCCTCCGCTAACTCCCTCGCGATCCGCAGGATCTTGTGGCTTCGAGAGTGGAAAGCGGACGCTTGCTCTAAGAAGTACCTTGCGAGTCTCCCTTTTACTGGGTCCCGGCTGTTTGGGGAACAGCTTGATGACATAATTAAGGAAGCTACTGGCGGGAAGAGTACTTCCTTGCCACAAGCTAAAGCCAAGAAACCTGCCCAGGGCAGGAACCAATCGAGGTTTCGTTCCTTTTGTTCCTCTAACTGGTCATCCTCTAAGCCCTCGGCCTCGTCCACTACCGCCAAGGATCGTAAATCCAACTGGCGCGCAAAGCCGCGTCCTCAAAAGACCGGAGGAGCCGCTGCCACCAAGGCAGCCTCCTCGTGACTATCTGGCCGCGCCAGCAAAGTCCTTGGTCGGTGGCAGGCTCTCCCACTTTGGCGACGTGTGGTTGCAACACGTCTCCGATCAGTGGGTGCGGGATATCATCACCCACGGCTACAGAATACCTTTTTCTTCCAGCCCGCCAAACAGATTTTTTTCTGTCCACCCCCCCCTGCTCCAAAGCCGCCGCCTTCTCTCAGGCCGTGGCATCCCTGCAGGCCAACGGTGTAATTGTTCCGGTCCCCGCCCGGGAACGGTTCAGGGGTTTCAAATCAAACCTCTTTCTAGTTCCCAAAAAGGACGGTTCCTCCCGACCCATCCTGGATCTCAAGCGTCTCAACAAGCATGTTCAGGTGCGGCATTTTCGCATGGAATCTCTGAGATCGGTCATTGCCTCAATGACCCAGGGAGATTTTCTGGCATCCATCGACATCAGAGATGCCTATCTGCATGTGCCTATTGCGGTCTCACACCAGCGCTGGCTACGCTTTGCAATCGGAGAGGAACATTTCCAGTTCGTGGCTCTTCCCTTTGGCTTAGCCACGGCCCCTCGAGTGTTCACCAAGGTCATGGCAGCAGTGGTTGCGGTCCTGCACCTCCAGGGATTGGCAGTGATTCCTTACCTGGACGACCTTCTAGTCAAGGCCTCATCCAGTGTAGACTGCCAGCGGAGTGTCTCTCTCACTGTCACCACGCTAATTCAGTTCGGGTGGCTTGTCAACCTCCCCAAGTCGACTCTGACCCCGACCCAGGTACTTTTGTACCTAGGGATGCAATTCGAGACTCTGCCGGCACTTGTCAAGTTGCCCTTAGTCAAACAGCAGTCCCTTCGTGTGGCGGTGCGCTCTCTGCTGAGGCACCGCCGTCATTCCATCAGACACCTCATGCAGGTGCTGGGTCAGATGGTGGCGTCCATGGAAGCGGTTCCCTTTGCCCAGTTCCATCTGCGTCCCTTGCAGCTGGACATTCTCCGCTGTTGGGACAAGCGGATCTCTTCTTTGGACAGGCTGGTGGCTCTGTCATCACAGGCCAGGAACTCCCTTCAGTGGTGGCTTCAGCCCCTCTCCCTTTCACAGGGACGTTCCTTCCTGACTCCATCCTGGGTGATCCTCACCACGGATGCCAGTCTCTCCGGCTGGGGAGCGGTATTTCTCCATCACCGAGCACAGGGCACTTGGACTCTGTCCGAATCAGCCCTCCCGATCAATGTGCTGGAAATCAGAGCTGTGTTTCTAGCTCTCCTAGACTTTCACCACCTATTGGCGGGCAAGCACATTCGGGTTCAGTCGGACAACGCGACAGCGGTTGCCTACATCAATCACCAGGGCGGAACTCACAGCCGTTTGGCGATGTTGGAGGTTCAACGAATCCTCCAGTGGACGGAGGACTCCAAGTCCACCATATCCGCAGTCCACATCCCAGGCGTGGAAAACTGGGAGGCCGATTATCTCAGCCGTCAAACCGTGGACGGCGGCGAGTGGGCCCTGCATCCGTCAGTGTTCAGATCAATCTGCCGCAAGTGGGGCACTCCGGAAGTAGATCTAATGGCTTCCCGGCACAACAACAAGGTTCCGGTTTACGTGGCTCTCTCACACGATCCTCAAGCCTTCGCAGCAGACGCACTGGTTCAGGATTGGTCTCAGTTCAGTCTGGCCTATGTGTTTCCCCCTCTAGCGCTCTTGCCCAGGGTTCTGCGCAAGATCCGAATGGAGGGCCGTCGAGTCATACTCATTGCTCCGGACTGGTCCAGGCGAGCCTGGTACCCAGACCTGCTCCGCCTGTCCGTAGAGGTGCCGTGGCATCTCCCGGACCGCCCAGACCTTCTCTCTCAAGGTCCGTTCTTCCGCCAGAATTCTGCGGCTCTCAGATTGACGGCGTGGCTCTTGAGTCCTGGATCCTGACGGCTTCAGGCATTCCCTCTGAGGTCATCTCCACCATGACTCAGGCTCGGAAGTCTTCCTCGGCTAAGATTTACCACAGGACTTGGAGAATTTTCCTGTCCTGGTGTCGCTCTTCCGGCCATGCTCCTTGGCCGTTCGCCTTGCCGACCATCCTGTCTTTTCTACAGTCAGGTCTACAGTTGGGTCTGTCCCTCAATTCCCTTAAGGGACAGGTGTCGGCTTTGTCGGTATTGTTCCAGCGGCGTATCGCCCGACTGGCTCAGGTGCGCACCTTCATGCAGGGCGCATCTCACATCATCCCTCCTTACCGACGGCCCTTGGATCCCTGGGACCTTAATCTGGTCCTCACGGCCTTACAGAAACCCCCTTTTGAGCCTCTCAGGGAGGTTCCTTTGTCTAGACTTTCACAGAAAGTTGTCTTTCTAGTAGCCATAACTTCTCTCAGGAGAGTTTCTGATTTGGCTGCGCTTTCTTCGGAATCCCCCTTTTTGGTGTTTCACCAAGACAAGGTGGTTCTGCGTCCGACTCCGGACTTTCTCCCTAAGGTGGTGTCTTCCTTCCACCTTAACCAGGACATTTCATTGCCCTCTCTTTGTCCGGCCCCTGTGCATCGCTTTGAGAAGGCGTTGCACACCTTGGATTTGGTGCGGGCGCTCCGAATCTATGTGTCTCGCACCGCCGTTTTTCGGCGGTGCACCTCACTTTTTGTGCTAACCACGGGTCAGCGCAAGGGCCTCTCGGCATCTAAACCGACCCTGGCTCGTTGGGTTAGGTCGGCTATCGCCGATGCCTACCAGTGTTCTCAGGTGCCTCCCCCGCCGGGGATTAAGGCGCACTCGACTAGAGCTGTCGGTGCCTCCTGGGCTTTCAGGCACCAGGCTACGGCTCAGCAGGTGTGTCAGGCTGCCACTTGGTCCAGTCTGCACACTTTTTCTAAGCACTACCAAGTGCATGCTCATGCTTCGGCAGATGCGAGCTTGGGCAGATGCATCCTTCAGGCGGCTGTCGCCCATTTGTGAAGTTAGGTTTTGCCTACTTCTCAGTTTAGTTTCTTTCCCACCCATGGACTGCTTTGGAACGTCCCATGGTCTGGGTCTCCCATGGAAGGAACGAACGATAAAGAAAAAGAGAATTTTGTTTACTTACCGTAAATTCTTTTTCTTGTAGTTCCGACATGGGAGACCCAGCACCCTCCCTGTTGCCTGTTGGCAGTTTTTTGTTCCGTGTGTTTCACGGCTGTTGTTAGTAGACAGAGTTCTGGTTTTGCCGAGTTTTACTCTATCTCTACTTATGGGTGGATGTCCTCCTTCAGCTTTTGCACTGAACTGGGTAGATTGTCATCCAGGGGGTGTATATAGCCCGGAGGGAGGAGCTACACGTTTGAGTGTAGTGCTTTGTGTGTCCTCCGGAGGCGCTAGCTATACACCCATGGTCTGGGTCTCCCATGTCGGAACTACAAGAAAAAGAATTTACGGTAAGTAAACAAAATTCTCTTTTTTTGTCAACTACCCCCTGCTTCAAGGCCGCCGCCTTCTCTCAGGCCGTGGCATCCTCGCAGGCCAACGGAGTAATTGTACCGGTTCCCGCCTGGGAACGGTTCAGAGGTTTCTACTCCAATCTCTTCCTAGTCCCCTAAAGGGACGGTTCCTTCCGGCCCATCCTGGATCTCAGGCTTCTCAACAAGCATGTTCAGGTGCGGCATTTTCGCATGGAGTCTCTGCGATCAGTCATTGCCTCAATAACCCAAGGAGATTCCTTGCATCCTCGACATCAGAGATGTCTATCTGCATGTGCCAATTGCAGTTTCACACCAGCGTTGGCTACGTTTTGCAATCAGAGAGGAACATTTCCGATTCGTGGCTCTTTCCTTCGGGTTAGCCACGGTCCCTCGAGTATTCAACAGGGTCATGGCAGCTGTGGTTGCGGTTCTGCACCTCCAAGGGTTGGCATCCCTTTTCCTGGACGGCCTTCTAGTCAAGGCTTCATCCAGTGCAGACCGTCAGCGGAGTGCTTCGCTCACTCTCGCCACTCTAGTCCAATTCGGGTGGCTTGTCTTTTCCCAAGTCCACTCTGACTCCGACCCAAAAGCTCACGTACCTAGGGATGCAATTCGAGACTCTGCAGGCACTTGTGAAGCTGCCCTTAGTAAAACAGCAGTCCCTTCACTAGCGGTGCGCTCTTTGCTGAGGCCCCGCCGTCATTCCATCAGGCACCTAATGCAGGTGCTGGGTCAGATGGTGGCGTCAATGGAAGCGGTTCCCTTACCCAGTTCCATCTGCTTCCTCTGCAGCTGGACATTCTCCGCTGTTGGGACAGACTTCCTCCTTGTACTGGTTAGTGGCTCTGTCGCCACAGACCAGGGGCTCCCTTCAGTGGTGGCTTCGGCCCCTCTCTCTTTCGGGACGCTCCTTCCTGGCCCCGTCCTGGGTGATCCTCACCACGAATGCCAGTCTATCCGGCTGGGGAGCAGTATATCTCCACCACAGAGCGCAGGGCACTTGGACTCCGTCCGAATCAGCCCTCTCGATCAATGTGCTGGAAATCATAGCTGTGCTTCTAGCTCTCTTGGCCTTTCACCAAGTTGGCGGGCAAGCACATTCGAGTCCAGTCAGACAACACCACTGCGGTTGCCTACATCAACCACCAGGGCGTGACACTCAGCCGCCTGGCAACGTTGGAGGTTCAACGCATCCTTCAGTGGACGGAGGATTCCAGGTCCACCACATCCGCAATCCACAACCCAGGCGTGGAAAACTGGGAGGCAGATTATCTCAGCCGTCAAACCGTGGACAGCGGCGAGTGGGCTCTGCACCCGGCAGTGTTTCGGTAAATCTGCCGCACTTGGGGCACTCCGGAAGTGGATCTTCGCTCCCACGATCCTCAGGCCTTGGCAGCAGACGCGCTGGTTCAAGATTGGTCCCAGTTTCGTCTGTCTTACGTGTTTCCCCCTCTAGCTCTTGCCCAGAGTCCTGCGCAAGATCAGAATGGAGGGCCGTCGGGTCATTCTCATTGCTCCAGACTGGCCCAGGCGAGTTTGGTACCCTGACCTGCTCCATCTGTCTGTTGAGGTGCTGTGGCATCTCCCGGACCGTCCAGACCTTCTCTCACAAGGTCCGTCTTTCCGCCAGAATTCTGCGGCTCTCAGATTGACGGCGTGGCTTTTGAGTCCTGGATCTTGACGACTTCTGGTATCCCTCCTGAAGTCATCTCCACTATGACTCGGGCTCGGAAGTATTCCTTGGCCAAAATCTATCACAGGACCTGGAGAATTTTCCTGTCCTGGTGTCACCCTTCCGGCCATGCTTCTTGGCCTTTTTTCCTTGCTGACCCTCCTGTCCCTTCTACAGTCCGGTCTGCAGCTAGGACTAACCCTCAAGGGACAGGTCTCGGCTCTGCCAGTGTTGTTCCAGCTGCGTATCGCCCGGCTGGCTCAGGTGCGCTCCTTCATACAGGGCGCATCTCACATCATGCCGCCTTCCGGCGGTCTTTGGATCCCTGGGACCTTAATCTGGTCCTCACGGCTTCCAGAAACCCCCCTTTGAGCCTCTTAGGGAGGTTTCTTTGTCTCGTCTTTCACAGAAAGTGGTCTTTCTGGTGGCCATAACTTCCCTCGGGAGAGTCTCTGATTTGGCTGCACTCTCTTCGGAGTCACCTTTTTTAGTTTTTCATCAAAACAAGGTGGTTCTCCGTCCGACTCCGGACTTCCTCCCTAAGGTGGTTTCTCCTTCCACCTTAACCAGGACATTTCCCTGCCTTCCTTTTGTCCGGCTCCTGTTCATCGCTTTGAAAAAGCGTTGCATACTCTGGATCTGGTGTGGGCGCTCCGGATCTATGTGTCTCGCACCGCTGTTCTTAGGCGGTGCACCTCTCTTTTTGTGCTGACCACAGGTCGGCGTAAGGGCCTCTCGGCTTCTAAGCCGACCCTAGCTTGTTGGATTGGGTCGGCCATTTCCGATGCCTACCAGTGTACTCGAGTGCCTCCCCCGCCGGGGATCAAGGCACACTCGACCAGAGCTGTCGGCGCCTCTTGGGCTTTCAGGCACCAGGCTACGGCTCAGCAGGTCTGTCAGACTGCCACTTGGACTAGTCTGCATGCCTTTTCGAAGCACTACCAAGTGCATGTTCATGCTTCGGCAGATGCGAGCCTGGGCAGACGCACCCTTCAGGCGGCTGTCGCCCATTTGCGAAGTTAGGTTTTGCCTACTTCTCAGTTTTCTGTTTATTTCCCACCCATGGACTGCTTTGAGACGTCCCATGGTCTGGGTCTCCCATAGGAACGATGAAGAAAAAGAGAATTTTGTTTACTTACCGTAAATTCTTTTTCTTATAGTTCCGTAATGGGAGACCCAGCACCCTCCCTGTTGCCTGTTGGCAGTTTCTTGCTCTATCTCTACTTGTGGGTGGCTACTCTCCTGCTTTTGCACTAAACTGGCTATATTTGGTTATCCAGGGGGTGTATATGCTCGGAGGGAGGGGCTACACTTTTTAGTGTAGTACTTTGTGTGTCCTCCGGAGGCAGAAGCTATACACCCATGGTCTGGGTCTCCCATTACGGAACTATAAGAAAAAGAATTTACGGTAAGTAAACAAAATTCTCTTTTTTCCACATAATACCGATGTGGCCAGTAATCAAAAAGGGGTGAACCACCTCTTTTATTACATATCTAGGTGAGCGCAAGAGTAGTTTGCACTAATTGGTAAGTTGGGTGGACCTTTATCAAGACATAACACATTTCGGTTATGTCTTGAGACATTGTATACTATCTAGTCCATCTATCTTTTCATTCAATCCTAGTACCATAAAGATAAGCTTTTTGGGATGTGGAGGGGAGAGGGGTGGCAAGTGAAGGTCCAGAGCAGAAAATACACCCCTATATGTTCCAAGGGGATTTGGAAAGGTTTAAGGAGATTTCTCATTTATAAGCTTCTTGCCATCTCCATATTCAGATATAGTTGACACCGCCTGGCATTCTTGCCTATCCCCAGAACAGGGGTGTCCTATCCTTCTGGTGAAGTAGCTGCTTGACCCATGTTTCTAGAGAATCAGTGAAGAGATGTGTACATGTGTGTGCACCTTTCACCAATTCCATAAACCATGCTAGCTTGCTCAGTTTGTCTCTCCCATAGCAATGAATGAAGGGGATGAAGCCAATGTGCAGCCACCTGTCCATTCATTCTCCCCCCTTTCTTCAGTTGCCAGTTCACCAGGCTGCTCCATTCTGGAGACGGATGATCTTCTTAGAAGTAGGACCTGCATCTACCGGACATTTATGGTAGATTTTGTGAATATGAAATACTGTAATAACCTTTTAGGTAGAAAAAATGACCATGAAATCTGGCAGATGACTGTATACCAATTTCCCAGCATAATTTATTGTTCCCCCTGATGAAACATTTTCCTCTATGGAGACCGTGTAGGCAGTACCTTATAACTGTTTTTTGTCTTCGGCCTAGGTGTTCATGGATTGGTTTGAGAAGTTCCAGGACAGATTGTATAAGAAGGTCGTCTTGCTGACTGGCGAGACCAGCACTGATCTGAAGCTACTCGGCAAAGGAAACATAATCATCAGCACACCAGAGAAGTGGGACATCTTATCTAGACGCTGGAAGCAACGGAAAAATGTGCAGAACGTCAGTCTCTTCGTTGTGGATGAGACTCATCTCATTGGTGGAGCCAACGGGGTGAGATGATCTTTTATTAATCTGATGATTTTAACCTTCCATTTCCTGGACAACATTTCTATTGATCATTATGACTCTGTATGATGTTTAGAAACATTTCTGTTCAGTTTTAATTGACCATAAGACATTGCCTCTCTTTTGCTCCTAGCCTGTATTGGAGGTGATCTGCTCCCGTATGCGCTACATCTCCTCCCAGATCGAAAGGCCGATCCGCATAGTGGCCCTCAGCTCCTCTCTCTCCAATGCCAAGGATGTGGCCCATTGGCTTGGCTGCAGTGCTACGTCCACCTTTAATTTCCATCCTAATGTGCGGCCGGTACCGCTGGAACTTCACATACAGGTAAGATTTTTGTATGTAGTGTTCCTATATTGCTTTGTCTCCATTCTGGAGTATATTTGAGATGCCTCTATGAAGTGTTTTCCAAGGGTTTCCATCATTCTAGGTGGATTCTCTGCTTCCTGTGCACATGATCAGGGTTCTGAACGTCTTTTAACCTGGTTAGTCATGCCCAAATAGCAGCTGAAGGGACCCCAAGCACCGCACTGTGGCACGTGTAGTCGACACCACAGCTATCAATGCACTAAGGGATGGGCGCCCGAGCTATGAAGCTAATGAAATGGACAGTTACCGTGTTTTTTGGATTATAAGACGCACTTTCCCTTCCAAAAATTTGGGAGGAAAATGAGGGGTGCGTATTATAATCTATATGTAGCTTTCCGGGGGAGGTGGAGAGGGGTCACAGGAGATGCTGCAGGCACTGTGCTGTGGGCTTACTGCGGACTGGGCAGTGCGGCTGTGAGGCAGAGGCCGCCATTTTGAAAATGTCGGCGATACGGGCTTCATATAATGGCTAAAATGAAAATAAAGGGCAGTCAGCTCACCAGTCATTAAGTGTTAGAATAGATAGTACAGCCACGGTGGTTCCTGAGCCGGTACACAGGGGAAGTACTCAAGAAGAGAAGAAAATAAAATCCAGCTCCTGCAGTAGTAGTATATTATGGCATTCCGGACTTCATAAATTAAGAATAATGGTGACTGCAATTGGCGCGTGTGCAGATGGAGCTCTCTGCTCAAGATCTCTTCTGCGCACATGCCACCTCCTGCCCATTCATCTCCCTGCAGCAGACTTAAGGAAAATGGCGCCCGGAGGTGGCGCGTGCGGCAATGAGATCTCTGCTTGTCATTGAGCCGAGAGCTCCATCTGCACACACGCCGACTCGAGCGCCATTTCTTTGAAGTTTGCACCCTGACCGTTTCTGGATGCTTCTCCTGCCTCATAGCACCCCCGCAGCAAGCATCTGGGACACAAGCTGCCTCCACCGCCCACAACATCGCCCTACTCCAGCACCGCCCCTGCCTCCTGTGACCCCCGCTCCACCACCGCTGGCGCCCCCTCTCATGTAAGACACCACCCTATTGTAAGACAGAGCCCATATCCCCCCCCTTTTTTTTCCTCTAAATTTGGTGTGCATCGTATAATCTGGTGCGTCTTATAAAACGAAACGTACGGTCCTACCTTACGGAAATATGACTAAAGCAAACCTCGCTTTGGGGTTCAATAGACAGCAGGCAACTAATTGATGATTAATAGAACAGGATTCTAAAAACACCAAGCAGTTTGTTCATTTATTCATGTCCATTCTTCTGGTGTCTTCCCGCTCACAAGACACTGCTCAGAATACAAGTCAATGGGAAATCTTTTAAGACACCTAGGATTCTTTTACCTTAGTTGTCGCTTGAAAGGGCTAGCGGTTTGTTAATTATTTCGTTTAATATTTCTTTATTATTTCAAAAGTTTTCATATAACAGAAGATAAGAAATGTATAAGGGTCTTTCATGTTACCCAATGTTACAGCATATGAAGATTATAAAATAACCTATGTCTTTAAGTCTCGTAAAACGTATGGTACTATGAAATGTATCGCAAATCATGTGGAAGGTAAAATCTGTATAACATCCTATAGAACATCTTAATTTTAACATGTAATAATCTTCTATCTTTATATTTATTCCGTGTAAAGTGTTAAAGGCAACTTCCTTCTGTATAGTCTGGTTCAATAGGTATGAAAACATGTCGGTTTGTTAATTATTTAATGGCGTGAAAAAAAAAAAGTCACAACCATCATGGGAAGACCCTCAAAAGATGCGAAGGGGCAAAAAAAGGAAACGCAATTCGGGAAACCAGTGTATTTGTTTTTCTGAAGCTTCTTCTGGCTGAGACTCCTAGGGTTCTCCTTACTTTCAGAGACATCTTGCGCCCATTGCGTTTATGCAGAAATTGCGCAGAACTTTAAAAAAAAAATCCCAGCAATTAATGTTGTTTGGTGACAGTCGGATCCTTAGCATATAGTGTAACACTTTTCGTAACAGTTTTTGTAGGTATTACATGGAAATATGCAAAGTCTGTCTACAGTCTCCTCTTTGTAGTATAGTGAACTAGTAGTTGTTGTCTTTGCTATATATCACCACATAAGGTTCTCTCTAAAATTTGCAGGTATAGAGCATGTACTGGGCATATTCTGAATCGGGCATTGCATGCTTTTTTTTAATGTAATGTCTGTTTATTAATGACCCCATACCTACCTTTCAGGGTTTTAACATCAGTCACACACAAACCAGGCTCCTGTCCATGGCCAAGCCAGTGTACCACGCCATTGTGAAGCATTCTCCTAAAAAGCCCATCATTGTCTTTGTTCCATCTCGGAAGCAGACGCGTCTCACGGCCATTGATATCCTTACCACGTGCGCCTCTGATGTCCAGCGGCAAAGGTAGGGTTAATACAAAATGTCTTTTCTGAGAAACTACTACACATACCCGACGCTGATGTTTCATCTTGTTTTTCTTAGGTTCCTTCACTGTACGGAAAAAGACCTGACACCATACCTGGAGAAACTCGGTGACAGCACGCTGAAGGAGACCTTGCTGAACGGCGTGGGGTATCTGCACGAGGGGCTGTCGTCTCTCGAGAGGCGCATTGTAGAGCAGCTCTTCAACTCCGGTAATTATCTGTGTTCGCTCACTGTTCAGTCATCTACCCAATTATCTAGGTCTGCGCTTTCACTTGGCTATCAATATTTTCCTAATAATCCTTTTTTCTTTTCTTTCCATTTCTTTTTTTTTTTTTTTTGTATTGAAGCAAATGAAGATTAATAATTTTATAATATATTTAGTATATTTTCAATATTTCTGCTTGTTGTCATTTTAACAGGAGCTTTCATGGTTTACTTTCAGTGAATAAAAATCTGTCCTTGTCATGGGATGGACAGACAAGTGGACACCTCATTGTAAGACAAAGTTTTGGGAATTTATCGATCCCCATATCTGTGTCTATCACATTCACTGAACATAAATTATGAAGGTTCCCTTCATAAAGGAAGAGGAGATATTAAAAAAAGAGTGAAGAGGAGTCAAAAAGTATATTGGAAAGTTGTAAATCATTACATTAAGCCGGGTGTCTGCATTCTGGCTTCAGAGAGGCGCATGATCGGAAGTGCAGAAGCTATTTTTCTGGTCTTGTGCAGTACGCCTCTCTGAAGCTGTCAAGGGAGAAATTTAGGTAAGACTGCTAATGGAGTCTTTGTTCAGGGCACGAGAGGCATGGGGCCAAATTAGCTATCTGTACAGATATAATAAATAACTCAGAAGCAATGATCACAGAGACTGTGTTCACTCTTTGAGCCAGTATAGGCGACTGACCCGTGTAATGAATAGATCAGATATTAGTAGAACATTTCAGCCTTCAGACATGTACAAAGTATCAAAATCTGTCTTTTCTCATACATCGGAGCCGTATAGGAAGGTTTTGGGGAGGTTAAGGAGAAGCATAGAAACATAGGAACACACATTTCATCCCACAGATAACACCACATTCCTCCTTTGTGTGAAACCACTGATAAGACTTTTACTTATTATTATGAAAGCCTTCACTGTTCATTGTTCATTCTGGCTTCATTATCTTTGGTTAACCCCCTCTTGAACATACAACTTAGAATCATATTATGGCATCTGTGCGATTGTCATATAGACACAAAGATATTTATGCAGCAACATCTATATTTTGATTATTTACATACACATATAATCTTATTATATTTGAACAAACAATCTATAGCCCAGGCTACCTTCACAAAGCTGGGACACAGAGATCCGGCTTCTGAGGAGCACTGATGCTGCTGCAATGGGCAGCGCACATGCTCAAGATTTCCAGGAGCTGCGATGACGCCGTACAATCTGTTACTGCTGGATTTGGCCACTTTTGGTGTCCCCTGTGCTCCTCTGATGCCGTCTCATATAGCTTTGGAAAGTGCACATCTCTGGCCCGCAGCGCAACCATGCTAATAGTCCGACTGGTAAATCATCGTGAGCGCATCGTCCCCTGAAAAGCAAGAACCCTTGAGGCTGTGTGCTCCTGAACTGTGAAAATCAGACGACCCCTTTAAGAACTATCTTGTAATGTTGCAGCTTTGCCCACCTTACATTTATTTCTCGATGTACCATACTCTACGCCCAGTTGTTTTCTGCATCTCTTCTATAACAATCCATCTTGTCTATTTCAGGGGCGGTGCAGGTGATCGTAGCTTCTCGCAGCCTTTGCTGGGGCCTGAACATTTCTGCTCATCTTGTTATCATCATGGACACCCAATATTACAATGGAAAGATTCATGCGTACGTATGACTCATTGTGTGAATGTGAGGGTTATATCTTTTGCTCTCTAATATTTTATTTTGTTATCAGGTATGTGGATTATCCTATTTACGATGTCCTTCAAATGGTGGGCTATGCCAACCGGCCTTTACAAGATGACGAGGGACGATGCGTCATTATGTGTCAAGGATCAAAGAAGGTGAGAAGTCGGACATCTGTTTGATGTCATATACATTTTATTTCTTTGTCGCTCCATTGGGAGACCCAGACAATTGGGTGTATAGCTTCTGCCTCCGGAGGCCACACAAAGTATTACACTTAAAAGTGTAAAGCCCCTCCCCTTCTGCCTATACACCCCCCGTGCATCACGGGCTCCTCAGTTTTTATGCTTTGTGCGAAGGAGGCACACATGCACGCATAGCTCCACATCTTAGTCAGCAGCAGCTGCTGACTATGTCGGGTGGAAGAAAAGAGGGCCCATAACAGGGCCCCCAGCATGCTCCCTTCTCACCCCACTCTTGTCGGCGGTGTTGTTAAGGTTGAGGTACCCATTGCGGGTACAGAGGCTGGAGCCCGCATGCTGTTTTCCTTCCCCATCCCTTAATGGGCTCTGGGTGAAGTGGGATCCTAATCGGTCTCCAGGCACATGAGACCGTGCTCCCTCCGCAGCCCCTGGGGAATCTGCTGACCGGAGCCGAGTATCGACAGGGACAAGGCCCTGCTACTGTGAGGTACTCTGTGTCCCCGTGGGGACCGCGCATAGAGCGCTGATGCCACACACACTGCAGCACTGCTGGGTGTGTTAGTGCGCCGGGGACTACCGCGCCGGCCGCGCTGTGAGGTACTCTGTGTCCCCGTGGGAACCGCGCATGGAGCGCTGGTGGCCATATACACTTCAGCACTGCTGGGTGTGTTTGTGCGCCGGGGACTACCGCGCCGACCGCGCTTATATGCCGGCCGCGCTTATTACTTTAGTCCCCGGCTTTTGCGGCCTAGTATCGCATATTCCCGCCCCCAGGCCTGCCAGTCAGGGGAAGGGCGGGACGCTGCACAGGACGTTAGTGCTGAGGGTTGGAGCATACTTGTATCCTCCTCCCCCCTCATACAGCACACTGGGGCTCCAGATTCCCGCACTTTCTAGGGCACGCCCACGGCCCCCTCCTCACCACAGAACGCCGGCAGCCATTCCTGTCAGCACTTCTAACGCTGGAGAGGAGAGACAACAGGCTCTGGGAGGCTCAGGCAGGGATTCTGGTGATCACACAACCGCTTTGAGCGGTCGGTAAGCAGCACCTGAGGTGCTGGCCCCACTGAGTGCAGAAGTGTACATATATATATATATATGCTTATATGCTATACATTTACACTGTACTGTCGCACTGTTGATTTTTGGCTATATACCCTCCTGGATTGTACTCAGAGGAGACCACAGCATGTCGTCTGCAAATAGCAAGGGTGCCAAAGCACAGGCTTACTTTGCAACCTGTACCTCATGTGCGGCTATACTACCGGCTGGTTCCACGGACCCTCATTGTGTGCAATGCTCGGCCCCTGTGGCACTTACTCAGCCGGAGCCTCTGCTACTGGTGGCCCAGGTAGAACCACCTGCTACCACTGTCCAGGTGACAGGGACGGAGTTTGCAGTATTTGCTGACAAACTGTCTGAGACTATGGATAAATGGTCTGCTAGGATACTAGAAGCCTTACAGTCCAGACAGGTGACTCAGGCCCCGGGCACTGTTCAATCATTGACCCCAGGCCCCCCTCAATTGGAGCTGCAGAGTGCTCCTGGGATGACCCATGGGTCCCAGGGTGAGGTCTCTGACATGGACCGCAGTCCCAGGCCGCCTAAGCGGGGGCGCTGGGAAATTCCCTCGATTTCATCACACTGTTCAGGGTCTCAGCAGGAAGACTCTCTGGATGATGAAGCGGAGGTAGCAGATCAGGATTCTGATCCTGAGACCGCGCTTAACCTGGATACACCTGATGGTGACGCCATAGTGAATGACCTTATAGCAACCATCAATCAGGTGTTGGATATTTCTCCACCAGCTCCTACAATTGAGGAGTCAGCTTCTCAGCAGGAGAAATTCCGTTTCAGGTCTCCCAAGCGTCCATTGAGTATGTTTCTGGATCACTCTGACTTCAGAGAGGCAGTCCAGAAACACCGAGCTTGTCCAGATAAGCGTTTTTCCAAGCGCCTTAAGGATACACGTTATCCCTTCCCCCCTGACGTTGTCAAGGGCTGGGCTCAGTGTCCTAAGGTGGATCCTCCTGTCTCCAGACTGGCGGCTAGATCCATAGTTGCAGTGGAAGATGGGGCTTCACTCAAAGATGCCACTGACAGACAGATGGAGCTCTGGTTGAAATCCATCTATGAAGCTATCGGCGCGTCTTTTGCTCCAGCATTCGCAGCCGTATGGGCACTCCAAGCTATCTCAGCTTGTCATGCGCAGATTAATGCAGTCACACGTACATCTGCTCCGCAAGTGGTGTCCTTAACCTCTCAGGCGTCGGCGTTTGCGTCCTACGCCATTAATGCGGTCCTGGACTCTACGAGCCGTACAGCGGTAGCATCCGCCAATTCGGTGACAGTCCGCAGGGCCATGTGGTTACGTGAATGGAAGGCAGACTCCGCTTCCAAAAAGTTCTTAACGGGTTTGCCATTTTCTGGCGACCGCCTGTTTGGTTAAAGATTGGATGAAATCATTAAACAATCCAAGGGAAAGGACTCTTCCTTACCCCAGTCCAAACCAAACAGACCTCAACCACGGAAGGTACAATCGAGGTTTCGGTCTTTTCGGCCCGCGGGAAGGTCTCAGTTCTCCTCGTCCAAAAGGCCTCAAAAGGATCAGAGGAACTCCGATGCATGGCGGTCTAAGTCACGTCCTAAAAAGACCGCCGGAGGAACCGCTCCCAAGGCGGCCTCCTCATGACTTTCGGCCTCCTCACACCGCATCCTCTGTCGGTGGCAGGCTTTCCCACTTTTGCGACGCCTGGCTGCCACAGGTAAAAGACCGATGGGTGAGAGACATTCTATCCCACGGTTACAGGATAGAGCTCAGCTCTCGTCCTCCGACTCGTTTTTTGGTGCGGTGTGCACTCTGAAGGCGGAAGGGGTGGTGATCCCTGTGCCTCTTCAGCAACAGGGCCACGGTTTTTACTCCAACTTGTTTGTGGTACCGAAAAAGGACGGATCCTTCCGTCCTGTTCTGGACCTAAAACTGCTCAACAAACACGTAAAAACCAGGCGGTTCCGGATGGAATCGCTCCGCTCCGTCATCGCCTCAATGTCCCAAGGAGATTTCCTAGCATCAATCGACATCAAAGATGCATATCTCCACGTACCAATTGCACCAGAGCATCAGCGCTTCCTGCGTTTCGCCATAGGAGACGAACATCTTCAGTTCGTGGCACTACCTTTCGGCCTGGCGACAGCCTGGCGACAGCCCCACGGGTCTTCACCAAGGTCATGGCAGCAGTGGTAGCAGTCCTACACTCTCAGGGACACTCGGTGATCCCTTACTTAGACGATCTGCTTGTCAAGGCACCCACTCAAGTGTCATGCCAACACAGCCTGAACATTGCTCTGGAGACTCTCCAGAGTTTCGGGTGGATCATCAATTTTCCAAAGTCAAATCTGACACCGGCCCAATCTCTGACATATCTTGGCATGGAGTTTCATACTCTTCCAGCGATAGTGAAGCTTCCGCTGGACAAACAGCGTTCACTACAGACAGGGGTGCGATCTCTCCTTCAAGGCCAGTCACACCCTCTGAGGCGCCTCATGCACTTCCTAGGGAAGATGGTAGCAGCAATGGAGGCAGTTCCTTTTGCGCAGTTTCATCTACGTCCTCTTCAATGGGACATTCTCCGAAAATGGGACAGGAAGTCGACGTCCCTCGACAGGAAAGTCTCCCTTTCACGGGCAGCCAAGGCTTCCCTTCAGTGGTGGCTTCTCCCCACTTCTCTGTCGGGGGGGAAATCCTTCCTTCCCCCATCATGGGCTGTGGTCACGACGGACGCGAGCCTGTCAGGGTGGGGAGCGGTTTTTTTCCACCACAGGGCTCAGGGAACCTGGACTCCGACAGAGTCCTCCCTTCAGATCAATGTTCTGGAGATAAGGGCAGTGTATCTAGCCCTGAAGGCGTTCCAGCCGTGGCTGGAAGGCCAGCAAATCCGAATTCAGTCGGACAACTCCACAGCGGTGGCATACATCAACCACCAAGGGGGAACACGCAGTCGGCAAGCCTTCCAGGAAGTCCGGCGGATTCTTATGTGGGTGGAAGCCACGGCCTCCACCATATCCGCAGTTCACATCCCGGGCGTAGAAAACTGGGAAGCAGACTTTCTCAGTCGCCAGGGCATGGACGCAGGGGAATGGTCCCTTCACCCGGACGTGTTTCAGGAGATCTGTTACCGCTGGGGGATGCCGGACGTCGACCTAATGGCGTCACGGCACAACAACAAGGTCCCAACATTCATGGCACGGTCTCAAGATCACAGAGCTCTGGCGGCAGACGCCTTAGTTCAGGATTGGTCGCAGTTTCAGCTCCCTTATGTGTTTCCTCCTCTGGCACTGTTGCCCAGAGTGTTACGCAAGATCAGGTCCGACTGTCGCCGCGCCATCCTCGTCGCGCCAGACTGGCCGAGGAGGTCGTGGTACCCAGATCTGTGGCATCTCACGGTGGGTCAACCGTGGCCACTACCAGACCGACCAGACTTGCTGTCTCAAGGGCCGTTTTTCCATCTGAATTCTGCGGCCCTCAACCTGACTGTGTGGCCATTGAGTCCTGGATCCTAGCGTCTTCAGGGTTATCTCAAGAGGTCATTGCCACTATGAGACAGGCTAGGAAACCAACGTCCGCCAAGATCTACCACAGGACGTGGAGGATATTGCTATCTTGGTGCTCTGATCAGGGTTTTTCTCCCTGGCCATTTGCCTTGCCCACTTTTCTTTCCTTCCTTCAATCAGGATTGGAAAAAGGGTTGTCGCTCGGCTCTCTTAAGGGACAAGTCTCAGCGCTCTCTGTGTTTTTTCAGAAGCGCCTGGCCAGACTTCCACAGGTACGCACGTTCCTGCAGGGGGTTTGTCACATAGTCCCTCCTTACAAGCGGCCGTTAGAACCCTGGGATCTGAACAGGGTACTGATGGCTCTTCAGAAACCACCTTTCGAGCCAATGAAGGATATTTCTCTTTCACGCCTTTCACAGAAAGTGGTTTTCCTAGTAGCAGTCACATCACTTCGGAGAGTGTCTGAGCTAGCAGCGCTGTCATGCAAAGCCCCTTTCCTGGTGTTTCACCAGGACAAGGTGGTTCTGCGTCCGGTTCCGGAATTTCTACCTAAGGTGGTATCCCCCTTTCATCTCAATCAGGATATCTCCTTACCCTCTTTTTGTCCTCATCCAGTTCACCAGTGTGAAAAGGATCTGCACTTGTTAGATCTGGTGAGAGCACTCAGACTCTACATTTCTCGTACGGCGCCCCTGCGCTGTTCGGATGCACTCTTTGTCCTTGTCGCTGGCCAGCGTAAAGGGTCACAGGCTTCGAAATCAACCCTGGCTCGGTGGATCAAGGAACCAATTCTCGAAGCTTATCGATCTTCTGGGCTTCCGGTTCCCTCTGGGCTGAAAGCCCATTCTACCAGAGCCGTGGGTGCGTCCTGGGCTTTGCGGCACCAGGCTACGGCTCAGCAGGTGTGTCAGGCGGCTACCTGGCCGAGCCTGCACACTTTCACGAAACACTATCAGGTGCATACCTATGCTTCGGCGGATGCCAGCCTAGGTAGGCAAGTCCTTCAGGCGGCGGTTGCCCACCTGTAGGAAAGGGCCGTTTTACGGCTCTATTACGAGGTATTATTTTACCCACCCAGGGACTGCTTTTGGACGTCCCAATTGTCTGGGTCTCCCAATGGAGCGACAAAGAAGAAGGGAATTTTGTTTACTTACCGTAAATTCCTTTTCTTCTAGCTCCAATTGGGAGACCCAGCACCCGCCCCTGTTCCCTTCGGGCTGTTGTTCTTTGTGTACACATGTTGTTCATGTTGAATGGTTTCAGTTCTCCGAAATTCCTTCGGATTGAATTTACTTTAAACCAATTTATAACTTTTACTCCTTCTTGCTTTTGCACCAAAACTGAGGAGCCCGTGATGCACGGTGGGTGTATAGGCAGAAGGGGAGGGGCTTTACACTTTTAAGTGTAATACTTTGTGTGGCCTCCGGAGGCAGAAGCTATACACCCAATTGTCTGGGTCTCCCAATTGGAGCTAGAAGAAAAGGAATTTACGGTAAGTAAACAAAATTCCCTTCTTATTCAATAATTAAAGATTATCTTTCTTTCTAACATTCTTTGCACCTCAGGACTTCACCATTGTCAAGATTTCTGCTTGCCATCAGTGAATGGGAATAATCTAGTTTGTAGGCTGAGGCTAAAAACTTTACTGTCCATATGCAGCTGATGTGTGCAGAGCTCTGATACATTGTAACAAGCCTAGCACCTGTGTAGAACAATGGGTGTAAAATTAAAGGTTTTAATTCACTGATAGTTCGTGTATATCCTCCTTGTGAGAAACTGAATGTTGCAAGCTGCATATACAGGACAATATTAGAGGGCACCTGTCAGGTGCAATATGCACCCAGAACCACTAGCAGTTCTGGGTGCATATTGCTAATCCCTGCCTAACTGTCCCTGTATACACTAGCATAGATGAAGAGATCTTTAAAAAAAAGTATTTCTAAAGATCCTTTATGATATGCTAATGAGCACAGGGACTAGTCGCAAGGGCATTAGTTCCTGCGCTCATTCCGCCCTCTTAGCTAACATGCTATTCAATGCCCATTGCCCAGCATCATCACCGGTGATACGCGTACGTGTGTCAGTTGTCACTGCATCAGAGGCCGGGTAGTGCGCATGATCAGAAGTCCCGGCACTTCCGGTCATGCACACTATGAAGCCGGGTCTACATGTCCTGGCTTCAGAGAGGTCTAGTGCGCATGACCGGAAGTGCCAGGCATTCTGATCATGTGCACTGACCCTATGCACGGCATGTGATACATCGACAACGGACACAGGTACGCACGTCACAGCTGATGAAGCTGGGTGGTAGGCATTGAATAGCATGTTAGTATTCTCCTATGGGCGTGCTAAGAGGGTGGAATGAGCGCAGGAACTAACGCCCTTGCAACTAGTCCCCGTGCTCATTAGCATATCATAAAGGACCTTTAGAAATACTTTTTCTAAAGATCTCTTTATGTATGCTACTAGATTCAGGGACGGGATTAGCAGGGATTAGCAATATGCACCGAGAACTGCTCATAGTTCTGGGTGCATATTGCACCTGACAGGTTCCCTTTAATCCATCTCTAGGTATATTCACCTTTTTTATTTTTAACAACTTCTAGGACTTTTTCAAGAAATTCCTCTACGAGCCTCTGCCAGTTGAATCTCACCTGGATCATTGCATGCATGACCATTTTAATGCTGAGATTGTCACCAAGACCATAGAAAACAAACAAGACGCAGTAGACTACCTGACCTGGACGTTCCTGTACCGGCGAATGACACAGAATCCTAATTACTACAATTTACAGGGTGAGGACAGGCAATATATATCGACGCTTGGTTTGTCTTTGTCCTCTCTTGTGCCTCAATATATAAGTAACTTCGTTCATTTGTGGGTTCATCTCAGGCGTGTCTCACAGACATCTGTCAGATCATCTGTCAGAATTGGTTGAACAGACGCTGAGCGACCTGGAGCAGTCCAAATGTATCAGTATTGAAGACGAAATGGATGTGGCTCCTCTTAATCTGGGCATGATCGCTGCCTATTATTACATCAACTACACCACCATAGGTGATGGAAACCTCATTAATTCTTTATCTTGATGATTCTTTTATGTCTTCATCCCAGTCTTATTATTTTTCTGATTTACTTTCGTAGAACTCTTTAGCATGTCCTTGAATGCCAAGACCAAAGTGAGGGGATTAATTGAAATCATCTCCAACGCAGCCGAGTACGAAAGCATACCTATCCGCCACCGTGAAGATAACCTGCTGCGCCAGGTGAGGATTGTGCGGGATAAATAATACATGCCCCTGAAAGATACAGGCAATTATTAAGAAATTAGACAGAATTTGTTATTACAATACTCTTTGCGTTTCTTCCAGCTGGCACAGAAAGTCCCTCACAAGCTGACGACTCCCAGGTTCAATGACCCACATGTGAAGACCAACCTGCTACTTCAGGCTCACCTCTCCAGAATGCAGCTGAGCGCAGAGCTCCAGTCAGACACCGAGGAAATTCTTAGTAAGGTGAGAAATAAGGCACATTGAATGCCTGTCAAGCCACCGCTGAATGGCACCATTTAACGTCATACCTGTCCCTTCTCCAGGCAATCAGACTCATCCAGGCTTGTGTTGATGTGCTGTCCAGTAATGGTTGGCTTAGCCCAGCTCTCGCTGCTATGGAATTGGCACAAATGGTCACCCAGGCCATGTGGTCTAAGGACAGCTATCTGAAACAGCTGCCGCACTTCACTTCTGAGCATATCAAGAGATGTACCGATAAGGTAAAGTGGCACGTGTAACACTGGCAAGCTTCTAGTACAACCGCTTTGTCTTACCATGTGTGCTGCGTTCTGGGCACGCTGCTCACTCTCTGTTTCTCTTGCTGCGCAGGGAGTGGAGAGTGTTTTTGATATAATGGAGATGGAGGACGAGGATCGTACAGATCTGCTGCAACTCTCCGATGGCCAGATGGCTGATGTGGCCAGGTTCTGTAATCGGTATCCCAATATTGAACTTTCTTATGAAGTGGCAGAGAAAGAATCTATTAGGAGGTAAGACCTGGTAATATATGTTGGCAATGGTTTGATTCTATGAACTTATCATCTTGAATTGTGTAGTATATTGATCTCTAAACGGGAAATGACTATTCTTTAATACTGCCCATAGACGTGAGGTTTTCCTCCTCAGCATTTCCTTAATTTGTCCGGTCATAGGAAAATGGGATCAAACAATTATTCTCTCTTAGGCTATGTGCGCACGTTGCCTATTTACATGCAGTTAGGCTGCGATTTGCACCGCAGCGTAACTGCATGCGTCCTGCGTCCCCTGCATAATCTTTGAAGATTATGGAGGAGACATGCGCACGTGGCATATTACAGTGCAGCGCTTCGGCTGCTGCCCGAAGCGTGCGTTCTAAGAAGTGACATGTCACTTCTTTCCTGCGCTCTGCATGCAGCTCCTGCTATGTCTATGGGAGGGGCTGCACTCAGAGTGCAAGGAATCGACTTTTTTCTTTTTCATTACAGACCCTTTCTGCAGCGATTTGAAGCGCACGTGTGCTGTTCATATCGCTGCAGAAATTTCTGCAGGAACAGTACGCAACGTGCGCACATAGCCTTATCCTCCTTCCCCCTGTTGGATGGGGAGTGTACATCATAAGGTGTTAGCTGGCTTTATTAACTCTTTGAAATTGTGGTCTTATGTGATTTTCTTCCTTTACCTACAGTGGAGGAGCTGTCGTGGTACTTGTGCAGCTGGAGCGTGAGGAGGAAGTTACCGGACCAGTCATTGCTCCCCTCTTCCCTCAGGTTTGTCCTACTGGCAGATATCAACCAGAACATTTCAAGAGCGTATGCAAAAATCCGTCTTGCATTAAAAAAAAAATGTCTGAGATTTCCAAACCTATTATGCAATTCTTTATTCATTCTGTGTTTTGCTTCATTTAGTTTATATTCTAGCTTAAGGATTTTTTTTTATGTATATCTTGATAGAAACGTGAGGAGGGCTGGTGGGTTGTCATTGGCGATGCCAAATCAAACAGCCTGATTTCAATCAAGAGACTGACACTTCAGCAGAAGGCCAAGGTAAGTACAGAATATACTGTGCATCTATTCCCACCATAAATTATAAAAGCGCATGTGAATTATTCATAAATAATATCCCTCCCTGTCATGAAATGACTTCGATGACCCTGTCCTAGTCTACACAGTAAAGGACACTGTCACATAGAGGCCTGTAGTGATCTATGTTCGGTTTATATTAATTGAGTCTAATGCAGGTATGGAAAAGTTTAGTCTTTTATTTCACCTGCATTTCTTTTTTTCTTTTTTTTTTATAGGTAAAGTTGGATTTTGTGGCCCCAGCTACAGGAACACACAATTATACCCTCTACTTCATGAGCGATGCTTACATGGGCTGCGATCAGGAGTACAAATTCAGCGTAGACGTTAAGGAGGCCGAAAGTGACAGCGACTCTGATTAAGACATTTCAAGAAGGCTTGATGATATTAGTCGGCGTCTCGTCTTTATTATCTCAGCAGTTGAGCTGAAGCAACGTTTCACGATTTCTTGTACACAATGTCATTGTAAATATAAGCTTTTAAATGTGACTCGGGAACAGCGTGACACAAGTGACTATGTAATGACGGAGAATAGTCTTTACAAGTCACGTCTTTGTTCTGTTTCTTTCTTAGTTTATGAAATAAATGTTGGTTTTGTAAATTGTGTTTTTCTATAGTGTGATTGTCATTTCAGGAGAATTTTCAGTGGCACGTCTGTCTCTGCCTCCCCATAGAATTCGTTCAGCAGTAACGATCATATCCTATCTCAGTAATGTGAAAACATGTATTATACAATTTTTCGAGTGCATGATCAGTCCAGTAGGAGAAAAAAGCCTATTTTTCTGATTAATAACACCTGCTTGGTCAGCAAAGTCTGCAGATAACTCTTGATATTGACTTCCTTCAGTTAATCAACCAACCAAAATCTGTTCTTTTCCTCTCCATACACTAACTTTGTGGACATGTGTACTGCCTGAGTTAGGATATTTCTTCTGGAAGAGAAACCTCTCAGTCTGAAATAGGGGGGGCCTGGTCTCTCAAGGGGTAATCCCAAGTGTTACCACCACTGCAGGTGGATTTTTGGACTGATTACCTCCTGCATTAGGATGATTCCTTTTGCCCCATTTTATATTTATTCTCTCCAGCAGGCAGTTGTTACTTGGGACAAATCCAAGGACTTTCTGGATGCAATGATATTTTTCCAGCACCTATCACGGCACCATGAGAGAGGGGATCCGCCCTTCAAGGACAGGAAATCTCCAGAATAAAAAGGGGCGGCACCTCTCCCCGCATCAGTTGGTTTCCTGTCCTTGAACAGGGAGTCTCCAGGAATCCACTGGGATTCAGGATGGTCCCGGTGGGCTGAAGATATAGATTCCGGCACCTGGCCAGCCGACTCTGGCAGCAGCATGTGTCCGACTGCGGTCGGCCAAGGTGCTGTGGATTTGCCGTAGCCGACCCACGGGGGTCAGGTCTGCGAGTAGCACACCCTCCTCCGGTGACGCCGTACCAGCGGAGTGTCCGGGTGTGGGGACACGGTGTGGAGCCTGCGAGGTCTGTTCCCTGGATCCAAGGGATCATCCTCACTCAGTGGATGCCCTATTACTCAGATGGGACTTGCACCTCGCATATGCCTTCCCTCCGATCACCCTCATTCCTGCGGTACTCAGGAAGATATGGGAGGAACGACCAGCAGTGATTCTCATAACTCCCTTTTGGCCAAAGAGACCATGGTTTTATTGGCTGACTAATCTGTCCAAAAACGAACCATGGATTCTTTCGGAAATACTGGATCTCCTATCTCCGGGTCCAGCCTTCCACCCGCAGAACAGCAGGTTACATCTGACGGCGTGGAACTTGAGAGGTCACTGTTAGGAGACAAAGGGTTTTCTCCAGGTCTAGCCTCTACCTTGATGCAGTGTAGGAAACCTGTCACTACACGCATCTATGGGGCGCATATGGAACAATTCTTAGCCTCCACGGGTGCAGATCCTGCTCAGTCGGCCCCTGTCCCAGTCATATTAGAATTCCTCCAAAGGGGTTGGGAATTGGGTCTGTCGGTTAGTACCCTTAAAGTGCAAGTTTCAGCTTTGAGTGCCTTGTATAACCATGCCCTGGCCGGAGATCACTGGGTATCTCGGTTCTTTACAGCCTGTGCTAGATCTAGGCCTCGGTTCAGATTGCTCCTACCGTCATGGGATCTTAACCTAGTCCTCTCGGCATTAACGCAGCCCCCGTTTGAGCCCTTAGATTCCATCTCACTCAAACATATGTCCCTCAAAACAATTCTCCTGGTCGCCCTCACTTCAGCCCGCATGGTTAGTGACCTACAGGCCTTATCCATAACTCCTCCATATACTCAGTTTTCTTTGTCGTTCCTAATTGGGAGACCCAGACGATTGGGTGTATAGCTACTGCCTCCGGAGGCCACACAAAGCACTACACTTAAAAGTGTAAGGCCCCTCCCCTTCTACCTATACACCCCCCGTGGGATCACGGGCTCCTCAGTTTTCATGCTTTGTGCGAAGGAGGTCAGACATCCACGCATAGCTCCACTGTTTAGTCAGCAGCAGCTGCTGACTATGTCGGATGGAAGAAAAGAGGGCCCATATAGGTCCCCCAGCATGCTCCCTTCTCACCCCACTTTTGTCGGCGGTGTTTGTTAAGGTTGAGGTACCCATTGCGGGTACGGAGGCTGGAGCCCACATGCTGCATCCTTCCCCATCCCCCTTAGGGCTCTGGGTGAAGTGGGATTTTACCGGTCTCCAGGCACTGAGACCGTGCTCCATCCACAGCCCCTGAAAGGAATCTGCTGGATATGGAGCTGAGTATCGTCAGGGACAGGACCCTGCTTCATCAAGGTACTCTGTGTCCCCACACAGACGCAGACACACTGCAGCATTGCTGGGTGTGTTAGTGCGCCGGGGACAACAGCGCGCACGCTTGTGCCACTGCTCACTACAGCTCTGCTGAGGGAGTATATGTATTGGGAACTGCCGCGCCGGCCGCTGCTGTCAGTTTGCTGGGACTTGTGGTGCGCCGGGGACTTCCGCGCTGGCCGTGCATGTATGACGGCCGCGCTTATTACTCGAGTCCCCGGCTTTTGCGGCCTAGTTTCGTTTCGTTCCCGCCCCCAGGCCTGCCAGTCAGGGGAAGGGCGGGACGCTGTGCAGAATGTCAGCGCAGAGGGCTGGAGTCTACTTTACATACTCCAGCCCTCACACTGGGCACAGTGGGACACCAGTTTCCCGCACTTTGTCTGAGGCACGCCCACGGTCCGCCCCTCTTCACAGAACGCCGGCAGCCATTCCTGTGTGCAGTCTGAGCTGGAGAGGGGAGACAAGTTCTGGGAGACCCAGACACGGGATTCTGGCGACCACACACCCGCGTTTGAGCGGGCGGTAAGCGGCACCTCTGGTGCTGAACCCACTAGTGCCGAAGTGTACATTTGTATTTTTATGCTTGTACGCTATACATTGCACTGTACGGTCGCTGGTGCTTCTTGGCTATATACCCTCCTAGATTGCTCAGAGGAGACAACAGCATGTCATCCGCAAAAAGCAAGGGTGCCAAGGCACAGGCTTTCTATGCTGCTTGCACCGCATGTGAGGCTTCTCTACCGGCAGGTTCCACTGACCCCCACTGTGTGCAGTGCTCGGCCCCTGTGGCAACTGCTCGGCCGGGGCCTCTGCTAGAGGTGACCCAGGGAGAACCACCTGTGAATACTGTCCAGGTGACGGGGACAGAGTTTGCAGTTTTCGCTGATAGATTGTCTGTGACTATGACTAGAATTCTAGAAACGTTGCAGTCTAGACCAGTAACTCAGACCATGGGCACTGTTCAATCATTGCTCCCTGGTCCCCCTCTGTTGGAACAGCCCCGGGCTCCGGGGGTGTCCCATGCATCCCAGTGTGACGGCTCGGACACGGACGACAGTCCCAGACAGCCTAAGCGAGCTCGCTATGAGCGGCCCTCGACTTCATCACACTGGTCAGGGTCCCAGCAGGAAGGCTCTCTGTGTGATGAGGCGGAGGTAGCTGATCAGGATTCTGATCCTGAGACCGCTCTCAACTTGGATACACCTGATGGGGACGCCATAGTGAATGATCTGATAGCGTCCATCAATAGAATGCTGGATATTTCTCCTCTTCACAGCAGGAGAAATTCCATTTCAGATATCCCAAGCGTAAATTGAGTTCTTTTCTGGACCACTCTGACTTTAGAGAGGCAGTCCAGAAACACCACGCTTATCCAGATAAACGTTTCTCCAAACAGCTTAAGGACACACGTTATCCCTTTCCTCCTGACGTGGTCAAAGGCTGGACCCAGTGTCCCAAGGTGGATCCCCCAATCTCCAGGCTTGCGGCTAGATCCATAGTTGCAGTGGAGGATGGGGCTGCACTTAAAGATGCCACTGACAGACAGATGGAGCTCTGGTTGAAATCCATCTATGAAGCTATCGGCGCGTCGTTTGCTCCAGCATTCGCTGCCGTATGGGCACTCCAAGCTATTTCAGCTGGTCTTACACAGGTTGACACTGTCACACGTACATCTGTGCCGCAGGTGGCATCCTTAACCTCTCAAATGTCTGCATTTGCGTCTTACGCGATTAATGCTGTTCTGGACTCTACGAGACGTACGGCAGTGGCGTCCGCCAACTCCGTGGTTTTACGCAGAGCCTTGTGGTTAAGGGAATGGAAGGCAGATTCTGCTTCCAAAAAGTGCTTAACCAGTTTGCCATTCTCTGGTGACCGACTGTTTGGTGAGCGGTTGGATGAGATCATTAAACAGTCCAAGGGTAAGGATTCATCCTTACCTCAGCCCAGACAAACCAAACCCCAGCAGAGGAGGGGACAGTCGGGGTTTCGGTCCTTTCGAGGCTCCGGCAGGTCCCAATTCTCCTCGTCCAAAAGGACTCAAAAGGATCAGAGGAACTCAGATTCTTGGCGGGCTCAGTCACGCCCAAAAAAGACAGCCGGAAGACCCGCTACCAAGGCGGCTTCCTCATGACTTTCGGCCTCCTCTCTCCGCATCCTCGGTCGGTGGCAGGCTCTCCCGCTTTGGCGACATTTGGCTGCCACAGGTCCAAGACCGTTGGGTGAGAGACATTCTGTCCCACGGGTACAGGATAGAGTTCAGTTCTCGTCCTCCAACTCGATTCTTCAGAACGTCTCCGCCTCCCGACCGAGCCGATGCTCTTCTGCAGGCGGTGTGCACTCTAAAGGCAGAAGGTGTGGTGATCCCTGTTCCTCTTCAGGAGCAAGGTCACGGTTTTTACTCCAATTTGTTTGTGGTGCCAAAAAAGGACGGATCCTTCCGTCCCGTTCTGGACCTAAAACTTCTCAACAAGTACGTAAAAACCAGACGGTTCCGGATGGAATCCCTCCGCTCCGTCATCGCCTCAATGTCTCAAGGAGATTTCCTAGCATCAATAGACATCAAGGATGCTTATCTCCACGTGCCGATTGCTCCAGAGCATCAGCGTTTTCTACGGTTCGTTATAGGAGACGAACACCTTCAGTTCGTAGCTCTGCCTTTCGGTCTGGCGACAGCCCCACGGGCCTTCACCAAGGTCATGGCAGCAGTAGTAGCAGTCCTGCACTCTCAGGGACACTCTGTGATCCCTTACTTAGACGATCTGCTTGTCAAGGCTCCCTCTCAAGAGGCATGCCAACACAGCCTGAACGTTGCACTGGAGACTCTCCAGAGTTTCGGGTGGATCATCAACTTTTCCAAGTCAAATCTGACCCCGACCCAATCGCTAACATATCTTGGCATGGAGTTTCATACTCTCTCAGCGATAGTGAAGCTTCCGCTGGACAAACAGCGTTCACTACAGACAGGGGTGCGATCCCTCCTTCAAAACCAGTCACACCCCTTGAGACGCCTCATGCACTTCCTAGGGAAGATGGTAGCAGCAATGGAGGCAGTCCCTTTCGCGCAGTTTCATCTGCGTCCACTACAGTGGGACATTCTACGCCAATGGGACGGGAAGTCGACGTCCCTCGACAGGAACGTCTCCCTTTCTCAGGCGGCAAAGGAATCTCTTCAGTGGTGGCTTCTTCCCACCTCATTGTCAAAGGGAAAGTCCTTCCTACCCCCATCCTGGGCGGTGGTCACGACGGACGCGAGTCTGTCAGGGTGGGGAGCGGTTTTTCTCCACCACAGGGCTCAGGGTACGTGGACTCAGCAAGAGTCCACCCTTCAGATCAATGTTCTGGAAATCAGAGCAGTGTATCTTGCCCTACAAGCCTTCCAGCAGTGGCTGGAAGGGAAGCAGATCCGAATTCAGTCGGACAACTCCACAGCGGTGGCATACCTCAACCACCAAGGAGGAACACGCAGTCGGCAAGCCTTCCAGGAAGTCCGGCGGATTCTGACGTGGGTGGAAGACACGGCATCCACCATATCAGCAGTTCACATCCCAGGCGTGGACAACTGGGAAGCAGATTTTCTCAGTCGCCAGGGTATGGACGCAGGGGAATGGTCTCTTCACCCGGACGTGTTTCAAGAGATCTGTCGCCGCTGGGGGATGCCGGACGTCGACCTAATGGCGTCCCGACACAACAACAAGGTCCCAGTTTTCATGGCGCGGTCTCACGATCACCGAGCTCTGGCGGCAGACGCCTTAGTTCAAAATTGGTCGCAGTTCCGGCTCCCTTATGTGTTCCCACCTCTGGCACTGTTGCCCAGAGTGCTGCGCAAGATCAGGTCCGACTGCCGCCGCGCCATCCTCGTCGCTCCAGACTGGCCGAGGAGGTTGTGGTACCCGGATCTGTGGCATCTCACGGTAGGCCAACCGTGGGCGCTACCAGACCGACCAGACTTGCTGTCTCAAGGGCCGTTTTTCCATCGGAATTCTGCTGCCCTGAACCTGACTGTGTGGCCATTGAGTCCTGGATCCTAGCGTATTCAGGATTATCTCAAGACGTCATTGCCACCATGAGACAAGCTAGAAAACCAACCTCCGCCAAGATCTACCACAGGACGTGGAAGATATTCTTATCTTGGTGTTCTGCTCAGGGAGTTTCTCCCTGGCCATTTGTATTGCCTACTTTTCTTTCCTTTCTACAATCCGGTTTGGAAAAAGGTTTGTCGCTCAGCTCCCTTAAAGGACAAGTCTCAGCGCTATCTGTATTTTTTCAGAAGCGACTAGCACGGCTTCCTCAGGTACGCACGTTCCTGCAAGGGGTTTGTCATATCGTCCCTCCTTACAAGCGGCCGTTAGAGCCCTGGGATCTGAACAGGGTTCTAGTTGCTCTCCAGAAGCCGCCTTTCGAGCCTATGAGGGATGTTTCCCTTTCTCGACTTTCACAGAAAGTGACTTTTCTAGTAGCGGTCACCTCTCTTCGGAGAGTGTCCGAGCTAGCAGCGCTCTCATGCAAATCTCCCTTCCTGGTGATTCACCAGGACAAGGTGGTTCTGCGACCGATTCCGGAGTTTCTCCCTAAGGTGGTATCCCCCTTTCATCTCAATCAGGATATCTCCTTACCTTCTTTGTGTCCTCATCCAGTTCATCAATGTGAGAAGGATTTGCATTTGTTGGATCTGGTGAGAGCACTCAGAATCTACATTCCCGCACGGCGCCCCTGCGCCGCTCGGATGCACTCTTTGTCCTTGTCGCTGGTCAGCGTAAAGGGTTGCAAGCTTCCAAATCCACCTTGGCTCGGTGGATCAAGGAACCAATTCTTGAAGCCTACCGTTCTGCTGGGCTTCCGGTTCCCTCAGGGCTGAAGGCCCATTCTACCAGAGCCGTGGGTGCGTCCTGGGCATTACGGCACCAGGCTACGGCTCAGCAGGTGTGCCAGGCGGCTACCTGGTCGAGTCTGCACACTTTCACCAAGCATTATCAGGTGCATACCTACGCTTCGGCGGACGCCAGCCTAGGTAGACAAGTCCTTCAGGCGGCGGTTGCCCACCTGTAGGAAAGGACTGTTTTACGGTCCTGTCACGAGGTGTTATTTTACCCACCCAGGGACTGCTTTTGGACGTCCCAATCGTCTGGGTCTCCCAATTAGGAGCGACAAAGAAGAAGGGAATTTTGTTACTTACCGTAAATTCCTTTTCTTCTAGCTCCAATTGGGAGACCCAGCACCCGCCCTGTTTTCTTAGGGATTTTTGTTTTTTCGGGTACACATGTTGTTCATGTTAAATGGTTCAGTTCTCCGATGTTTCTTCGGATTGAATTTGTTTTTAAACCAGTTATTGGCTTTCCTCCTTCTTGCTTTTGCACTAAAACTGAGGAGCCCGTGATCCCACGGGGGGTGTATAGGCAGAAGGGGAGGGGCCTTACACTTTTAAGTGTACTGCTTTGTGTGGCCTCCGGAGGCAGTAGCTATACACCCAATCGTCTGGGTCTCCCAATTGGAGCTAGAAGAAAAGGAATTTACGGTAAGTAACAAAATTCCCTTCTTTTGACGACAGAGTAGTTTTAAGAACTGACCCCGCATATTTACTGAAGGTACATTCTCACTTCCATAGGTCACAAGAGACAGTGCTCCCCTCTTTTTATGACAACCCTTCTACTCAGGAGGAGATAGGGTGGCACTGCCTGGATGTTAGGCGGTGTCTGCAGCAGTATCTGTTGGTCACTTCAGAATGGAGGAAGTATAAGTCTCTGTAATCTTCCAGGGTTGTAGGAAGGGGCTTAAGGCTTCTAAGTCCACCTTGGCCAGGTGGATCAGGAATGCCATCTCCATTGCTTACACGGCTAGGGGTGAAGACGTGCCTCTTGGTCTAAAGGTGCACTCCACACGAGCGATGGCATCTTCCTGGGCGGAGAGATCAGAGGTCTCCATCGAGCAGATCTGTAAGGCGGTAACCTGGTCTTCTCCGTCCACCTTTTTTAAACACTATCGCCTTGATTTGTCATTCACCGACATCACCTTTGGGAGAAAGGTTCTGCAGACTGTTGTCCCTGACTTATGTAATTCTCTCGCTGTGCCGTCATGGGTGCTGGAAAAATACGTAATTACTTACCCGTAATGTGTTTCTTCTGAACCCATGATGGCACCCTTACATTCCCTCCCTGCACTTAGGTGTTGATAGTTTTAATTTCTTTTTCACTCCTCTTCACTGGGCAGTTGCGGTGGCGGGATATGTCTTAATGATGTTCCCTTTTTCAGAGGTCCTGTTATGCTCGGTAATCCAACTGATGCGGGAAGAGGTGCCGCCCCTTTTTATTCTGGAGGTTTCCTGTCCTTGAAGGGCGGATCCCCTCTCTCGTGGTGCCGTCATGGGTTCAGAAAAAATCACATTACCAGTAACTAATTATGTATTTCTTTGTCGCTCCATTGGGAGACCCAGACAATTGGGTGTATAGCTTCTGCCTATGGAGGCCACACAAAGTATTACACTTTAAAAAGTGTAACCCCTCCCCTCTGCCTATACACCCTCCCGTGGACCATGGGCTCCTCAGTTTTATGCTTTGTGTGGAAGGAGGCACACATCCACTCATGAATTCTCAGACTTTTTATGTCGGTTGGAAGAAAAGAGGACCCCCACGGGGTCCCCGGCATGTTCCCTTCTCACCCCACTATGTCGGCGGTGTTGTTAAGGTTGAGGTATCCATTGCGGGTACAGAGGCTGGAGCCACATGCCGTCTCCTTCACCATCCCTTAGCGGCTCTGGGAGAAGTGGGATCCTGAGCGGTCTTCCATTTGCTGGGACCGTGCTCCATCCGCAGCCCCTGAGGGAACCTGCCGGACCGGAGCCTCTTCAACCCCAGGGACCGGGCCCTGCAACTTAAAGGTACTCTGTATCCCTGTCGGGGATCGTACAGAGAGCGCACCTTCTTCCCGGGAGCCACGGTACTTTTAAAACTGAGGAGGCCGGTGGATTCCGCGCCGACCGTGCCTGCTTGTCGGGCGCGGCCTCAAATTTAGTCCCCGGCTTCACCGCGGCCTAGTCGCAAAAATCCCGCCCCCGTCGGATGTGAGGGCTGGAGCATCCTGCATGTCTTCCCCCTCACTGACCACTGTGGGGACCCCAGATTCTGCTCTTGGCTGGCGCCGCCCTCGGCTCCACTCCTCCCCTGAGAGCTCCGGCGGCCATTTTCTGGCTTCTGCCGGTGGATGCTTCTCAGTGAACAGCTCAGCAGCTCCGGGGGATCCAAGGCAGGGAATCTGGAGGGGACACTCCGCTCGTTAGCGGTCGGTAGCAGTCACCCGGTGCTGGCCCCCCTGGGGTGCCGGTATAGATACATATATATATGTTTATTCAATAGATATATATATATATCTGTTCGGTCAGTCCGTATACCTTGGTCCCTATATACCCTCAGTTGGTCACTCTCCTAGGAGACAACAGCATGTCGTCCACAAGGAGCAAAACTGCTAAGGCACAGGTTTTTTTCGCGGCCTGTACCTCTTGTGGGGCTATGTTGCCTGCGGGATCCACGTACCCTCACTGTGAGCAGTGTTCGACTCCTGCCACGCTTGCTCAGCCGGAGCCTCGGGCACTGGTGGGCCCCTCGGCTCAGGTAGACCCCCCTGCTCCCCCTGAACATGCAGGGACAGAGTCACAGGGGTTGGCCTCTTTTGCTGAGAAACTCTCTCAGTCCCTTTCTCAATCCATGGCACAGTCTTTGGACAAATGGTCTTCTAGGCTCCTGGAGGCATTGCAATCCAGACCGGACCCTTCACAGGCCCCGGTTCCTGTTAGCTTGTCTCCTCCAGGCCCCTCTCGGTCCGCGCCGCAGCGCGCTCCCAGGTTGGCCCCTAGGTCTCAGGCGGAGGACTCCTGCCCGGACCGCAGTCCCAGATCGGCAAAGCGGTCTCGCTGTGACTCTTCCCCGTCTTCCTCACGCTGCTCGGAGGACTCTCCGGAAGACGAGGCGAATGTGGGAGCTCAGGGCTCTGACCTTGACTTCGCCCTTAACCTTGATACACCTGAGGGGGATGCCTTAGTAAATGATCTTATCTCATCCATCAACCAGGTGTTAGATCTCTCTCCCCCGCCTCCTCCTGTGGAGGAGTCGGCTTCTCAGCAGGAGAAACACCAGTTTCGGTTCCCCAAGCGTACGCGAAATACGTTTTTTGATCACTCTAACTTCAGGGATGCTGTCCAGAAGCCCAGGGCGGTCCCGGACAAGCGCTTTGCTAAACGGCATACTGACACGCGTTATCCCTTTCCATCTGAAGTTGTTAAGGGCTGGTCTCACTCTCCCAAGGTGGATCCGCCAGTCTCCAAATTGGCTGCTAGATCCGTTGTGTCTGTTGCAGATGGCTCATCCCTGAAGGATGCCACTGACAGACAGAGCTCTTGGTGAAGTCCATCTATGAGGCCACGGGCGCGTCTTTCGCCCCGGCCTTTGCCGCTGTGTGGGCTCTCCAAGCGATCTCGGCTTGTCTGGCTGAGAGTAATGCTGTCACACGGAATTCTGCTCCGCATGTTTCGTCTTTGACTTCCCAGGCATCTGCCTTTTCGTCCTACGCCATGAACGCCGTCCTGAACTCCGCTAGCCGAACGGCTGTAGCATCCGCTAACTCCGTGGCAGTCCGCAGGGCCATGTGGCTGCGCGAATGGAAAGCAGACTCGGCTTCCAAAAGGTTCTTAACTGGTCTGCCTTTTTCTGGCGACCGTTTATTTGGCGAACGATTGGATGAGATTATTAAGGAATCCTCCTTACCCCAGTCCAGACCTAAGAAGCCTCCGCAACGAAAAATACAATAAAGGTTTCGGTCCTTTCGTCCCTCCGCCAAGCCACAATCCTCCTCGTCCAACAGGCCGGAGAAAGGCCAGAGGAACTCCTATGCGTGGCGGTCCAAGTCACGCCCCCAAAAGGCCGCAGGAGGCACTGCATCCAAGACGGCCTCCTCATGACTCTCAGCCTCCCCTAGCCGCATCCTCGGTCGGTGGCAGGCTCTCCCGCTTTGGAGACGCCTGGTGGCCACATGTTCAAGACCGATGGGTGAGAGACATTCTGTCTCAGGGTTACAGGATAGAGTTCAGCTCACGTCCTGCGGCTCGTTTCTTCAGAACCTCCCCGCCCCCCGCTCAGGCCGATGCACTTTTTCAGGCAGTGGACGCTCTGAAGTCAGAAGGTGTTGTGATCCCCGTTCCCCCTCAGGAACGTGGTCGCGGCTTTTACTCCAACTTGTTCGTAGTGCCCAAAAAGGACGGGTCATTCCGTCCCGTTCTGGACCTCAAGCTACTCAACAGACATGTGAGAACCAGACGGTTTCGGATGGAATCTCTCCGCTCAGTCATCGACTCGTTGTCACAAGGAGACTTCCTGGCATCCATCGACATCAAGGATGCTTATCTCCATGTGCCGATCGCACCCGAACATCGTTTCCTGCGTTTCGCCATCGGGGACGAACACCTCCAGTTCGTCGCATTGCCCTTCGGCCTGGCGACAGCCCCACGGGTTTTCACCAAAGTCATGGCATCCGTCGTGGCGGTCCTACACTCAGGGCCACTCGGTGATCCCCTACTTGGACGATCTCCTAGTCAGGGCCCCTTCTCGGGTGGCGTGTCAACAAAGCCTTACCGTCGCTCTGGCGACTCTCCAGCAGTTCGGGTGGATCATCAACTTCCCGAAATCCAAGTTGACACCAACCCAATCACTGACTTACCTTGGGATGGAGTTTCACACACAGCCAGCGTTAGTCAAGCTACCGCGGGACAAACAGCTTTCTCTGCAGGCAGGGGTGCAATCACTTCTTCGGAGTCAATCACACCCCTTAAGGCGCCTCATGCACTTCCTGGGGAAGATGGTGGCAGCTATGGAGGCAGTGCCGTTTGCACAATTTCATCTACGGCCACTCCAATGGGATATTCTCCGCAAATGGGACAAGAGTGCGGCTTCCCTCGACAAGAACGTCTCTCTCTTTCCCTCGCGACCAAAACATCACTTCACTGGTGGCTCCTAATAATAATAATAATATAATTTTATTCATTTATACAGCGCTATTAATTCCACAGCGCTTTACATACATTTGCAACACTGTCCCCATTGGGGCTCACAATCTAGAGTCCCTATCTGTATGTCTTTGGAGTGTGGGAGGAAACCGGAGTACCCGGAGGAAACCCACGCAAACACGGGGAGAACATACAAACTCCTTGCAGATGGTGTCCTTGGTGGGATTTGAACCCAGGACCCCAGCGCTGCAAGGCTGCAGTGCTAACCACTGAGCCACCGTGCCGCTCTGTCGGGAGGAAGATCATTCCTACCCCCAACCTGGGCTGTGGTCACCACGGATGTGAGCCTGTCAGGTTGGGGAGCGGTTTTTCTCCACCACAGGGCTCAAGGAACCTGGACTCCGATAGAATCGTCCCTTCAGATCAATATTCTGGAGATAAGGGCAGTATATCTAGCCCTATTGGCTTTCCATCGGTGGCTGGAGGGCAGGCAGATCCGAATCCAGTCGGACAACGCCACTGCCGTCGCCTACATCAATCACCAAGGCGGCACTCGCAGTCGTCTGGCCTTCCAGGAAGTCCGGCGGATTCTGCAGTGGGTGGAAGACACAGGCTCCACCATCTCCGCAGTTCACATCCCGGGTGTAGAAAACTGGGAAGCAGATTTTCTCAGTCGTCAGGGCATGGACGCGGGGGAATGGTCTCTTCACCCAGACGTGTTTCGGGAGATCTGTCGCCGCTGGGGAACGCCGGACGTCGATCTCATGGCGTCACGGCACAACAACAAGGTCCCGGCCTTCATGGCACGGTCTCAGGATCACAGAGCTCTGGCGGCGGACGCGTTAGTGCAGGATTGGTCGCAGTTCCGACTGCCGTATGTGTTTCCCCCTCTGGCAATGCTGCCCAGAGTACTACGCAAGATCAGGTCCGACTGCCGTCGCGCCATTCTCGTCGCTCCAGACTGGCCGAGGCGGTCGTGGTATGCGGATCTGTGGCATCTCACGGTGGGTCAACCGTGGGCAGTTCCAGACCGCCCAGACTTGCTGTCACAAGGTCCATTTTTCCATCTGAATTCTGTGGCCCTCAACCTGACTGTGTGGCCATTGAGTCCTGGCTCCTAGCGTCTTCAGGGTTATCTCAGGATGTCATTGCCACCATGAGACAGGCCAGGAAGCCAACGTCCGCCAAGATCTATTATAGGTCTTGGCAAATCTTCCTGTCCTGGTGCACTGCTAACGGTTTTTCTCCATGGCCGTTTGCCTTACCCACATTCCTTTCATTCCTTCAATCTGGAGTGGACAAGGGTTTGTCCCTCGGCTCTATCAAGAGCCAAGTGTCGGCGCTCTCCGTGTTTTTTCAAAAGCGTCTAGCCAGACTTCCGCAGGTCCGCACGTTCCTGCAGGGGGTCTGCCACATAGTCCCACCTTACAAACGTCCGTTGGAACCTTGGGACCTTAACAGGGTCCTGACGGCTCTTCAAAAGCCGCCTTTTGAGCCACTGCGGGATGTCTCTCTCTCCCGTCTTTCGCAGAAGGTGGCCTTCCTAGTGGCAGTCACGTCTCTTCGGAGAGTGTCTGAGCTTGCAGCGCTGTCATGCAAAGCTCCCTTCCTGGTTTTTCACCAGGATAAGGTGGTTCTCCGTCCGGTCCCGGAATTTCTCCCTAAGGTGGTATCCCCTTTTCATCTAAATCAGGATATCTCCTTGCCTTCCTTTTGCCCTAATCCAATTCACCAGTGTGAAAAGGATTTGCACTCTTTGGATCTAGTGAGAGCACTCCGGTTCTACGTGTCTCGCACGGCGCCCCTGCGCCGTTCAGATGCGCTCTTTGTCCTTGTCGCTGGCCAGCGTAAGGGCTCTCAGGCCTCCAAGTCAACCTTGGCTCGGTGGATCAAGGAACCGATTCTCGAGGCCTACCGTTCTTCTGGGCTTCCACTTCCTTCAGGGTTGAAAGCCCATTCTACCAGAGCTGTAGGTGCGTCCTGGGCTTTGCGGCACCGGGCGACGGCTCAGCAGGTGTGTCAGGCAGCTACGTGGTCTAGTCTGCACACTTTCACGAAACACTATCAAGTGCATACCTATGCTTCGGCAGACGCCAGTCTAGGTAGGCGAGTCCTCCAGGCGGCGGTTGCCCACCTGTAAGAGGGGGCCGTTTTCGGCTCCTTTTATTGAGGTATTCTTTTACCCACCCAGGGACTGCTCTTGGACGTCCCAATTGTCTGGGTCTCCCAATGGAGCGACAAAGAAAAAGGGAATTTTGTTTACTTACCGTAAATTCCTTTTCTTCTAGCTCTTATTGGGAGACCCAGCACCCGCCCCTGTGCCCTTTGGGCTAGTTGTTCTTTTGTGTACACATGTTGTTCATGTTGAATTGTTCTTATGGTTCATGGTCTTCAGTTCTCCGAACATCCTTCGGATTGAATTTACCCTAGACCAATTTATAAGTTTTCTCCTTCCTGCTTTTGCACCAAAACTGAGGAGCCCGTGGTCCACGGGAGGGTGTATAGGCAGAGGGGAGGGGTTACACTTTTTAAAGTGTAATACTTTGTGTGGCCTCCAGAGGCAGAAGCTATACACCCAATTGTCTGGGTCTCCCAATAGGAGCTAGAAGAAAAGGAATTTACGGTAAGTAAACAAAATTCCCTTTTTCTGTCCCAATCAGCTCTACAACCCTCACTCTGGCATCTATCGTCTAAAACCAGCCAGTAGATCAATCTCGTCAGCTGGGAAGGAGTTTTCTGCGGTTTGTGACAAGTCAGGGCCAACTACCCCCTTCAGGAATCCTTACTCTCAATCCAACATCCTAAACAGATTATTTTCCCTCCTTACTCTCAATCCAACATCCTAAACAGATTATTTTCCCTTCACCCATGACAGCACCACGTGAGAGAAGGATCCGCCCAGCGAGGACAGTAAACCATTCTGAATAAAAGAGCGGTACCTCTCCCCTTCGTCAGTTGGTTTCCTGTCCTTGATGGGAGACCCTTGTTTCTTTATCGTTCCTTTGGGAGACCCAGACCTTGGGTGTTTAGCTTCTGCCTCCGGAGGACACACAAAGTACTACACTTAAAAGTGTAGCTCCTCCCTCTGAGCTTATACACCCCCTGGTGAGCCAGTCCCAGCCAGTTTATCACTTTGTGTTCAGGAGGCATACATCCACACATGCATTCTCATATGATTTTTTTCCTTTTGGAATGAGATTGAAGAAGTGCGGGTCCACGTCTGGACCCACGGCATGTCCCTTCTCACCACACTGTATCGGTGGTGTTGTAAGGTTGATTCCAAGGCTGGAGCATTACATTCCGTGCTCCTTCACCATCCCTCCTGGGCTCTGGCTTGAAGTGGGAGCCAGCGCGGTCTCCATGCCTGGCAGGAGACCGGTCTCCATCTGCAGCCCTTTAGGATCCTGCTGGACCGGAGCACTCATCCCCAGGGACCTGGCCCTGCGTCTCAGCAGCTAAGTACCTGAGACGTTTATATGTTGGGGGTCCCTGTGCTTTATTGTATGGGGAGAGTGTGCTTACTGTATTTATCTTGGCATTTCCGGCGGGTTCTCTAGCTGTCGCCCGAGAACCGCGCCGATGGTGCCTGCGCGTCGGCCTCGCCGCTCAAATTTAGGCCCCGGCTTTGCCGGAGGCCTAGTTTCTGTTCACTGCCCTCGCATGTCACTCATGCAGAGGGACAGGCTCGGCTCCTCCCGGCGGCCGTCCTGCACAGGGAAGGGACACTCCCCACTGCTGTGCGTGTCTCCTCCCCTGTAGGTCTCTATGACCCTCCAGATCCCGCTCTCCTACAGGAACGCCCCAAATCCCGCCCCCTCTCTTCGCTCCGGCGGCCATTTTCTCAGACAGGGTTCACTCTGCGCTGGCCTGCACTCTGCATCCCTGCTGAGGTGCTGTGCATTGGGGGTCCGGGCTTCGGGATCTGGAGGGCACACAACACCGCTGCCAGCGGTCTGGTAAGCCACAACCGGTCTCTGGTTGTGGACCCCTGTATATACTCTGGGGTTCATTCTCTTGTAGAAGCTGTCCCCACTCCAGCAGCATGTCTCACACGAGGAGCAAGGCTCCAAAGCTTTATACTGTATGCGCTGCATGTAAGCTCCTGATGCCTGAACCGAGCACCTATCCACATTGTGATGTCTGCTCTAACTTGGCGGTGCCACAGCCTGGAGTCTCACCTCCAGTGGTCTCTCAGGCTGCTCCTGCACCTGTGGCTGAACCCCCGGCTTGGGTAGAATCCTTTTCTAGGTCTATCTCCCAGTCTTTTGCTGAGTCCATGGGACTTCTGTACAGGACTTTGTTGAATATGCATCAGCCCCCTTCACAGGGTGCCTCTACTGCTAAGGGTCCCTTAGGATCTCTATCATCTGACCTCCGTCCACCGGAGCTCACAGAGGATTCATCATCAGGGCCCAGACCCCGTCCTCCTAAGAGGAGACGCAGGGTTTCCTCTCCTTCCTCATCCCGTGGCTCTGATTCAAGAGCTGACTCGCATGATGAGGAGGATGCCTTTACAGGGGGCTCGGAGGCTAACTCCATGTACCCCATTGATCTTTCCGAGGGTGACTCAGATCTTAGTGACTTGATTGCTTCCATTAATTCTGTACTGGATGTCAATCCGCCAGTATCAGAGGAGCAACCCTCTCTGGCAGAAAAGCACCAGTTTACCTCGCCTAAGAGAGTAAAGAGTGTGTTCTTTAACCACTCCAGTTTTCAGGCCGCTGTGACCAAACCCAGGGCCTGTCCTGACAAACGCTTCCCAAAGCGTGCTTCTGATGACCGTTTTCCCTTTCCACCTGAGGTGGTCAAGGAGTGGGCTCATTCCCCAAAGGTAGACCCTCCGGTGTCTAGGCTCTCAGCCCGGACCGTTGTGTCGGTGGCTGATGGCACCTCCCTTAAGGATTCCACTGACCGTCAGATTGACCTTCTGGCCAAATCTGTGTATGAAGCTGCGGGGGCCGCGTTTTCCCCGACTTTTGCAGCAGTGTGGGCTCTCAAAGCCATCTCTGCTTCTCTAGAGGAGATGCATTCCCTCACCAGGGAATCTATGCCCGAGATGGTTGCCTTAACTTCTCAAGCTTCAGCTTTTTCATCTTATGCCATGTCTGCCATGCTGGAGGCTTCTCACCGCACTGCGGTGGCTTCGGCTAATTCCCTCGTTATCCGCAGGATCTTGTGGCTTCGAGAGTGGAAGGCAAATGCTTCTTCTAAGAAATACCTTGCTGGGCTCCCTTTTGCTGGGTCCCGGCTGTTCGGAGAACAGCTGGATGAAATTATCAAAGAAGCTACTGGCGGGAAGAGTACTTCCATGCCACAAACCAAAGCCAGGAAACCTGCCCAGGGTAGGAATCAGTCGAGGTTTCGCTCCTTTCGTTCCTCCAACTGGTCGTCCTCTAAGCCCTCCGCCTCGTCCGCTAACTCAGCTAAGGACCAGAAATCCAACTGGCGCCCAAAAGCGCGTCCACAGAAGACCGCAGGAGGTGCTGCCACTAAGGCAGCCTCCTCGTGACTCTCTGCCCGCTCCGGCAACATCCTTAGTCGGTGGCAGGCTCTCCTACTTTGGCGACGCTTGTTTTCAACACGTCTCCGATCAGTGGGTGAGAGATATCATCTCCCACGGCTACAGGATAGAAGGACAGATTTTTTTCTCTCAACTCCCCCCTGCTCCAAGGCCGCCACCTTCTCACAGGCCGTGGCAGCCTTACAGGCCAACGGAGTAATTGTACCAGTTCACCCCCGGGAACGGTTCAGAGGTTTCTACTCAAATCTCTTCCTAGTTCCCAAAAAGGACGGTACCTTCCGGCCCATCCTGGGTCTCAAGCTTCTCAACAAGCATGTTCAGGTGCGGCACTTTTGCATGGAGTCTCTGCGATCAGTCATTGCCTCAATGACCCAAGGGGATTTCCTGGCGTCCATCGACATCAGAGATGCCTATCTGCATGTGCCAATTGCAGTTTCACACCAGCGTTGGCTACGTTTTGCAATAGGAGAAGATCATTTCCAATTCGTGGCTCTCCCCTTCGGGTTCACCACGGCCCCTCGGGTATTCACCAAGGTCATGGCAGCAGTGATTCCTTACCTGGACGACCTTCTAGTCAAGGCTTCATCCAGCGCAGACTGTCAGCAGAGTGTCTCGCTCACTCTCGCCACTCTAGCCCAATTCGGGTGGCTTGTCAATCTTCCCAAGTCCACTCTGACTCCGACCCAGAGTCTCACGTACCTAGGGATGCAGTTCGAGACTTTGTCGGCTCTAGTGAAGTTGCCCTTAAACAAACAGCTGTCACTCCAGCTGGCGGTGCGCTCTCTTCTGAGGCCCCGCCGTTATACTCTCAGGCGTCTGATGCAGGTGCTGGGTCAAATGGTGGCGTTCATGGAGGCTGTTCCCTTTGCCCAGTTCCATCTGCGCCCCCTGCAGCTGGACATTCTCCGCTGTTGGGACAAGCGGCCTTCCTCCTTACACAAGTTAGTGGCTCTGTCGCCACAGACCAGGAGCTCCCTTCAGTGGTGGCTTCGGCCCCTCTCCCTGTCCCAAGGGCGCTCCTTCCTGGCCCCGTCCTGGGTGATTCTCACCACGGATGCCAGCCTATCCGGTTGGGGAGCGGTATGTCTCCACCACAGAGCGCAGGGCACTTGGACTCCGTCCGAGTCAGCCCTTTTCAATCAATGTGGTGGAAACCAGAGCCGTGCTTCTAGCTCTCCTAGCTTTTCACCACCTGTTGGCGGGCAGGCACATTCGAGTCCAGTCAGACAACGCGACAGCGGTTGCCTACATCAATCACCAAGGCGGGACACGCAGCCGCCTGGCAATGATGGAGGTACAACGCATCCTCCAATGGGCGGAGGACTCCAAGTCCACCATATCCGCAGTCCACATCCCAGGCGTGGAAAACTGGGAGGCAGATTATCTCAGCCGTCAAAGCGTGGACGGTGGCGAGTGGTCCCTGCACCCGGCAGTGTTTCAGTCAATCTGCCGCAAATGGGGCACTCCGGACGTGGACCTAATGGCATCCCGTCACAACAACAAAGTTCCTGTTTACGTGGCTCGCCCCCACGATCCTCAGGCCTTCGCCGCGGACGCTCTGGTTCAAGACTGGTCCCAGTTTCGTCTGTCTTACGTGTTTCCCCCTCTAGCTCTCTTGCCCAGAGTCCTGCGCAAGATCAGAATGGAGGGCCGTCGAGTCATCCTCATTGCACCGGACTGGCCCAGGCGAGCTTGGTATCCGGACCTGCTCCACCTGTCCGCAGAGATGCCGTGGCATCTCCCGGACCACCCAGACCTACTCTCGCAAGGTCCGTTTTTCCGCCCGAATTCTGCGGCTCTCAAATTGACGGCGTGGCTCTTGAGTCCTGGATTTTGACGACTTCTGGTATTCCTCCTGAAGTCATCTCCACTATGACTCGGGCCCGTAAGGCTTCCTCCGCTAAGATCTATCACAGGACTTGGAGAATTTTCCTGTCCTGGTGTTGCTCTACCGGCCATCCTCCTTGGCCATTCTCTTTGCCGACCCTTCTGTCTTTTCTACAGTCCGGTCTGCAGCTAGGACTGTCCCTCAACTCTCTCAAGGGACAAGTCTCAGCTCTGTCAGTTCTGTTCCAGCGGCGTCTCGCTCGGCTGGCTCAGGTCCGCACCTTCATGCAAGGCGCGTCTCACATCATTCCGCCGTATCGGCGGCCCTTGGATCCCTGGGACCTTAACTTGATCCTCACGGTATTGCAGAAACCCCCTTTTGAGCCTCTTAGGGAGGTTTCTTTGTATCATCTTTCTCAGAAAGTGGCCTTTCTGGTTGCCATAACTTCTCTCAGGAGAGTCTCTGATTTGGCTGCGCTCTCTTCGGAGTCACCTTTTTTAGTCTTTCATCAAGACAAGGTGGTTCTCCGTTCGACTCTGGACTTTCTTCCTAAGGTGGTCTCTCCTTTCCACCTTAACCAGGACATTACCCTACCTTCCTTCTGTCCGGCTCCTGTTCATCGCTTTGAGAAAGCGCTGCATACTCTAGATCTGGTGCGTGCTCTCCAGATCTATGTGTCTCGCACCGCTGCACTTAGGCGGTGCACCTCTCTTTTTGTGCTAACCACAGGTCGGCGCAAGGGCCTCCCTGCTTCTAAGCCGACCTTAGCCCGTTGGATTAGATCGACCATTTCGGACGCCTACCAGAGTACTCAGGTGCCTCCCCCGCCGGGGATCAAGGCACACTCGACCAGAGCTGTCGGTGCCTCTTGGGCTTTTAGGCACCAGGCTACGGCTCAACAAGTCTGTCAGGCTGCCACTTGGACTAGCCTGCATACCTTCTCGAAGCACTACCAAGTGCATGCTCATGATTCGGCAGATGCGAGCTTGGGCAGACGCATCCTTCAGGCGGCTGTCGCCCATTTGTGAAGTTAGGTTCTGCCTACTTCTTAGTTTTTCTGTTTATTCCCACCCAGGGACTGCTTTGGAACGTCCCAAGGTCTGGGTTTCCCAAAGGAACGATAAAGAAAAAGAGAATTTTGTTTACTTACCGTAAATTCTTTTTCTTATAGTTCCGTATTGGGAGACCCAGCACCCTCCTTGTTGCCTGTTGGCAATTTCTTGTTCCGCGTGTTATCACCGGCTGTTGTTGTGGACAGAGTCTCCGGTTGTTCCGGCTCTTGCTCTGTTCTACTTGTGGGTGGCTATTCTCCTTCAGCTTTTGCACTAAACTGGCTGGGACTGGCTCACTAGGGGGTGTATAAGCTCAGAGGGAGGAGCTACACTTTTAAGTGTAGTACTTTGTGTGTCCTCCGGAGGCAGAAGCTAAACACCCAAGGTCTGGGTCTCCCAATACTGAACTATAAGAAAAAGAATTTACGGTAAGTAAACAAAATTCTCTTTTTTTCTGACATACGATGTTGAAAACACAATCCTTATTCATAGCCTTTCAGGGTAGTACAAAGGGTCTGGGGGTATCAAAGAGCACTATTGCTAGGTGGATTAGGGAGGCCATTGCTTTAGCCTACTCATCTAGTGGTGCGACCATTACCGTGGACATTCGGACCCATTCCACCAGAGTGGTGTCAACCTCCTGGACTGAAAAGACGCAGGTATCTATTGACCAGATTTGTAGGGCCGCTCCCTGGTCCTCACAGTCTACTTTCTTCCGACACGATCGGTTGGATTTATCCTCCTCGGCGGATCTTTCGTTTGGTAGAAGGGTGCTTGAGGCGGTGATCCCTCCCTAAACAAGTGGTTCTCTGAAAATCTCTCACGTGGTGCTGTCATGGGTGAAGGGAAAACACCAAGGTTACTTACCGGTAGCCGGTTTTTCCAGAACCCATGACAGCACCTATATAATCCCTCCCTTTCTCACCCTTGGTGTGCACTGTTCTTGGTGTGCATGTGTGTTATAGTTGGTGGTGGCGTTAAGTTCTAACGATTGTTGGAGGTCCTCTCAATTCTCGGCAATCAACTGACGAAGGGGAGAGGTACTTGCTCTTTTATTCAGAATGGTTTCCTGTCCTCGCTGGGCGGATCCCTCTCTCACGTGGTGCTGTCATGGGTTCTAGAAAAAACGGCTACTGGCAAGTAACCTTGGTGTTTAGCATGTCACCTTCAACATCATCAAGGTACAGACTATGCCAAGTCAGACACCCATCTTCATCATTGGGGACTAACTTTGCAATGCCACAGCCATAATCAAGCCAACCACAATTCTTAAATGGGCAGAAACTCATGGTCCCACTTCGTTGGTCTGTATACCATGAATTGACATCTGGATCATATGATTCACATCAGGAAAACATGCACCATGCTTGGATCGGAATACCCAGCCGACTGCAAGGTCCCCAGTCCTGTGTTAAAAGGTGACTGTTAGCACAGTTTGACCAAAGTATCGGTGCTTTCTACATCATGGTGTGGCAAATCATTTAAATACACCTTTCCACCTGCTTGTTTTCCTTGTTCTCCACCTTTTTCTTTGACAGCTGTGGCTTAATAGAGGAACAGGGAAAAAATAAGGGGGAAGGTGTATTTCAATGATTGGCTGCCTTGATGCACGAGTGCCTGTACTTGGTTTGAACAGTCATTCTGTGCTCAGAGTTTCTTTATCTGTTGTTTTAGCCCAGGTCAGAAGGATCTGTAAAGGCCACGTCTCACTAAGCGACATCGCTGCTGAGTCACGTTTTTTGTGGAGTAACAGCGATCTTGCTAGCGATGTCGCTGTGTGAGACATCCAACAACGACCTGGCCCCTGCTGTGAGGTCCCCTGTTGTTGCTGAATGTCCTGGACCATTTTTTAGCTGTTGCTCTCCCGCTGTGAAGCACACATCGATGTGTTTGACAGCGAGAGAGCAACGAACTGAACGTGCAGGGAGAAGAGAACCGGCTTCTGCGGACGCTGGTAACCAAGGTAAATATCAGGTAACCAAGCAAAGGCTTTGCTTGGTTTATCCGATATTTACCTTTGTTACCAGCGTCCGCAGCTCCTTGAAGCCGGCTCCCTGCACACGTAGCCAAGGTACACATTGGGTAACTAAGCGAAGCGCTTTGCTTAGTAACCCGATGTGTACCAGTGTTATGAAGCACAGCGTCGTTACACGGGTCGCTGGAGGCAGATCTCTGATCGCTGTGGAGATCTGCCTGTTTGACAGCTCACCAGCGACCATGTAGCGACGCCCCAGTGATCCCTGACAGGCCAGGTCGCTGGTGGGATCACTGGAGCGTCGCTTAGTGTGACGGTACCTTAAGTCAGTCCACGACTTACAACTTAAGCAGAGTGCGTGTGTGAAAGAGGCCTTAGGGTATGTGCGCACACTGCAGTTCTGTTTCTCCAGCGAAAAACGCACCCTCTGGCAGAAAAGCGCGCCTCTGGCCTAAAAAAAAAAAACTTCATGCATTTTCGGTGCGTTTTTGCCCCTGCATTTTTTTAACATTGTCAATGGCAAAATGCAGAGAAAAACGCAGAAAAGAAGTGACATGCTGCTTTTTTTCTGCAACCAACACTGCAGCAAGAAGCAACGTGCACACAGACTTTTTGGATTTCTCAGACTTTGCTGGGGAAGGTCATACGTGAGGTTTAGGACCATAAACGACACCCAAAAATGCAGCAAAAAAGCAGTGTGCCTTACTCAGCCATTTATACATGAACCAAGGAGAATAGGTCTATTACTCAGATGTCTTCAGGAACATATGCTCCAAATTGGGGTTAACAAGGTGTGAACTTCATGGCATCTACCCTCACCTACTGTATTCTCACCTATCCCTTGTAGACTGTGAGCCCTCGCGGGCAGGGACCTCTCTCCTCCTGTACCTTGTATTGTTTATGATTATTGTACTTGTCCCTATTATGTATACCCCTTTCACATGTAAAGCGCCATGGAATTGATGGTGCTATAATAATAATAATCCAGGGCAAATCACAAACTACCTGGTTTTATCAACTGAGCTATGGTCTTTGAACACTGATCATGAAGGCAATTGTCATCCCACAGGACTATTCCGCCCCCCATATCTATGCCCATATCCTACTACACGGTGTGCAGAATCATCAGGGGACAAACAGGGAGCGAGCCGCCAATGCAGAACCTCCCTAAGCAGTCAAAGCAGAGGTGCAGAAAGGATACCTCAGTCTCAGACCTTTTTAGTAATATTAAAAGTAATATTTTAATTAGGATTTATTCTTTACTGTGGCTGATTTTTGCACCCTGAACTTCTTTGGATGAGGAGAAACACTGTGCCTCCACTCTTTTGACTGCTCCTTGTTTTCAGGGTCATACAAATAAATCGAGGTCTCATCCATAGTGACCATTCGATCCAGGAAGTTCTTATCAGTCTGGAAACGCTGACAAATGGACTGGGAAGTTTTCACTTGCATGCTTCTCTGATCTGTTGTCAAACATTTGGGGACCCACTTTGCAGATAGCTTTCTCATGTCCAAATGTTAATCCATAATGACACAAACACGTTCACAGGAAATCCCCATGATGTCTGCTATTGCTTTAGCTGAAATTCGTCGATTCTCCTGTATGAGGTTGTGCACAGCATCGACAATCTCCGGAACAACAACTCTCGGTCATCCCTCATCATTGGTGCTGAAGTGGCCAATTTTAAATTTAGCAACCCAGTTCTTAATTGTGGAATATGAAGGGCATTGATCCCCCAATGTCTGACATATCACCATGAATATCCTTAGTGGACTTTCCTTGTAGAAACAAGAATTTTATCCCTTCTCTGCTCTCAGTTGCTGTGAGTATCGCATTAGTATCCGCCATTTTGTTTTCCTGTGTGCGTAGAACACTGTTGCCATAAGCAACAAACACAAAATTTTTAAAACATATTAGATACAAGGCTTTCATGTGATGTAACATTCATTACCATAGAAACAAAAAAGAGCACAAAGCTAAAGACTTATCAGCAGCCACTTATATCATGCTATTCAATGCCCAGCGTCATCTGTAGTGACGAGCGTACCTGTGTCCGTTGTCACCGCCTCAGACACCGGGCTTAGGGTCATTGCATATAAACAAAAGTCCCAACACTTACCTTCATGCGCACTAGACCTCTCTGAAGCCAAGACACGTACACCTGGGGTCATAGTGCGCATGACCGTTAGTGCCGGGCATTCTGATCATGCGCAGTGACAACGGACACAGGTTCGCGCATCACTACTGATGACGCTGGAGATTGAATAGCATGTTAGCATGCCTCTGTGGGTGTGCCAACATGCTAAGAGGGGAGGGAAAATCATGCCCTTGCACATAGTCCCCGCACTCATTAGCATATCATAAAGTATCTTTAGAAATACTTTTTCTAAAGATCTCTTTACTCTTTATGTATGCTAGTATAGACAGGGATTAGCAATATACACCCAGAACTGCTCGTGGTCCTAGGTGTATATTGCACATGATAGGTTCCCTTTAAGGCCCTCGTACACAATAGATGGCTCCCCACACACAAGCACGCTCCACTCAGTGGCTTAATTTAGGAAGAACAGAAGAATCAGCAGTCCAAAATCAAACATACTGGATCCTCCAGCATGTATTTGGAGTACATAGTCAGCATCATCCTCTAAATTGCACGCATTTAAATGTATCTGCGCCGGTCCCTGCTTACACCACCCCTCCCTCCCATAGTCTTAACTCCATAGATTAATATTTCAGTATATAGAGACATCTTGTAGTAGGTTTAAGTACTTTAAGAGAAATAAAAAAAATGTAAAAATTAAAAAAAAAAATTCAAGTCATATCACAAAAAAAAAAGATTGCTGTGTTTGTAGAAAAACTTTGAAAATACTAAAATTAACCTAATTTACAAGTCGGGAAGAGAAAAAATGAAAATCATAATTGTGAATTATTTTTTCTTTTGTGATCTTCCTTTAAAGAAAAAACAAAAAAAAATACTTTTTTTTGTGAAATTAAAGCATTATATTATATGCACAGAATTGGTATCAAAAAACATCTTAGCTCACTGTGCATAAAACAATCCCTCACTTATCCCGACTAAGTGGCTAGGACGGAGCGTTTAAGTATGTAGTCCAGGTAGGGGTAGTGGATGACTAGGATTCCCGTGGCAAGTAAAATGGCCATGACCGCAACCATAATCTTTGAGAACACCTTGGGTGCAATGTCCAGTTCAAGTTTGCGGCTCTCCCCTTTGAAGTACGACTGTTGGACCGCGAAACAGAGAAAACTCTGGTTGCCCAGAAAGATGGGTATGTGAGGGTAGGAATCTTAAATGTCCACTGAAAAGAGGAATTCCTCAGGTTCCAAGGAGGCCATCACTGAAATAAGAGACTCCATGTTAAAATGGCGTAGGAGAACTCATTTGTTCAAAAGCTTCTTGAGGTCCATGGTGGGCTGAATGGAACGTTTTTTTTCTTTGGTACCATGAAGAGGTTTGAATAGAAACCTGTGAAGCATTCCTGGGTAGGAACGGGAATAATAATTGACAAAGTTGATATAGATTTAAACCCCCTCCCAGAAACCTGGGGAGGGAGTACTTTGACGGATAGGACTCAAACAAAAGCGGTTGTGGGGAAGGGAGAAAATTCTATTTTGTTTCTGTAGACTATTTTTCTGACCCAGGAGTCGTCGACTGATAAGGGCTATATGTCCTGGGACAGGAGACAACTGCCCACTCTGAGTGGATTCTCAGGTGGGAGTGCCCAGTCATGCTGTGGAGAATATGTTGGATCTTGATGTTGAAGATCTGCTTTGGTGGGTGCATGGTCGCTATGCTGGGGTTGACTTAAAAGCAAAGTCTTTTCTTCTCTTGTGAATCAAAAACTTTCTCCTGCCAGTTGGGAACCCCAATGGAGGAAAAAAAGAGTGAAACTGAAGAGTTTTTTTGCCTAGGAGGTGGGCTTTGTATGAAAAAGCAATGTGCTCTTCCTGGCAGTGGTATAGAATATAATCCGGTCACGTTGGGCTCCAAAAACACAAGATCCTAGGAAAAAAAGTAAAGTCAGGAACTTTTTGGATGCAGAATCGCGTTCCATGCTTTAAGCAATAGGACCCTACAACTGGCCATCATGTTGCTAGAGACTAAGGCAGAGAAACTAGCAGCCTAAAGGGATGCAGGGAAAAGATATTTCCCTGTGTGGGCAATCTGGTCTGCTAGGTCAGTCAATTTGTCGGGTGGGGTGAGACAAATTTAGAGACCCATGTAACAGCGAATGCTGGACAGAGGGACGATTTTATGACTTCAAAGGCTGACTTGGCCATGTATTTCATGTGTCTGTCTACAGGATCCATTATCAGAAAGTGGAAGAATAGGGTTAGTGGATAACCGGGAACATAGTGGAGATTCCGCTCATTTCTTGAGGAGCTCAGCAGTAAATGGATAAAAAAAAAAATTACATGTGTCTTCCCCTCTGGAACCGTTTGTCTGGGTGCTCCTATTCCTTAGAAAGCAGAGAGTAGTAGAGAATGGGTTTCACAGCCGCGCCAAAAGACTACTGGATTCTTCTCAGATTAATGTTTCTTTTATTTCATAACAGGTCAAGTCTACGCGTTTCAGGAGAACACAGCTCCCTTCTTCAGGACAAACCAGCAAAGAATCATCAAATCATTTGATGATTCTTTGCTGGTTTGTCCTGAAGAAGGGAGCTGTGTTCTCCTGAAACGCGTAGACTTGACCTGTTATGAAATAAAAGAAACATTAATCTGAGAAGAATCCAGTAGTCTTTTGGCGCGGCTGTGAAACCCATTCTCTACTACTCTCTGTTATCTGCCTCATGGGGACCGCTGCCGGGACTTGGTGTTACATGCTGCTATAGGTGTTGTGACTGTCACAACCCGAATTGGTGAGTAGGATTATTCTTTGCTTCACCCTATATATATTGGGGTAAGACCCTATTGCGCTTTCTTTTTCCACAGTTTTCACTCATACTTATTCCTTAGAAAGAACCTAGTCAAATTAGGAATTAGGAAAAGATTAGAAACTCGCTTTGACCCTCTTAAAAAGGACACTACATGCTCAGAAGGCAAGAGATCTGCTTCTTTGATGTTCAAACTCAGGTCGGCAGCTTTCAACAGAATGTCGATTACGTTCCTCATCTTGGAAGTTTCTTTAGAGTAGAGGTCAGATTCAGAGTCGTGGTCCGCTATGTGAACCAACTAAACATCAGAAGAAGAGGTATGGAAAGCGGTAGAAACTTTTACGAATCAGCTTCTTGGATCTGTTGTGTCATCTGTCATGTTGGAGCAGGGGCGGTAGAAGAGTAAGCAGACGCACAGTGACAGAAACCAAAGTCTGGTTTAACCTGGTTACGTCAGAGACCGACTGGGAGAGCTGGTGCGCTCTTGTCACGGCCAATGGGGATGCTCCTGGGAGGCATGCAAAGATGGGCGGTTGCAACCTGAGTAGAGGGCTGTGAGTTGACCTAAGGCTGGACTCACACGAGCGTATGGCATCCGATGCGATATGCTAATGACCCCCAGCTCAGGATTTGCTGCGAGCATGAGCCAAGTGTCATGAGACTGTGACCCGATCCTGCAATCAGGTCCCTACTGCGAAGCTGAGGGCGGGCGCTGCAGAGGAGAGGGAGGGGTTAATCCCCACATCGCCTCCATTGTCAGCCTGTGCGTATATTGCACTGCACTGGGATAACATCCGAGGGCAGTCCGATGTTTCTCTCGCCCCCATTCACTTGAATGGGTGTGAGAGATACGGCTCTCACAGAAAATCGCAGCATGCTGCTACTTTTCTCGTATCCATAATCTGGATGCGAGAAAAACTGACCAACTGCTCTACCTTATTGACTAACATTGGTCAGAGTGCAATGCGAGATTTTCTCGCATTGCAAATGCAGCACCCTAAGGTAACAGGTGCCGCAGAGGACTGCATTACCCCGGGTTGCTGGAAGACCAATGCTGGCAACCACAGTACATACATTTAAATTGCCCGCTTCCCTGGCTGAGCAACAGCCTAGTAACGGTTTTAGAGGGGTAGCTGCCCATTTGCTTGGACCTACCCAATCCGGTAGCCAGAAGCACAGAGAGGGAGTGGTCAGTTAGTCACTTGAAAAAAAGAGAGTCTGAGGAAGTCGTGAGTGAGAGGGTGTGTGTGGTCCGGAGGGAGCCTCAGTAAATGAAAGAGGAGACCGGTCGCCTGAAGGGGAACAGAGCCAGTACCCTGAGGGACTGAGCACGAAGGGGCACAGGACCCTAGTCTGGGTGGAAATTTCAAGCCCACCAAGTAATCGTGCAGGTGATCGGGGACTATCTGGGCCCGTCACCTCTGAAGGTATGGGATACAGTAACAAAGAGGGAACCTGGGCACTGAGACAGAAAGAAAGGTCTGACCCAAGAGATTTTCAAGTTACCTGTTATACGTACCCAGAAGGACAAGAGGGAGAACAGAGAGGGACCCCAAGTTGCTCCAGGCCACGGGGACCCTAATACCGAAAAGTGCAACGAGGAGATTTTACCGAGTCACCACGCAAGCGCTGGGACAAAGGGAACCTGGGACCCCGAAACCAGCAAGAAGCAGGCTGCGGCTACCAGGACTCAGTGAGTAAAACCCAGTTAAACCGCAGAACCCGTGTCGTCTGAATCATTGCTTTTTAAAGCTACCCCCGGGGTCACAGAACCGGGCGCCAGCCACCTGAGTGACATTGTCTCCCTATATCCAACACCCGGAATAGAGTACCCTAGGCCCTGGGGTGCGTCACACTTGACCGATTTCAACGCTCGTGTGAGCGTACCTTAAGGGGAATTTGCACTTGGAGGAAGAACAGGCAAAGCGCATGACTAGATGGAGCTGAGGAAGATGGCGGAGCTTATCTGCTTAGAGTTAAGCATGGAAAAACAGACAAGAGAAGAAACACCCAAAAAAGGGAAGCTGCTAAGAAGGAGCTTTCTCTGCCTATGTAACAGAACCTTCCATGCCTTAAGACAGCGTAAGAGGTCAGGCTTGAGTGATCTGGTGCGGAGATTCTTGCTGTGAGGTCCAGCAAAATATACAAAAGTAGCATGGAGTACATTATCCAGCAGTACTTAGCTCTCATTGTTAACCCTGAACTGAAGTGAGACCATAAAATACAAGAATTAGCATATGTATTGTGCTGCAGCTGCACAATCCTACTCTTTATTTACTCCCCACACTAGATTTCTAGGGGGGAAGGGGTGGGGCTCAAGGGTCCTAAGAGACCAATTTTCTCCTTTTGGACAGCACAAAGTTAGTGTAGGGATACATATAGTGTGTCCACCGCCATTAACTTGAGAATGGTGGTAACTATAGACATAGACGTGGTGTCTAGGTATAGTAAAGTAGCCATGAAAGCACACAATGAAAGCACCTATAGCACCACCTGGTGGAAAACAACAAGTTAGCATTTTTATCTCGAAAACAGAACGAGATACAGAAAAAAAGTGAATTACAAAGTTGTAGAACTTCATCAATTCAATACAAATCGACACCTTGCATACAGAAATGCTATGATTAGAACATGTAAAACTCACAAGGCTGCGGACGTGAAGCGATACCTCATGGAGACCTTCCTAAAAGTCATTGGGTATGGTGGCTGCATGTAGTGGCCTCCACGCTCACCTGACCTGACCCCATTGGACTTCTTTCTGTGAGGTCACATCAAACAGCAGGTCTATGCAACCCCTCCACCAACATTGCAGGACCTACGACGACATATCACAGAGGCTTGTGCAAACGCGTCATCTACTATATTGCACAACGTGCAGCAAGATACAGTATGCTGTCCAGGTCCAGATGTGCATTGCAGCGGACGGTGGCCACTTTGAGTATCAAAGCTAAATGAGCGCCATATGCGTGACCAGCATTCAATGGTTTTTTTTTTTGGGGGGGGGGGGGGGGTCATGGGTTTCATATTATAGCATTTCTATATGCAAGGTGTCGATCCGTATTGAATTGATTATTCCCTACAATTATTTAATTCACTTTTTTTCCCTCTATCTTGTTCCGTTTTCGGGATAAAAATTCGAACTCCGTTATTTTCCACCAGGTGGCGCTATAGGTGGTTTCATTGCGTAGCGCATGGCCACTTTACCATACCTAGACACCACTTCTATGCCTATAGCTGCCGCCGTTCTCAAGTTAATGGCGGTGGACAGGATATGGGTGGACACACGTATATAGACCATGCAATATGGTAACTTTGTTGGTTCTCTGCAATGCGTTCTTGGAAGGTTATTGGGTTATCATGCCTTGCAGTCTGGGGCCTGCTAAAGGTCCCTTTCGCTGCCGTCTTGGAGCCTCTATGAAGTTCAGCCGAAGGCAGAGCTTCATCGGAGACCTCAATTTTCATAATGAAGTTGTATTGTAGTATATAGCAAAAGCGATCAGATGATTGCAGGTCTCTTAAAAATGATTATATATATACTGCTCTGGCAAAAATAGACCACTGCGCAGTTTTATAAAAATTAGCTTGTCTACATGTTTGACAGCCATTCCATTCCAGTGTCAGTTGAATTCCAACCAGAGTACACCTCATTCTACTTAATGTGCTTCTGATTAGGTGATCACCTGTACTGAATCTTATTTAACAAGGGAAAGTATAAAAAACACTGCTGTGGTCTTCACAATCCTCTTGCAATAGGACAAGCTGGATGGCAAAACAAGTGCTAGTAATATCCCAAAACTAATAGGAATGAGAAAATAACTTTTAACCATGCCAAAGGAGTTGAAAAGTCCTGAGTGAGGAAAAGAAGGGCTCAATTCTGGCTTTACTAGCAGAGGGATAGAGTGAGCGTCATGTTATAATATTATAATAATATTTATTACATTTACATTTATTCATGTTACCTCCATCCTTAAAATTTCTAAAACGGCAGTCCATTACAACGAGGTCAAGCAACAGACATTGGGGACAACAAAGCTACAGACCGGCAAAGGGCAAAAGCGACTCTCCATTGACCGGGATCATAGTCATCTTATTCGAATGTCACTCAGCAACCGCAGGATTGCTGAGTGACCTACAAAAGGAATGGCAAATGGCAGCTGGGGTGAAGTGCATGGCAAGAATAGTTCGTAAGAGGCTCCTAGAGGCAGGGCTAGTCATGTAAAGCTAAAAATTAGCTTTTCAGCTTTTCATATCAAGGAGAAGCAAAGGAGAGTCAGGCTGAAGTATAAGGATTGGACCATAGAGGACTGGAGTAAGGTAATCTTCTTTGAGTCTAATTTTCAGCTTTGCCCAACACCTGGTCGTCTAATACTTAGACGGAGACCTGGAGAGGCATACAAGCCATAGTGTCTTGCACCCACTGTGAAATTTGGTGGAAGATCGGTGATGATATGGGGATGCTTCAGCAAGGCTGAAATTGGACAGATTAAACTTTTTGAAGGACATACAGTATGAATCAAGCCACATACAAGGTTATCCTGGAAAAACAGTTGTTTTTTTCTTCTCAGGCAATGTTCCCCAACTCTGAGAACAGGTTTTTCCAGCAGGACAATGCGCCATGCCACACAGCTAGATAAATTAATGTGTGGATGAAGGACCACCACATCAAAACCCTGTCATGGCCAGCCCAATCTCCAGACCTGAACCCCATTGAAAACCTCTGGAATGTAATCAAGAGGAAGATGGATAGTCACAAGCCATCAAACAAAAAAGAACTGCTTATATTTTTGCACCAGGAGTGGCATAAGGTCACCCAAAAGCAGTGTGACAGACTGGTGGAAAGCAGCCAAGACGCATGAAAGCTGTGATTAGAAGTCATCGTTATTCCACAAAATATTGATTTCTGAACTCTTCCTGAGATAAAACATTATTAGTATTGTTGTTTCTAAATTATGAACTTGTTTTCTTTACATTATTTGAGGTATGAAAGCAATGCATTGTTTTGTTATTTTGACCATTTATCATTTTCAGAAAATAAATACAAAACGTATTGCTTAGAAATTCAGAGACGTTGTCAGTAGTTTCTAGGTATATTTTTTAGTAAAATGTAAATTGTTCTCTTATTCTAAAAAGAGAAAATCAGGAAAACTGAAAATGTTGTAGTGGTCTCTTGATTTTTGCCAGCGCTGTATATTTTATAACAAAAAAAATCTGGTAAATAAATATCCATAAAAGTCCAATATATGACAATAGAAAAAAAAAAGGTAATCTGTCAGCAGGTTTTTGCTATTTAATCTGAAGACCACAGGAGATAGAGGCTTAAACACGAATTTCAACAATGTGTCATTTATCAAGCGGTTTACTTGCAATGAAGAGTTTATCACCTGGACAACATCACTGCCAGGACTTGGTCACGTGAGCAGTTGTCCAAACTTCATGTTCACCTCTGATAAGCAGATCACTGTCAATAGACAATGTACACAGAGAGCTGTGGTGTGGATGAGGTTAGCTTTCAGAGCTCTGATACATCTAAGAACTCTGTGTCACAACTGCTGCACACAGTAAACTAAGTGATACATCATTGGAATCAGGCTCACTTGCCCTATATTATGCGGTTTTCAGATTAAATCTCAAAAACCCACTGACAGATTCCCTTTAAAAAAGGTCAGAAATGCATACTTCCAGTCCCCACATCGCCCTGAAAAATTACAGTAAAAAGTGATGAATGTTGTATGGACCCTCAATCCAATCCACTGACAGAAAAATAATCATGCTACAGAGCTTGGAAAATGGTGACAAGAAAATTATATATACATACACACACACACACACACACACACACACACACACACACACACACAAATACTTCTAAAACTACTGAATTTTTTTTCATCACTGATGTAAAAATAAAGTCTAGCAAACTTGATATTGTAATTGTATTGACCTGGAGAATGTCACCAATTCACATTAACCATACAATGAGAACAAAAAAAACAGGGTGGAATTGCATTTTATTTTTTCACCATTTCATCCCACTACCTTTCTTGATAAATTGTCTAGTCCTAAAGGGGTAAAATAGACTTGGCAAATTACTAGGGATGAATAGTGAAGGCCCTTTAAAAGGTCTATATTAGGGATAGACAACACTTTGAGCTCGGTGTGTCAAAATTCGTAAAACAAACAAACATCACTCGGATGGTGTGTCTCATAGAAAAATTCATAATTTTGTGATATTTGTAGCTCTAATAAGAAAAAGTTAAATTTTAATTTATGTACTGTATTTATTAATAAAGCAAAGAAGAAAACGGATTTTTGTGTACTTACCGTAAAATCGTTTTCTCTTAGCCATCATTGGGGGACACAGGACCATGGGGACACAGGACCATGGGTGTTATGCTGCTTATCCATAGGAGGACACTAAGTAGATGCAAAGATGTTAGCTCCTCCCCTGCAGTATACACCCCCTGGCCCAGCCAGGCTACTTCAGTTTTAGTACACAAGCAGTAGGAGAACAAGTAACAAAAAACGTGAGTGAATACTCATAACAAAAAAGTACTGAGACAGAAAAAAAGCTAAGGCCCAACAGGGCAAAAGGGAGGGTGCTGTGTCCCCCAATGATGGCTAAGAGAAAACGATTTTACGGTGAGTACACAAAAATCCGTATTTCTCTGATGTCTCATTGGGGGACACAGGACCATGGGACGTCCTAAAGCAGTCCATGGGTGGGTAAACAATAAACAAAGCAATCCAAGGACTAGGAACCAGTCCCAGATAGCCAGGAGCGCCTACTGAGGTAGGTACTCCACTATCGTTTGCAGAATTTTCCTATCTAGGTTCGCCTCAGCCTCAGCCTGGGTATGGTCTCAGTAATGCTTTGAAACAGTATGTAGGCAAGACCAGGTCGAAGCCTTACACCTCTGTTCCACTGAAGCCTGATGCCTAATGGCCCAAGAGGCGCCAACTGCTCGCGTGGAAGGAGTCCGCAGCCCACTAGGAATGGGCTTGAGTTGCAAGCGGTAGACATCCTGGATCGCAGAGCGAATCCAGCGAGCCAGCATTGCCTATGAAGCTGCCTCTCCTTTCTTAGGCCTTTCAAGAATGACGAACAAGGAGTCTATATTCCTAAAGGGGCTGTCCTGGGTATTTAATATCTGAGAGCCCTCACAAGGTCTGGCGAATATAGAACCCTTTCCACCCTATGGACTGGGTGTGGACAAAAGGAAGGCAGAACAATGTCCTCGTTCATATGAAACGGGGAAGTAACCTTCAGAAGAAAATCCGGAAGGGGGCGTAGAACCACCTTGTCCTGATGAAAGATCAGAAAGGGTTCGCGGCAAGAGAGTGCTGCCAGTTCCGAAACTTTTCTGATGGACGTAATCGCCACTAAGAATATTACCTTCCAGGAGAGAAGAGCAAGAGAAGATTCCTTAAGAGGTTCAAAAGGGGACCTCTGGATACCGTCCAAAACGAGATTGAGGTCCCATGGGTCCAGCGACCGTTTATACAGGGAAACTAGATGGGAAACACCCTTGAGGAAAGTCTTGACTTGCGGATTGCAAGCTAGGTGGTATTGATAGAATATTGAGAGAGATAAAATCTGCCCCTTAACACTAGAACTACTGGACTCGTGACACCTATATAGAAATACATGGTGCAAAGTAGTCAAAATGACTACCTCAGTAGTTCTAGTGTTAAGGGAGCTGAGGGCCAAACCCTTTTGCAACCTGACTGCAAAAAAAAAAAAAAAAAAAAAAAAAAGAATTCTGGGGATGTGCCTCCTATAGACACTAAGCTAAAACTGTAGTAGCCTGGCTGGGCCAGGGGGTGTATACTGCAGGGGAGGAGCTAACATCTTTGCATCTACTTAGTGTCCTCCTATGGATAAGCAGCATAACACCCATGGTCCTGTATCTCCCAATGAGGCATCAGAGAAACAATTCTTTATCTTATATGTTAAGTGACTTATATTGCTGAATTTCATTGGCTTAATCTTCAATTGAAGGTTGGTATTCCGTACACTTCAAGCCCAAGCAGGCCCCCTCCCTCACCCAGTAGTCATGATCTCCTCTTCCCCTCAGCAGTCATGCTCTCCTCTTCCCCTCAGCAGTCATGATCTCCTCTTCCCCTCAGCAGTGATTAACTCCTCTTCCTTCCTCCCCAGTTCTCCCCCACCAAATTTTTTTAGAACATATCCTGAGCACTGCTGAACCAGATTCCGACTGGCAACAGCAGCGCTTTATAAATGTGCTGATGTGTGGACTTGCTGCAGTAGTCACACTGGCGCAATGTAATGCTACCTGGCACCCGCCTGCAATGACGCCTGCTTCATTCTCCGCTCTGGAGGGTTAGGGAGAGGCGTGTTATGTAAGCATGTATCACTCAGGATCCTGATGAAAAGGTACAGAACACAATCGTTAAATCACCGGTGGCCGCATCCCAATCTATAAGACAAGCCACCGGTGATTTAACTAGAACTGCATGTGCGCCCCCCGGCTGGTCATTTCGGAACAGTTTGGGGCCGCACATGCAATTCTAGTTAAATCACCGGCGGCCTTAGCTTGTCTTATAGATTGGGATGCGACCGCCTGCCCCGTGTCAGCAAAAATAGCTCAGCGTGTCATCTGTGACACTCGTGTCATAGGTTAGCCACACTGGTCTATATTGAGGATCGCTACTTCCAGCGGGTGGCAGCAGAGTTCCTGCTCTCTTCCATTGTGATGAGGCTATTTGTATAGATTTTAATGGGCAGCATCTGTAACCTGATCAGTCAGTCAGCTGATAATCCGTCCCCATATCTGGCAGATTTACCAATCGATTTGTAGCGAGTGGTCAGTGCAGAATATGTCTTAAATAGAGAAATTCTAATTGCAGCCTTCTCTGGTAAGAAAAAGTTTGATCCCCAACTTTCAGGTTTCAATAAAGAATCTTGACTCAATATCTTTTAGCAATCCTTTATTTTGGAATTGCTAATTATATAAACTATTTCACATAAAATGAGTAAGGACACAATGAAGAGCGGACATCTCTGTAACAAAATGGTGAGAAGTGGGGCTCACACCAGCAGTCACTCCTGGAGGTGCCCATAGGTCATAGCCAGATACACTGAAATCATCAACAGGTGCGAAGCTAACCTGATAAGTAACAGAGGGCGGCCGGGCAGATGGCCGACATGGGGAGCGATGGTTCTTCCCCTCCTTTATGTTATAAGTAATTTAAAAGATGGATTAGAGAAATCCCACTGTAAGTCACTCTGGCCGCTGGTACTGCCAAAAAGCCATTTCTCCATCATCACTGCAAGAGGCCAAGAAGCCAGGCTCTTTAGGGTGCCATGCCACACAGTTGACATCTTGGGAGTGGGCTCGAGGCATGTGCGCTGTCAATGAAAATGTAGGCTGCCCAGCATCAGAGTCAGAATCTTCTTCAAAAATCCTTATGGCGTCATCTCCACAAGCCGTAGCAATGGCCCCTGTCAGATGGCTCCTAATGGGAAAGGTGATAAAGTATGTCAGAGAGGTAATCCAAAAATAAATGAGGTACCTATATCAAATCCGATTAATGTGTATGATCCCTTTTATGTCCATCCTGCTTACTGCTCCACCCCTCCCTTACCCCCATGTTTACTGCTCCACCCCTCCCTTGTCCCTAGCTTTATTGTTCCACCCCTCCCTTGCTCCCATGCCGCGTACTGCTCCACCCTTCCCATGTTTACTCCACTCCTCCTCTGTTTCCAAGTATACTGCTCTACTCTTCCCTTGCCCCATGCTGTGTACTGCTCAACTCCTCCCATGCCCCTTACTGCTCCAGCCTTCCCTTGCCATGTTTACTGCTCCACTCCTCCCTTGCCCCCATGCCGCGTTCTGCTCCATCCCTTTCTTGCCATTTTACTGCTTCACCATTCCCCCCGGGTTTACTGCTATATCCCTCCCTTGCCCCCAGGTTTACTGCTCCATCCCTCCTTTGTCCCCGGGTTTACTGCTCCACCCCTACCTTGCCCCCAGGTTTACTGCTTCCCCCCACCATTGCCCCCGGATTTACTGCTCAACCCCTCCCTTGCCCCTGGGTTTACTGCTACACCCCTCCCTTGCCCCCAGGTTTACTGCTCCACCCGTCCCTTGCCCCCATGCCACTTCTCCACCCTCCCCTTTCCGCCAGGTTTACCGCTCCACCCATCCCTTGCCCCCAAGGTGAATTGCTCCGTGCACTTACTACTTTATCATTCCCTTAAAAGGTTTTTCTCTGACGCCTCATTGGGGGACACCGGACCATGGGTGTTATGCTGCCTATCCATAGGAGGACACTAAGTAGATGCAAAAGCATGGCTCCTCCTCTGCAATATACACCCCCTGGCCGGGCCAGGTAAGCTCAGTTTTAGCTTAGTGTCTGTAGGAGGCACTTCCTTTCAAGGCTTGTTATTTTTTGAGGGTGACGGTTTCCTTTTGGGACCGATCTCCCACTACCATCAAAGGGCGGGAACGTGAAGTGTTGCCTACACGTACCCCCTCCCGTGACGCTGGATCCTGGGCTGGACAACGGGTTCCACAGACACCGATTTTCCAAAGCCCAGGGTAGAGGCCTGTGCCCTATAGCCCAATTCCTCAGCCCCTCTCTGCAGGCTCTGAGTTGAATATGACACCGACACAGCAAGCTGACTCTGCTATTTTCACTGCCTGGAAAGCAGTGTTTTAAGGTGAGATCCCCCCTGACTGGTTTCCCAGACAAAGGGAAAAAAAAGACGCTGCAGGGAAGGCTCCCAGGACATTTACAGTATTTATTATGTGCAAGGAGTAAGGATCCTGCACACACAGTGTTAACTTTCTCTAGCTTGCTGTCTGGAGGAGGGGGAAGTTCTGCTGTTTGCAGAAAGTCCTGCAGATAATTTCCCGGTGGCAGGGGAGGAGGGCCCAGGGCTCAGGGACTCACGCTGTTTATTATCTGCTCTGTTTATTTGCTCTAGCAGAAAAGCCGGCTGATAACCACTGGTGACAAGCTGTGTGCTGACTGTAGGGAGAGGGAGGAAAACTCAGAAGCTCCCTTCCCGACGTTTTATTTTTTAACAACCCACAGAAGGGGGGGGGCACACTGACTCATCTCCCCGCTCTTTTAGTGCTAAGCCTCCCCCCCGGGGCCGCAATAAGCCCCGCCCCCCAAGAAAGCGTGCGAAGATCTTCATAGAGCTTAATCAGGTGGAGCACCTCGCCCGCTCTGCTTTTGAGGCTGCGGGTTCCTCCCTCTCGCCCTCCTTTGCCTCTGTGTGGGTCGCAAAGGCGATCTCGGTCTGGGCAGACTCTCTTAACACTTTGCTTGAGGAATCCCAGTTCACTCATACCTTCACAGAGGTAACAGCTCAAATTGCCGCTGCGGCGGAGTACCTCATCCAGGCCTCCATGGACGCTGCTACCTGCGCAGCGTTTGCCGCCTCAAATACCAAAGCCATCCGTAGAGCTCTCTGGCTCAGACAATGGCGAGCGGACTCTGCCTCCAAGAAGTCTCTCACGGGCCTTCCCTTTTTTCCAGACCGATTGTTTGGCGAACGTCTGGACAAGCTCATTTCTGACGCCACGGGAGGAAAGAGTATCTCCCTCCCCCAGCTGAAGTCCAGGACGTCCTTCCCCAGACGTCCACAGTCCTCGTTCCGCTCTTTTCGGAACTCATTTGGTTGGTCGACATCCCGTGCTGTCAGCTCTCACCGAAACCCACTTAGTCATGGCAGGCTAGACCGAAACAGTCCAGGACTAGGGAGACTCGGCCACGACGTTTTCCCCCCTCATGACTCCTTCGGCGCCCCGAAAGACACACTCATTGTAGGAGGTCGACTGCGGCTCTTTCAACACATCTGGGCTGCCGCCTCAGACGACAAATGGGTGCGAGACCTTGTGTCTTCCGGTTACCACATAGAATTTCGGACCCGACCCCCGAGTCGGTTCTCTCTCTCAAACCCCCCAAAGACTCGAAAACGACGCAAAGCTTTTTTCTCAGCAATCCACTCGCTCCAAACAGCAGGAGTGATAATACCTGTCCCAGACGACGAGAAGTTCGGGGGTTTTTATTCCAACCTCTTTGTGGTCCCCAAAAAGGATGGGTCAGTTCGACCCATCCTGGACCTCAAACACCTAAACAAACATGTGCACGTACGGAGATTCAGAATGGAGTCCCTAAGGTCCATTATTGCATCCATGGTCGAAGGGGAATTCCTCGCCTCCATAGACATCAAGGACACGTACCTGCACATACCCATCGCCCCAGATCACCCCTCCGCTTCGCAATTCAGGACTCCCACTTTCAATTCGTAGCTCTACCCTTCGGCCTTGCCACCGCACCAAGGGTCTTCACCAAAGTCATGGCGGCCGCCATGAGCGTCCTTCACGCCAGGGGAGTAGTCGCTCTCCCTTACTTGGACGACCTCCTCATCAAGGCCCCCTCCTTCCGCGACTGCTCCTTTGCGACTGCAATTTCTCTTGATTCATATGTTCATGGCAGTAATGCAGATTCCATTTTTCACATTGTCACTCTTACATATAGCTATTGGATTCTTCAAGTCAGTATTCACACAGCAGTTTCTGCTATTTCATGTATTCCCCTTACATAGTCACTGGTGTGCATACCTTATCTCCCCATAGTGATGTTTTTTTAGGTTTTTGCACCCAGTTCAGACTTAGAATGGTGTTCCAAACGTTATTCCTTATTTGTTAGTAGTTTTTCGTTTGTGAACCCTCCCCAACCACACCTATTGCCAATCCATATCATACGCATAAATAGCCTGGGTCTCAGCTTCCCATACACGGTAAGTTTTTTAACTGTATGAGAGGACACACACAAGCTAGGGACCCCAACGTAGAGAAATACTTTGGCGTAGTGTTGGGGCTCTATTGCATTGATCAATTCAGTAGCTAAATTTCTCTTGATTCATATGTTCATGGCAGTAATGCAGATTCCATTTTTCATATTTTCACTCTTACATATAGCTATTGCATTTTTCAAGTCAGTATTCACACAGCAGTTTCTGCTATTTCATGTATTCCCCTTACATAGTCACTGGTGTGCATACCTTATCTCCCCATAGTGACCTTCCTCCAGGGCGTTTCCCATCTAGTTCCCCCGTACAAACGGCCGCTGGAACCATGGGACCTCAACCTCGTTCTGGACGGTCTCCAGAAGTCTCCCTTTGAACCCCTCAAGGAATCCTCCCTTGCTCTTCTGTCCTGGAAGGTAACATTCTTAGTGGCAATTAGGTCCATCAGACGGGTTTCGGAGCTGGCAGCACTCTCTTGCCGCGAGCCTTTTCTGATCTTTTACCAGGACAAGGTGGTTCTGCGCCCCCTTCCGGATTTCCTTCCAAAAGGTTCTTACCCAGTTTCATTTGAATGAGGACATTGTCCTGCCTTCCTTTTGTCCACACCTGGTTCATAGGGTGGAAAGGTCTCTGCATTCGTTAGACCTCGTCAGAGCTCTCAGATATTACATATCCAGGACAGCCCCCTTTAGGAAAACTGACTCTTTGTTCGTCATTCCTGAGGGGCCTAAGAAGGGACAGGCAGCTTCAAAGGCGATGCTGGCTCGCTGGATTCGCTCTGCGATCCAGGAAGTCTACCGCTTGCAACTCAAGCCCATTCCTAGTGGGCTGCGGGCTCATTCCACGCGAGCAGTTGGAGCTTCGTGGGCCATTCGGCATCAGGCTTCAGTGGAACAGGTGTGTAGGCTGTGACCTGGTCTAGCCTACATACGTTTTCAAAGGATTACAGAGTCCATACCCAGGTTTCAACTGAGGCAAATCTGGGTAGGAAAATTCTGCAAACGGCAGTAGAGCACCTCTCTCAGTAGGCACTCCAGGCTGTCTGGGACTGGTTCCTAGTCCTTGGGTTGTGTTGTCTTCTTTTATGTTTCCCACCCATGGACTGCTTTAAGACGTCCCATGGTCCTGTGTCCCCCAATGAGGCGTCAGAGAAAAACGGATTTTTGTGTACTCACCGTAAAATCGTTTTCCCTTAGCCATCATTGGGGGACACAGCACCCACCCTGTTGCCCTGATGGGCCTTGGTTCTCTCAGTACCTTATTTGGTTATGACTCTTTTTCTCATGTTCCTCTGTTGAGGTAAGTTTTTACTATTTTTTTTCTCCTACTGCTTGTGTACTAAAACTGAGGTTGCCTGGCCCGGCCAGGGGGTGTATACTGCAGAGGAGGAGCTAATGTCTTTTGCATCTACTTAGTGTCCTCCTATGGATAGGCAGCATAACACCCATGGTCCTGTGATCCCCAATGATGGCTAAGAGAAAACAATTTTACGGTGAGTACACAAAAATCTGTTTATTGTCCCCCCCCCTCCATTGCCCACAGATTTACTTCGCCACCCCTACATTGCCCCCATGCCTCTTACTGCGCTCCACCCCTCCTTTGCTCCTAAGGTGAATGGCTTTGTGCACTATTACAACCAATGCATCTACAGTAAACAGATGATTGCAGCTCCTATGCAAACCTATGTCTCGCAATGGTTACAAACTGTAACAAACCCTGTGTAGTCTGATCATGCAGTTATCTTTTACACACTTCTATCCTCCCCAGCTTATTGTCAATTCACAGTAAAATAAATGGGAAAACTGCACTGGGCCGGCAGGAAATGTTTCAGGTGCTTACCAGTTCACATCATAGATGGTCCTGTTGTGGTATCCGGTCAGGGTGCACACACACTTCCACGTGGGATCTTTTTTTCCTAAATAATTATGTAGCTATGTTAGGAGTATGAGCTTTATATGACATATGTGGTGTACATTTTCTACTGAAAAAATTTGCTAATCAGCAAAAAAAAAAAAAAAAAAAAAAAAATCTTAAAAAAATCCCAAAAACTTGATTTTGTTACAAATAAGTCATTCTTCGCAAAAAAAAAAAAAAATCTGGAAAGAAAAATTGCTATAGGGCCTTATTGGAGTATAAATAGATGGCAATAGTGGACAACTGCTCACCCGGTGGGGAGTTGTGAATCCACAGAAAAGCGGCTGGTGCAATCACATAATAATGAACATAAAAGGCTGGAAATAAAGGGGTTAATCCTGTGCTGCCATTGTGGAGACATGAGGCCGATGAACAACGTGTAGTTTTATTGTCAACGCGTTCGAAGTAAATACACTTCAAAACAAACTACTGAAGAAGTTTATGTACTGCGAAACGCGTTGAAAATGAAACTACACGTTGTTCATCGGATCATCAGCCTCATTTCTCCACAACGGCAGCGCAGGATTAACCCCTTAATTTCCAGCCTTTTAAATAATCGTTCTTTCCAATTATGCTAAGTTATGGGTTATGATGACTAATCATAAAGACGCCTCCATCCGTATACTTTGTTGGTCCAGCTTCCTTAACCTTTTCTCATTGCAGTCTGGCTATACATTGCAGTCTGGCTATACAAATTATGGGGGGGGAGGTGGTCTTATGAGGACCTGAAATACGCCTCTGGAGAAGCCTTGAATCCTAGCAGTGTACGTCACTGAGCATTTCATAGACTGATCGGGATGATATCTGTCCTGTCACACGGCAGATCTTCTCTGATCCTATAGTTTCTTACTGTTCTAGTGTCACGTTCTATTCATAGATAAAATCTAACATTTACCCAAGCTTGATTTTATGTCACGAGCCTGAATCTCACCGCTTCCCGAAATCTGATGACTCAACTATGCAGTAAAGTTTTACTTACCAGCCCCCTTCAATAACTCAGTTTAAAAGGGGGGTGGGATGGGAGGCTGCGAAGTATAAGCGGTCACATGTGGAGTCACTTTGTTTTTATATTGATACACATTTGCCATATTTCCCCCCCCCCCCCAGGGTAGAAATAAACTTCACATTCAAGTGTAAAGGAAAAACAAAATTCATCACATGAATGTGCTCTTTTAAAGGGGTTTTCTCAAAATTGCAACACCCTATGTATAGGACAACTGATTGTGTGTTGGGGAACTAACCAATGGGATCTCCATCAGTCCTGACGATCAAGCGGAGGTGCACACTCATCCTCTGCCCCATTCATTGTCTGTGGGATGGATGGAAATCGGGGAGTGCTGAACTCTGCTTTCCTATAGTCAATGAATGGAGGGGTGGATGAACATGAGCACCTCCCCTCCATTCAATCTCAGGGGTCAACAGCCCTGTTCTACATATTGCTGGGTTCCCATGAGTCAGACTTGCAGCAATCCGCAAGCTATCTCAGATCAGAGGTGGGATTCCTCCGGCCGGCCTTTACAACCAGTGATGCCATCTGGCCCAGTCCTCAAGTAGATCCCTGGTGGGCTGCAGTGCTTGGGCTACTGGCTGTTTATTTTTTTTGCTGAGCATGTGCACATGCATGTAGTGCTCTTTCACTACTGTATATTGCTGTGGCACACACAATGCTGGATTACGACCAACATTCGCCTTGGCTAGGACATTGTCAGCAGATTTAGCACGCTCTATGCTCCTGTCCTGCCTCCAAAGCAGCAGCCTCCGTGCCTATCTTATGTATATACAGCAGTCTCTGTGTCTCCTATGTGGTGTCTACAGCACTTGTTGTCTGCTTTGTGGTGTAATATCTAATATATAAAGCGGTGTGTCCGTGTGTCAGTGTAAGTGATTGGCATCTGCACCGTCGCAACTACAGCCACAAAATTTTGCACACACACACACTTCTGGACCCAGAGAGCGTCATATAGGCTATGTTTTGAGGGGAAATTTTAACCCCGCACTTTACAGTTATTCACCAAAAAACCTGCCTCCATTAAAGCGAATGGAGCTGGGAGCTACAGTGCAGCCAGAACTTCAGAAGAATCTGCAGCTACGCCCTTATATGGAATGTTGGCATGTCACAATGCAGCCAGGGAAAGAGACAGACACAGACAGGGAAAGAGGCAGACACAAAGAGACAGACACAGACAAAGAGACAGACTGACAGGGAAAGAGAGGGAAAGAGACAGACAGGGTAAGAGACTGACAAAGACAGGTAAAGAGAGAAAAAGAGACAGACACAGGGAAAGAGAGGGAAAGAGACAGACAGGGAAAGAGACAGACAGGGAAAGAGACAGACAGGGAAAGAGACAGACAGGGAAAGAGACAGATAGATAGACAGACAAGGAAAGAGCTAGACAGACAGGGAAAGAGACAGACAGACAGGGAAAGAGATAGAGAGATATATACAGAGGGGGAGACAGACAGAGAATGGGAGAGAAACAGAGAGACAGTTACTATCCCGGGCAGCGCCAGGTGCTATGTTATGAGGCGAAATTTTAACCCCGCGCGTTCCAATTTACCAATCAATTTTGCCCCTATCTACATAATGGGGAAAAAGTGAAACGAAAAGTGTTGGGTGCAAATTGACAGCTGCCAGTATATACCGTACAGTTGCTAATGTAGGGCCCCGACTTGGGATACCCATGACACTCAGGGATATGAACACACACACAAAAAAGAGAATTTTGTTTACTTACCGTAAATTCTTTTTCTTATAGTTCCGACATGGGAGACCCAGACCATGGGTGTATAGCTACTGCCTCCGGAGGACACACAAAGTACTACACTTAAAACGTGTAGCTCCTCCCTCCGGGCTATATACACCCCCTGGATGACAATCTAACCAGTTCAGTGCAAAAGCTGAAGGAGGACATCCACCCATAAGTAGAGATAGAGTAAAACTCGGAAAAACCGGAACTCTGTCTACAACAACAGCCCGTGAAAACACACGGAACAAAAACTGCCAACAGGCAACAGGGAGGGTGCTGGGTCTCCCATGTCGGAACTATAAGAAAAAGAATTTACGGTAAGTAAACAAAATTCTCTTTTTCTTCATCGTTCCTTCCATGGGAGACCCAGACCATGGGACGTTCCAAAGCAGTCCATGGGTGGGAAATAAACCAAACTGAGAAGTAGGCAAAACCTAACTTCACAAATGGGCGACAGCCGCCTGAAGGATGCGTCTGCCCAAGCTCGCATCTGCCGAAGCATGAGCATGCACTTGGTAGTGCTTCGAAAAAGTGTGCAGACTGGACCAAGTGGCAGCCTGACAACCTGCTGGGCCGTAGCCTGGTGCCCGAAAGCCCAGGAGGCACCGACAGCTCTGGTCGAGTGCGCCTTAATCCACGGCGGGGGAGGCACCTGAGAACACAGGTAGGCATCGGCGATAGCCGACCTAATCCAACGAGCTAGGGTCGGTTTAGAAGCAGAGAGACCCTTGCGCTGACCCGTGGTTAGCACAAAAAGTGAGGTGCACCGCCTAAAAGCGGCGGTGCGTGACACATAGATTCGGAGCGCTCGCACCAAATCCAAGGTGTGCAACGCCTTCTCAAAGCGATGCCCAGGGGCCGGACAAAGAGAGGGCAAAGAAATGTCCTGGTTAAGGTGGAAGGAAGACACCACCTTAGGGAGAAAATCCGGAGTCGGACGAAGAACCACCTTGTCTTGGTGAAACACCAAAAAGGGGGATTCCGAAGAGAGCGCAGCCAAATCAGAAACTCTCCTGAGAGAAGTTATGGCTACTAGAAAAACAACTTTCTGTGAAAGTCTAAACAAGGGAACCTCCCTAAGAGGCTCAAAGGGGGGTTTCTGTAAGGCCGTGAGGACCAGATTAAGGTCCCAGGGATCCAAAGGCCGCCGGTAAGGAGGAATGATGTGAGCTGCGCCCTGCATGAAGGTGCGCACCTGAGCCAGTCGGGCGATACGCCGCTGGAATAATACCGACAGAGCCGACACCTGTCCTTTGAGGGAATTGAGGGACAGTCCTAGCTGTAGACCAGACTGTAGAAAAGACAGGATGGTCGGCAAGGAGAACGGCCAAGGAGCATGGTCGGAAGAGCGACACCAGGACAGGAAGATCCTCCAAGTCCTGTGATAAATCTTGGCCGAAGAAGACTTCCGAGTCTGAGTCATAGTGGAAAGGACCTCAGAGGGAATACCTGAAGCCGTCAGGATCCAGGACTCAAGAGCCACGCCGTCAATCTGAGAGCCGCAGAATTCTGGCGGAAAAACGGACCTTGAGAGAGAAGGTCTGGGCGGTCTGGGAGATGCCACGGCACCTCTACAGACAGGCGGAGCAGGTCTGGGTACCAAGCTCGCCTGGGCCAGTCCGGGGCAATGAGTATGACCCGACGGCCCCCCATTCTGATCTTGCGCAGAACCCTGGGCAAGAGAGCTAGCGGGGGAAACACGTACGCCAGACGGAACTGTGACCAATCCTGAACCAGCGCATCCGCTGCGAAGGCCTGAGGATCGTGGGAGCGAGCCACGTAAACCGGAACCTTGTTGTTGTGCCGGGATGCCATTAGATCCACTTCCGGAGTACCCCACTTGCGGCAGATTGACCTGAAGACTGCCGGGTGTAGGGCCCACTCGCCGCTGTCCACGGTTTGACGGCTGAGATAATCGGCCTCCCAGTTTTCTACGCCTGGGATGTGGACTGCTGATATGGTGGACTTGGAGTCCTCCGTCCACTGGAGGATTCGTTGAACCTCCAACATCGCCAGGCGGCTGCGGGTTCCGCCCTGGTGATTGATGTAGGCAACCGTTGTCGCGTTGTCCGACTGGACTCGAATGTGCCTGCCCGCCAACAGGTGGTGCAAGGCTAGGAGAGCTAGAAACACAGCTCTGATCTCCAGCACATTGATCGGGAGGGCTGATTCGGACGGAGTCCAAGTGCCCTGTGCTCGGTGATGGAGAAAAACTGCTCCCCAACCGGAGAGGCTGGCATCTGTGGTGAGAATCACCCAGGACGGAGTCAGGAAGGAGCGTCCCTGTGACAGAGAGAGGGGCCGAAGCCACCACTGAAGAGAGCTCCTGGTCTGTGGCGACAGAGCCACTAGCTTGTGCAGGGAAGAGGTCCGCTTGTCCAACAGCGGAGAATGTCCAACTGCAGGGGACGCAGATGGAACTGTGCAAATGGAACCGCTTCCATTGACGCCACCATCTGACCCAGCACCTGCATGAGGTGTCTGATGGAATGACGGCGGTGCCTCAGCAGAGAGCGCACCGCTAGCTGAAGGGACTGCTGTTTGACCAAGGGCAACTTCACAAGTGCCGGCAGTCTCGAATTGCATCCCTAGGTACAGAAGCCCCTGGGTCGGGGTCAGAGTGGACTTGGGCAGGTTGACAAGCCACCCGAACTGAACAAGCGTGGCGAGAGTGAGCGAGACACTCCGCTGGCAGTCCGCCCTGGATGAGGCCTTGACTAGAAGATCATCCAGGTAGGGGATTACTGCCAACCCCTGAAGGTGCAGAACCGCAACCACTGCTGCCATAACCTTGGTGAAAACACGAGGGGCCGTGGCTAACCCGAAGGGGAGAGCCACGAATTGGAAATGTTCCTCTCCGATTGCAAAGCGGAGCCAACGCTGGTGTGAAACCGCGATAGGCACGTGTAGATAGGCATCCCTGATGTCGATGGATGCCAGAAAATCTCCTTGGGTCATTGATGCAATGACCGATCTCAGAGACTCCATGCGAAAACGCCGCACCTGAACATGCTTGTTGAGAAGCTTGAGATCCAGGATGGGCCGGAAGGAACCGTCCTTCTTGGGGACTAGAAACCTCTGAACCGTTCCCGAGCGGGAACCGGAACAATAACCCCGTTGGCCTGCAGGGATGCCACGGCCTGAGAGAAGGCGGCGGCCTTGGAGCAGGGAGGGGTGGACAGAAAAAATCTGTTTGGCGGGCTGGAAGAAAATTCTATCCTGTAGCCGTGGGAGATGGTATCCCGCACCCACTGATCGGAGACGTGTTGAAACCACACGTCGCCAAAGCGGGAGAGCCTGCCACCGACTAAGGACGTTGCTGGCGCAGCCAGATAGTCAAGAGGGGGCTGCCTTTGTGGCAGCGGCTCCTCCGGGCTTCTGAGGATGCGGCTTTGCGCGCCAGATGGGTTTACGATCCTTGGCTGCGGTAGTGGACGAGGCTGAGGGCTTAGAGGCTGACCAGTTAGAGGAACGAAAGGAACGAAACCTCGATTGGTTCCTGCCCTGGACAGGTCTCTTGGCTTTAGCTTGTGGCAAGGAAGTACTCTTCCCTCCAGTCGCTTCCTTAATTATTTCATCCAGTTGTTCACCAAACAGCCGGGACCCAGCAAAGGGGAGGCCAGCAAGATACTTCCTAGAAGAAGCGTCTGCCTTCCACTGTCGAAGCCACAAAATCCTGCGGATCGCGAGAGAGTTAGCGGAGGCCACCGCCGTGCGGTGAGAAGCCTCCAGAATGGCAGACATGGCGTAGGATGAAAAAGACGAAGCCTGAGAAGTTAAGGCCTCCATCTCAGGCATAGAGTCCCTGGTGAGGGAATGTATCTCCGCCAGAGAGGCAGAGACTGCCTTAAGAGCCCACACTGCCGCAAAAGACGGGGAGAAGGAGGCTCCTGCCGCCTCATATACAGACTTGGCCAGAAGGTCAACCTGTCGGTCAGTGGGATCCTTAAGAGAGGTGCCATCAGCCACCGCTACGACTGTGCGGGCTGAGATTCTAGACACCGGAGGGTCTACCCTTGGGGACTGAGCCCACTCCTTTACCACATCTGGTGGAAAAGGAAAACGGTCATCAGAACTACGCTTTGGAAAGCATTTGTCAGGACAGGCCCTGGGTTTGGTGACAGTGGCCTGAAAACTGGAGTGGTTAAAAAACGTACTCCGAGCCTTCTTAGGTGAGGCAAACTGATGTATCTCCACCAGAGAGGCTGGTTCCTCTGACACTGGTGGCGTGAGGTTCAGAACGGAGTTAATGGACGCAATCAAGTCACTAACATCCGCATCATCCTCAGACCAGGCAATGGGGTACCTAGAGCTAGCGTCTGATCCCACAGTAAAAGTATCCTCCTCGCCCTGCACCTCGGCCCGAGAATCAGAGCCGTGGGACGAGGAAGGAGAAGGGTCCCTGCGTCTCCGTTTAGGAGGACGGGGTCCTAAAACATGCTCTGAGGGCTCTGCAGACCTCGGAGCAACAGAGGCAGCCTGAGAAGGAGGCTGATGCATGGTCTGCAGTGTCCGGTACAGTTGTCCCATAGAGTCGGCAAAAGACTGGGAAATAGCTCTGGAAAAAGATGCTACCCAGGCCGGGGGATCAGCCACCGGGGCTGGAGTGGCCGGAGGAACCCCTGAGGAGGCTCTAGGCTGAGGGATCACCATGTTAGAGCAGGCATCACAATGTGTGGTATGTGCTTGGCTCTGGCAGAATGAGTTTACAAGCAGTGCATATAGCGTACAGCTTTGCAGCCTTGCTCCTAGTGACAGACATGCTGCTGAGGTGAGGCTCTGCAGCTGGAATACACTCCTATAGAATGCCCTGAGAGTGTATAATAAAAAGCCCACAACCAGAGGTTGTGGCTTACCAGACCGCTCTCTTGTGCCCTCCGGATTCCACAGCTCAGACCCCCAGTAACGCGTCAGCCTTCTCCAAAAGCAGCAGCTGCAGCATCCAGCGCCGATCAGTGTAAGAACGCTGAGAAAATGGCGCTGGAAGGAGGAGGGGGGCGGGGAGAAGCCCAAGAGCGGGAAACCAGAGGGCCAGGGAGAGATACAGGGGAGGGAACATCTCCACAGAAGGAGTGTCCTCCCCTCTGCTAGCCGGCCGGTGGGCGGCGCCACCTATGCATCTGCATGAGTGACATGCAGGGACGCTGAAACCGAAAACTAGGCCCAAACTGAAGCCGGGGCCTAGATTAGTAGCGTGCGGCCGACGAGCAGGCACCCCCGGCGCGGTTCTCCGGAAAAACACCGAGAACCGGCCGGAATTACAGTAAAAGACAAATAACATACTCTCCCCTCAATAAAAGTACCCGGGACCCCTGAAAAACGTCTCAATACTTAGCTTTTGAGACGCAGGGCCATGTCCCTGAGGGAAGGTCGAATGCTCCGTCCAGCAGGAACCTGACAGGGCTGCGGATGGAGACCGGTCTCCTGCACAGCAGAGAGGACCGTGATGGCTCCCACTTCAAACCAGAGCCTGAAAAGGATGTTGAAGGAGCACGGCATGTGAAGGCTCCAGCCTTGCAAAGTCAACCTTAACAGCACCGCCGACACAGTGGGGTGTGAAGGGACATGCCGGGAGTCCAGATTGGACCCGCTTTTCTTCCATATCTTTAAAAATAAAATCTTGAAAATGAAAAAAAAAAATCAGAGAATGCATGTGTGTGTGTGTGACCTCCTGAAACACAAAGCATTGAACTGGTTAGATTGTCATCCAGGGGGTGTATATAGCCCGGAGGGAGGAGCTACACGTTTTAAGTGTAGTACTTTGTGTGTCCTCCGGAGGCAGTAGCTATACACCCATGGTCTGGGTCTCCCATGGAAGGAACGATGAAGAAATGCGCCACACACTACCACATACGTGAACACATATACAACCCTCAGCACACATTTCACCACACATACACCAACGTCGCCACATAATCGCCCTAAAACACACCTATTTGTTTTGTGTTTTTTGTGTGCAGAATACATTTTTGTTAATACATTCTATTTTGTTAACAGCCGTTATTAACCCGGGCGAAGCCGGGTAGTACAGCTAGTATATATATTTTTTATATATTATATGTGTCTTCTATGGGATGTGTATATACAGCAATCTGTGTCTTCCATGTGATGTATATTATGCTCTAAATGTCCAAATGGGAAACAAAAAAGGGTTCCTCATCCCTTGGTTAGGATATAACTTCTAATTTTAGGAAAACCCCATTGGTCTTTATGGTCACACCCATTTTAAATTTGGAGCAAACCGCTTATTCTCATCCACATTTGGGCTACTGAGCTAACCTCCAAACAGAGTTGTAGGAAAGTGCCTCTATTACTGTTCCGTATACAGTCCGTCCAGTAGCATGTCATTACCTTGCTCTTCTTCAGACCTTATATGTCTCCAGATCCGCAGAGTCCTGTCATCACTGCAGGTGGCCAGCTGCTCCCCACTCTGGTCAAAAGATAAACTCCATACGGTTGACGTGTGGCCCTCCAGAGTGGCGCAGCACACCCAGTCATCTTCTTCTTCATGGTACAACTTCACCGAGTCATCATAGCTGGCTGATGCTAATAACTATGCATAAAGACAAAGTTATAACACATTAAAGAGGTATTCCAGTTACAAGAGGCTATCACCTAGCCCCTTCTAGATCAATGGGGGTCCAATTGATGACATCCCCATCCCCTGAGTGTCAGGACAGGACCCCTCTTGTTCTTTTCTGGAGTGTCAGCGCTCATGTTTGATCCTTGCTCTATTCACAGTCTGTGGGACTCCCAGAAAAAGCAGGGTACAGTGCTCCGATTTCTCCATTAAATAGAAAAGATGGAGGTCGGTATCACACTGCCAATCTGATCAGATGGGAACAAAAGTGCCCTCTTCTGGCAATTGGTGGAGGGGTCAGAGGTTGAGCCACAACCAATCCAAAAAGTGATAACATCTTAAAACTGCATAGCCCTTTAATGCCATTGCATGCGAGGCTTTTCTCAGAGTACACTGTGCCCCGCTGCAGAACATTCGTGGGTAAGAGGCTGCAGCGCTCTGTAGAGCTCCCGACGTCCCGTCAGCTCCGCTCACCTCTTGGTTGGGATGCCACACTACGTGCTTTACATCTTGTGTATGGGAGTTTAGTACGCTGACACACTCATATTCCTCCTCTTCATCAACTGCATGAAAAAGAAAATACAAGAAGAATTAACTTAATGAGTATGTAGCGGAAAGAAGAACACCGTAATCCAATTCATCCCTCATTTACTAACATCACAGGCAGCAAGACATAATAATCTTTATTTCTGTAGCGCCAACATATTCCGCAGCACCTTACAATTCAGGAGGATCATATACAAACAAGTAACAATTATAGAAAATACAATAAAGCACAACTGAACTGAAGTTTTATTTGTTGAAAAATCACTTAGGATCATAAAGATGATAAAAAAAATGTGCCCTTCTTTACAGTGATGCAGTAAAGAGATTCTCTTAAATCGAGCGCTGAGGATATGAAGCAGTAACTAGGTTTTTTTTTTTTTTTATGACAAGGAAAGGTGTATAGGGAACGTTTCGGGTGTCACCCAAGAGAGGAGTGAGGTGGAATTGTGCTCCTCTGTTCTCTATGAGAAAACAGTCAGTGGACATATCTGGTTACAGGTCATCTCTGGAAGAACAAAGCCACTGAGAGCTCTTCAGAGCGCAATGAAAGGACAGCAGAGTGGGCATGCAGCAATTCTGACAACCGGCACACACTCCATGTAACATAGAATATCCCAGCCCCTGAAAGGCTCGTCCCCCTGAGAGTTTGTTTCAGGGTGTGAAGAGCGGCTGCGTCAGCGACCATTGTCCCAGCCCATTGAGGTCTTGTTTCAGAATCCCCAGTGCATGATGAGACACTGAACCAAAACTCAATTGAATGTAGAAAAAAAAACCACAGATTGGAAGTTACAGTACAGAGGAAAAAGTACGGGACTTTTAAAAGAGGTATATAAAAAAAAAGTTTTTTTACATTAAAGGGAATCTGTCACCAGGTTATTGCTATCTAATCTGAGAGAAGCATAACATAGTGGCAGAGATCCTGATTCCAGTGGTGTGTTACTTACTGGGCTGCTTAGTGTAGTTTTGATAAAGAAGGGAATTTTGTTTACTTACCGTAAATTCCTTTTCTTCTAGCTCCTATTGGGAGACCCAGACAATTGGGTGTATAGCTTCTGCCTCCGGAGGCCACACAAAGTATTACACTTTAAAAAGTGTAACCGCTCCCCTCTGCCTATACACCCTCCCGTGGATCACGGGCTCCTCAGTTTTGGTGCAAAAGCAGGAAGGAGAAGACTTATGAATTGGTCTAGGGTAAATTCAATCCGAAGGATGTTCGGAGAACTGAAAACCATGAACCAAAAGAACAATTCAACATCAACAACATGTGTACACAAAAGAACAACCAGCCCGAAGGGCACAGGGGCGGGTGCTGGGTCTCCCAATAGGAGCTAGAAGAAAAGGAATTTACGGTAAGTAAACAAAATTCCCTTCTTTGTCGCTCCATTGGGAGACCCAGACAATTGGGACGTCCAAGAGCAGTCCCTGGGTGGGTAAAAGAATACCTCAATAAACAAGAGCCGAAAAAACGGCCCCCTCTTACAGGTGGGCAACCGCCGCCTGAAGGACTCGCCTACCTAGACTGGCGTCTGCCGAAGCATAGGTATGCACTTGATAGTGTTTCGTGAAAGTGTGCAGACTAGACCACGTAGCTGGCTGACACACCTGCTGAGCCGTAGCCCGGTGCCGCAATGCCCAGGACGCACCCACGGCTCTGGTAGAATGGGCTTTCAGCCCTGAAAAAAGCGGAAGCCCAGAAGAACGGTAGGCTTCGAGAATCGGTTCCTTGATCCACCGAACCAAGGTTGACTTGGAAGCCTGCGAACCCTTACGCTGGCCAGCGACAAGGACAAAGAGCGCATCTGAGCGACGCAGGGGCGCCGTGCGAGACACGTATAGCCGGAGTGCTCTCACCAGATCCAAAGAGTGCAAATCCTTTTCACATTGGTGAATTGAATTAGGGCAAAATGAAGGCAAGGAGATATCCTGATTGAGATGAAAATGGGATACCACCTTAGGGAGAAATTCCGGGACCGGACGCAGAACCACCTTATCCTGGCGAAACACCAGGAAGGGGACTTTGCATGACAGCGCTGCAAGCTCAGACACTCTCCGGAGTGATGTGACTGCCACTAGAAAGGCCACCTTCTGCGAAAGACGTGATAGAGAGACATCCCACAGCGGCTCGAAAGGTGGTTTCTGAAGAGCCGTTAGCACCCTGTTAAGATCCCAGGGTTCCAGCGGACGCTTGTAAGGTGGGACTATGTGGCAAACTCCCTGCAGGAACGTGCGGACCTGCGGAAGCCTGGCTAGGCGCCTTTGAAAAAATACGGAGAGCGCCGATACTTGGCCCTTGAGAGAGCCGAGTGACAAACCCTTGTCCATTCCGGATTGAAGGAATGAAAGAAAAGTGGGTAAGGCAAACGGCCATGGAGGAAAACCGTTATCAGAGCACCAGGATAAGAAGATTTGCCAAGACCTGTAATAGATCTTGGCGGACGTTGGCTTCCTGGCCTGTCTCATGGTGGCAATGACATCCTGAGATAACCCTGAAGACGCTAGGAGCCAGGACTCAATGGCCACACAGTCAGGTTGAGGGCCACAGAATTCAGATGGAAAAACGGCCCTTGTGACAGCAAGTCTGGGCGGTCTGGAAGCGCCCACGGTTGACCCACCGTGAGATGCCACAGATCCGGGTACCACGACCGCCTCGGCCAGTCTGGAGCGATGAGAATGGCGCGACGGCAGTCGGACCTGATCTTGCGTAACACTCTGGGCAGCATCGCCAGAGGAGGAAACACATAAGGCAGTCGAAACTGCGACCAATCCTGAACTAACGCGTCCGCCGCCCGAGCTCTGTGATCCTGTGACCGTGCCATGAATGCCGGGACTTTGTTGTTGTGCCGTGACGCCATGAGATCGACGTCCGGCGTTCCCCAGCGGCGACAGATCTCTCGAAACACTTCTGGGTGCAGAGACCATTCCCCCGCATCCATGCCCTGACGACTGAGAAAATCTGCTTCCCAGTTTTCTACGCCCGGGATGTGAACTGCGGAGATGGTGGAGGCTGTGGCTTCCACCCACTGCAGAATCCGCCGGACTTCCTGGAAGGCTTGACGACTGCGAGTGCCGCCTTGGTGGTTGATGTATGCGACGGCAGTGGCGTTGTCCGACTGGATACGGATCTGCCTGCCCTCCAGCCACCGATGGAAAGCCAATAGGGCTAGATACACTGCCCTTATCTCCAGAATATTGATTTGAAGGGATGACTCTATCGGAGTCCAGGTTCCCTGAGCCATGTGGTGGAGAAAAACCGCTCCCCACCCTGACAGGCTTGCGTCCGTGGTGACCACAGCCCAGGTTGGGGGAACGAAGGATTTTCCCTGCGATAGAGAATTGGGAAGGAGCCACCACTGAAGTGACGTCTTGGTTGCAAGGGAAAGAGAGACGTTCCTGTCGAGGGAAGCCGACCTCCTGTCCCATTTGCGGAGAATGTCCCATTGGAGTGGCCGTAGATGGAATTGCGCGAACGGCACTGCCTCCATAGCTGCCACCATCTTCCCCAGGAAGTGCATGAAGCGCCTTAAGGGGTGTGACTGACTCCGAAGAAGTGATTGCACCCCTGCCTGCAGAGAAAGCTGTTTGTCCCGCGGTAGCTTGACTACCGCTGGCTGTGTATGAAACTCCATCCCGAGGTAAGTCAGTGATTGGGTCGGTGTCAACTTGGATTTCGGGAAGTTGATGATCCACCCGAACTGCTGGAGAGTCGCCAGAGCGACGGTAAGGCTTTGTTGACACGCCACCCGAGAAGGGGCCCTGACTAGGAGATCGTCTAAGTAGGGGATCACCGAGTGGCCCTGAGAGTGCAGGACCGCCACGACGGATGCCATGACTTTGGTGAAAACCCGTGGAGCTGTCGCCAGGCCGAAAGGCAATGCCACGAACTGAAGGTGTTCGTCCCCGATGGCGAAACGCAAGAAACGTTGATGTTCGGGTGCGATCGGCACGTGGAGATAAGCATCCTTGATGTCGATCGATGCTAGGAAGTCTCCTTGTGACATCGAGGCGATGACCGAGCGGAGAGATTCCATCCGAAACCGTCTGGTTCTCACATGTCTGTTGAGTAGCTTGAGGTCCAGAACGGGACGGAATGATCCGTCCTTTTTTGGCACCACGAACAAGTTGGAGTAAAAGCCGCGACCAGGTTCCTGAAGGGGAACGGGGATCACAACTCCTTCTGTCTTCAGAACGTCCACTGCCTGAAAAAGTGCGTCGGCCTGAGCGGGGGGCGGAGAGGTTCTGAAGAAACGAGCCGCAGGACGAGAGCTGAACTCTATCCTGTAACCGTGAGACAGAATGTCTCTCACCCATCGGTCTTGAACATGTGGCCACCAAGCGTCGCCAAAGCGGGAGAGCCTGCCACCGACCGAGGATGTGGCTAGGGGAGACCGAGAGTCATGAGGAGGCCGTCTTGGAGGCAGTGCCTCCTGCGGCCTTTTGGGGGCGTGACTTGGACCGCCACGCATAGGAGTTCCTCTGGCCTTTCTCCGGCCTGCTGGACGAAGAGGATTGGGGCTTGGCGGAGGGACGAAAGGACCGAAACCTCGATTGTATTTTTCGTTGCTGAGGTCTCTTAGGTTTGGACTGGGGTAAGGAGGAGTCCTTTCCCTTGGATTCCTTAATAATCTCATCCAATCGTTCGCCAAACAAACGGTCGCCAGAAAACGGCAAACCGGTTAAGAACCTCTTGGAGGCCGAGTCTGCCTTCCATTCGCGCAGCCACATGGCCCTGCGGACTGCCACAGAGTTAGCGGATGCTACAGCCGTACGGCTAGCGGAGTCCAGTACTGCGTTCATGGCATAGGATGAAAAGGCTGACGCTTGAGAGGTCAAAGACGCAACTTGCGGAGCAGAATTACGTGTGACAGCATTAATCTCAGCCAGACAAGCCGAGATAGCTTGGAGTGCCCACACGGCTGCAAAGGCCGGGGCAAAAGACGCGCCCGTGGCCTCATAGATGGACTTCACCAAGAGCTCTATCTGCCTGTCAGTGGCATCCTTTAGGGATGAGCCATCTGCAACCGATACCACGGATCTAGCCGCCAATCTTGAGACTGGAGGATCCACCTTGGGACAGTGAGCCCAACCCTTAACCCCTTCAGCCCCCGGGCACTTTCCGTTTTTGCGTTTTTGTTTTTTGCTCCCCTTCTTCCGAGAGGCGTAACTTTTTTATTTTTCCATCAATCTTGCCATATGAGGGCTTGTTTTTTGCGGGACGAGTTGTACTTTTAAATGAAACCATAAGTTTTACCATATAGTGTACTGGAAAACGGCAAAAAAATTCCAAGTGTGGAAAAAGTGCAAAACAAGTGGGATTGTAC